>NW_006408561.1:10054308-10098619 GCF_000296735.1 Chrysochloris asiatica | reverse complement strand
ACTACGCTACCAGAGCTTCTGTTACGTATAGGGTGGCTGTAAGTTTGACCTGACTCAAAGGCAACTAATAATAGCAAGATATCAATTATAGCTGTTTATCTTTTTTTTTTTTTTTAGTTTTTATTGTGAATTAAGTGCTAGTTTACATGGGAGAACATTAGATTTATATTCATCCTATGGTATTTTGTTTCATTGCAATGGTTACAATCCCCTCCATGCATCATCAAACAATCAAAGGGTACACCCTACAAGCCTGCCCTCCCACCCCCACTATCAGCCCACAGCCCCTCTCCCTCCCTGAGTCCCCAACTGCTCCATCATTCTCTCTGCCTCCATCTCTGGTGTCACTGCTTCACTGGGTAGGGCCCTGCTCTCTGCACTTCTCCCTTGATAGTCCCAGGAACCTCTGCTCCTAGACTGCAAACTCAATCACTCCCCTCCTTTTGTTACAAAATGTCTACCTTTCCATTTCCAACACTCACAGTCAGTCCTGATTTGCTGTTTTTCTTTTATCCATTGTTGTTGTTGTAAAGTGCCATGAAGTTGGGTCCAACTCATAGCGACCCTGTATAGGGTTTCGGAGGAGTGACTGGTCAGCTTGAACCATGGACCTTGTGGTTCAAACCTTCATTGCAGTCCAGTGTATTAACCAACAACCAGGACTCCTTTTATCCATTAAACATCATCAATTAAGAAAAGATATTTTCAAGGGAGTTCCTCCAGTTCACAATGTAACCATATTTGCTTAAATTAAATCTATGGATATGTAAATACCTTATGCAGAAAGCACTAAATTTCTTTGTTGTTGTTAAATGCTGTACAGTTTGTTCTGATAAAAGGACAAACCGTTTTTGCAAAGGCCTATCACAGTCACTTGCCTCCACAACATTTTTATCTGGCTGGAAATATTTGTGTTGGAAGTAACTACCTTTGACACTTTTAAGAACCTTTAACTACCTGCTATAGCTATCCCATCTATTGCAGTTCCATAGTACCATCAAGCACACCAATATCTGCTCAAAGTAAATATATTCATCAACAAATATCCTTGAAAATCAAATCAAATTAAAATATTTCCAAAAGGTTAAAGAGATTGTTTTCAGAAATGATACGTTTTGATTTTATGAGGGTTATTTTAACTAATATGCTCTAGTCCTGAGGCTCAATAGAGATTTCAGACTTGCCCATATTGAGTACTGTGTGCACTAACACGATTCACCACTAATTGAGCAACCACCTGAAAGGCTACAGTAATCTCTGTGACTCATTAGTGTACTGATGCAATTTATTTTCTTAGAAATCAGATTGATTCGTTATAGGAAAAACCTTTTGGAAGACTCTTCTATTGATTGTTGTTGTTAAGAGACGTCGAGTCAGTTCCAATCATACCGACCCACCCTGTATAGGGTTTCTGAGGAGCAGCTGGTGCTACTTTGCACTCGAGTGCATTAACCCACAGTGCTACACCAGAACTCATATTGATACACCTCTTTAAAACCCAGCTTAAACTTAGTAACTGAAAAATCCATAACAAATATTCCTTCCACATTCCTGTGTCCACATATGTAAAATATAAATGGAAAATGCTGAAGAAAAGTTTGGGATTTATTCTAAGATATCTGAAATGCTATGTTAAAATATAGGTTCTGATATCATGATACTTTCATCACTTGGTCACTACAGATATTGCAAGGAGCCCTTGTGATACTGTAGTGAAGCTAATGGAAAGGTCGGTTGTTTGAACCTACCAACATGTATGTGGGATACAGTTTTGGATGTGGCAGTCTGCTTCCATGAAGATTTGTTGTTGTTCTTGTTCTTGTTAACTGCTGTCTATCTGGTGACAACAGAACAAAGAACTGCCAGGTCCTACACCATTCCCACAACTGTTGCTGTGTTTGAGTCCTGTGTACAGTCATTGTGTCAATCCATCTTGTTGAAGATCTCCCTCTTTTTTTTTTTTTTTTGCATGATATCATTCTCCAGGGACTGGTACAAAGTATGAGAGATGAAGTCTCTACATCCCCACTTCAAAGGAGCATTTTGATTATACTTCTTCCAACACAGATTTGTTCCTTCTCCTGGCTGGCCATGGTATATTCAGTATTCTTCATCAACAACATAAATAAAATGAATCAGTTATTTTTTCAGTCTTCCTTATTGTCTAACTTTTGAATGTATAAGAGGTGATTTTAAATGCCATGGTTTGGATCAGCTGCACCTTAATCCTCAAAGTGATATCTTTGCATTTTACAGCCTTGAAAACTCTATGGGGCAGTTCCAGCTAGCTATGTACAATGGATGCTATGAGTTTGAATCAACTGGGTAACTGTGGATTTGGTTTTGTTATAGATAATTCACTAATTAAATAACTGAAGGATTATTAGCTATTTCGAAGAACAACTTGAAGCATTCTAAGTATGTTATCTAAAAACAGTTTAAACTCATACTATATTTGTTATTGTTGTTAAGTGCCTTCGAGTCAGTTTGACTCATAGCAAGCCTATATAGGGTTTCCAAGGCTTTATTATTATTATTATTTTGCTGGAGCAGAAAGCCTCATCTTTCTTCAGTGGAGCAGCTAGAACCATTACTTGTGGTTTGCACTGCAGTGCTTATCATATGGAGCCAATATACTATAGATATTGTTTTAGGTGATGGTGAGTCAGTTCCCATGCATAATTACTCTGTATAGAGTTTCTGAGGAATAGTTGGTGGGTTTGAACTGCCGACCTTGTGGTTGGGTAGTCCAGTGCTGATCCTACAGGTCATGCCAGAAATCCATACCATGTTTATATATATGGACTTCTGGTCCATATGTATATGTGTGTATGTGTGTATGTGAGTGTATGTGGAATCCTGGTGTGGCGATGCAGAATAATGCACTGGATAGCAAGGTTGATTTAAACTTCAAGGACATCAGGGTTCAAACCAGCCAGCCGCTCAATGGAAATCCTATAGCATCACTATGGGTTGGAACCGATTTGTCGGCACTTAACAACAACAAATGTATGCATACACACACACACATATATATATCCAACACTGTTACCATATTGAATTCAATTAATATATACATAAAACCTAAAGAGTCCATGGGTCATTAGTTCTTTCTATGATCAGTTCTATCTTCATCTCTTTTAATAAAAATAATACAAAATCTATACTTGTGATATTATATACATACAATAGAGAATAACAATAGTATGTTGTTGTTGTTAAGTGCCATCTAGTCAATTCCGATCCATAGAGACCCTGTATAGGTTTTCCAAGGAGCAGCTGTTAGGTTTGAACCGCTGACTTTACAGTTCAAATGGCTTTACAGTCTGGCGCATTAACCCACAGCGCCACACCAGGATTCCAACATTGGTATAGCTTGTCATATATAGAAAATCCACTAAAAAAATAAAATAAAATAAAAGGCCAAAATCATGTCTCCAAATCTGTGTCTCAAAGGTTTCTAGATATAAGTTTTAAAGAATACTGTATCTTCGCAAGAGGTGAGATACAGTTCCTTTGAAAGCTTTAAAAAATAAAGCCGAGTTCATTTTATGTCCACAATTATAATGGCCACAGAACTTTGCTTGTCTTGGACAATTTATTGCATTCACTTTAGGAAGGAATGGCAACAGATACAGAAATGATTTCCCAGAGTACCATCTTCTACTCAGTTTGGGAGTTAGTGGACGACTGCCCTCTTTTCAACATCGGCACTGATGAAAGGGAGCTATTAAAAAGAACTGCGTTGGTTTACACTGCAGATTGAATGGAGCATTAAATGACTGCATTAATACGACTGCAGTAGGGGTAATGGTCACCTCCAATGGGTATATACTGCTGTAATAATACTTTCAAAAAGGTGCAATAATTGTTCGAGCGGACTTATCTAATTTGTCATGAAATGTATGCATGTCACCCTCAAATGCCCCCAAGTCTCCCCTCACCCTACAGTTTTGTTGTCCTCCTTTTTAGCCAGTGTAAACAGATGAGGAAATATGTGTACTTTCAAATTGTCATCTATGTATCATGAAGGTGGAGGACTGCTGCACATCACTTGGAAACCAGTCCTGGGAGGCGTTTAGCGATACCGCCCACCGATACAACTCAGATGTTCTTAATTTGATCACCCTCCCCACCATACAGCCCCTCCCTCCAATGCCTGGGCTGTAATTTTCCAAACATTCTTCTTCCATTTGCAAATAAAAGTTAAAACCCATCTACTGATACAGAATGCTGACTTCCTGTCACTCAATTTTACAAGGTTTCTCTGTGTAGAGGAGAGAGAGAGAGAGAGAGAGAGAGAGAGAGAGAGAGAGAGAGAGAGAGAGAATGAGAATATCACTTGCTTCCTTGCTTCCTAAACAGGGATTTGCCTGCGATACGCGGCGAAAGGACTGCGGCGGCTGATTTACACAGTTGGCGCGGAGGAGGGGATGGGAGGCGGGCGGGGGGAGGGGGGGACACGCTGGAGGAGGCTCCGACGATGGGCTGATCTGGGGGCTCCCGAGCGCCTTTCCCTGGATGCTCGATTTGGGGGCGGCTGATGGATTTGCATTAGAGTTCCAGCCCGGCGTTTTGAATATTGTCTCCTAATACCCGACCTGGCGCTCCCAGTTTAGGAGCAGACATTGGTAAGTAATGTGTAATCCGATTTTAGTTATTTCCTGGGCCATTAAAGTGGCACTTTTTAAGCAGGTCAGTGTGAAAGATGCCGCTGCCGCTGCGAGCGTCTCCTTGGCCTGAAACGTTCCGCCATCCCCTCCCCCGCCTCCCACCCTCTCCCTCTAGAGAAGCACGGGTGCTTGCATGGTTAGTTGTCAGGGGGCTCACTCTCTCTCAACGAGATCACTTCCCCTTCGTGCTTTCTTTGCGATTAGCACCCACCCACCCACAATCCAAGTCGAATTTGGTGTGTACGGCCATAGTGTTTTATTTGGATCCTCTCTCTCTCTCTCTCTCTCTCCTTCCTCCCTCCACCTTCGCCGTCTGGCAAATGCTGGGTTCTGGGGTCTCTTCGTCCCCTTCCAGTCTCCTTCCTGCCCCTCCCCACCTTTCTCTTTTTTAGTCTACGCACCATCCTACCCACTCCCACCTACTCAAAGGGCAAAAGCAAAGATACCCAGGGAAGACAAGGCTTGTCCCATCTCCTCAGATCGAAGGATGCCTGGGGCAGGGATTGCGCTGTGAGTGACAACCTTTCAGGAAGGGAGAGAGAAAAACCCAGAGACCCAGCCCGGGCTCTCAGAGACGGGGAAGATCGCCGCTGAATCCGTGTGCACAGAGATTTTAAATTAAACGAGGCCAGTTCTGAGACACACACGCTGCCTGCCTACCATCGAGGACATATGGAGCTGTGTTCGTGAGCTCCTTGTCACTGGCATCGTCGCGCTAGGTGCGCGCCAGGCTCTCCCATTGGTATGCAGCGACCATTTCCCTGCAAGTCTCTAAGGTGGAAACACTTAAACGGATTACAAGCGTGATTTGGTGGCCTTTCTGAAAGTTGGAGGATAGAGGAGAAGCTGCAAAGACACAGCATGATGGATACAATTCAACCTCCCAGAGAGTTTATACCTCCTGCTGGGAAGCCGCTCGGAGCAAACCTGGGAGATCTTGAGCGCTCAGCATCATAGGTACTCGCCGCCATCCTTTCCTACTTTGCTTAATTGAAAGCCAGTATTTCTAGCTTGTAGGATGCGTGTTGTGAAGCATATAGAGTTTGACCGCGGTGTCTTCTTTATGTTCACAGGTGCCCGAGGTTTGCTGTATTTTCGAATTTTCAGTTAGCTATATGGATTATGGTGGACAGAGGGGTACTGGCCACTTACATACCCTCGGACCTCCTTTGAGGGGGAGGGAATCTTAAGTAACTCCTACAAATAGGCCAGGTGGTGGAGCGAAGGACCCCTCCCCCAGTGGTTCGGCCGCTCGCTTGTGCTGTCAAGAGAAGGAAGGAAAACGGCTTGAGCTTTAAATCATTTTCCATTCTAAACAGACCCATTGTCGTTTAGCCTGGTGACGGCAGACTAAAAAGGATCTGTAGAAGGCTCAGGGCTCTTCAGAAAATCAATGATGCAGCATTTTAATTATTTGTGCTAAGGGAGATAATTTTGCTTCCATATTGGAATATTTAATCTTAGATCTGGAGAGATCAGTGGTCTCAGAGATCTGGCAATAGGGAAGGGGGAGCCGGAACGGGAGAAAGGACTTTTTGTCCTTCCTGGACAAATAATGGTGCTCAGCGCTCTCAGCAGAACGCGGATGAGACGGGGTTTCAGGGCCCTTCGCCCTCTAACTTTTGGAGCCCTTCCTTACTGTTATATACGCTATCCTGGGATATAGGGGGAAAAAAGGGAGAAATAGCCCGAGTCCAGAATTTATGGAATTTTAGTTTAAGAGAGAAGAGAGACTGGTTGCAAAAAGGACCATTTCCTGGCATCGGGTAGCTCAGAGTAGCCTTCTGATTATCCATCCTTTCTATCGCGTCATGGGTTCAGATTCGACAGTCTCTGCTTCTGCACAGTGGGTGCAGAAGGTGGTTGGGGGTGGCCGCTGGGGAAGGAGATGGGTTTGTTCTGCTTTTGAGATCAGGCTGTCGGTGTTGCTTAGCCTTTCAAATGAGACCTAGCTGAGAAATAGGGTGGGTCTGAAAGATGAAGTGTGTTATATTGCTAGAGAATCCTGTCTGCCTGGTTACTTGTTCTCTGATCGCGGTTTCCAATCTTAGCTATTGTGGAGAGGCACACACATGTGTGGTCATTTAAAACGCACAGTGTCATGCAGTTTGCCCTGTGACTGAATTCTAAAGAACGTTTTATTGAATTAGGTGATTTATGTATTTTAGGGTAATAGGAAAGTGGCATATAAACTGTGCTTTTCTTGTAAATTTTGGTTTTGTAAAAACTGCTTTAAGGGAAAGACGTCTTTTACCTGCTAACTTGGAGCCCTTAGGCAATTGATGTTGAGTCCAGGTTTTTAGCGGCGAAAAAGCCACTCCCCTCCTCCTTCTCCGTGAGTTGGTGACAGGATTGGTGTGCGGGGGGGGGGGCGGGTGTAGAGAGGAGGGGGACGATGCATCGACCACGCACAGTACAGTCCCAGCTAACTAGACTCCTTTGATAAACATTTGACTCTCCTCAGTTCCCCTCCCAGGTAGGATTGTGGAACTGTCCGTTGAGCCATTAAAAATTTCTCTTAGAGGGTCTTGTGGCCCCTCTACACCGCGACATCTTTTTTCAATCACCAATACTACTCCTTTCCACCCTCCCCCCAGAATATCACGGAACAACATTTGGAGGAAAAAAAATCCTAAATTTCTGCCCCCCTAGCCCTGAGAGATCTTTCCCAATGGAAGAATGTGAAATGTACCATTGTAAACCAGTGTTCTGCCTCTCTTTACAGAGCATTGGCTTGTCTCTGTTAAAAAAAAAAAAAATCTGGAAGCAAACACATGGCTGTTGACTTTTGAATCCAAGGGAAATCGAAGGCTTTTAGCTGCAGCACAACAAAAAGACTCATAGTGCAAAGGGATCGAAGCAAAATTCAGGAGAAATCCGGTCCAAGTTACTCAGACTGCCTGAGCTGTTATTCGGGACATCCGGGCAGAGTCAGTCAGAGTCAGCTCTTCTGCTTTGCTTTTCCCTTCATCTTCTTTGGAGAGAAGTGTCTGTGCTGTGAAAAAGGAAAATTCAAAGGAGAGTTTCACTTTTCAATCATATTTAGAGAAAGAAGCTTTGGGAACTAGAGGCGCAAACCAGTCAAGGGTTGCTTTCCTTGAATGTTAAAAAAAATTTTTTAAAGGTCTACACTTCGCCACCACTTCCAACACAAAGGAATGTTTCTTGTTGGTTGGTCTTTTCTGCTTCTTGTTTTTATGCTTTGTCAATTTATCATTTCATCTCCACTTCTACTTTCCCAATGCCCCTGCTCCCTCGCGCACATACACCCGCGCGCACGCGCGTACACACACTCACACACACACACACACACACACACACACACAAATAGAAACTGTATAGTCAGGGCTTCCTAGTGCTCGCTCCCGATCACATGCAAAGCGCGTTCCTCTTCTAGAAGCTCATTTTCATGACGTGGAAAGCCGGTTCCAGGGTTACAGCACATTAAAAAAAAAAAAAAAAAAAAAAAAATGGGAGAGAGAGAGAAGTCCGAGATTCTCCACTATGATTGAGCCTTTCTCCCTGCCTGCCTTTCTCCGATCCTTCTTCCTAGCGTCCAATGATGTGCTGCCGGTACCCAGAGAGAGCAGCCGCGCTGGCGGCAGCAGAGCTGAAAGCCTGCAGTAGCCCCTTCTCCTTCCTCCTCCATTGACTGTGCCAAGCGGCAGTTCTGCATCCTAAAGAAGCCCATTGAAGGGCCCATTGCATTCTCAGCACGTTTCAAGCTTGCTGCTTCCCCCCACCCCCCTTAGTCTTCCTCTCCCTCCACCCCCTTTTCAATACAGAATCCTTCAACTCAAGTTTTTATTTTTTATTTTTCAATGTACTAAAAAAAAATCTCCTGCAAAATAGGTAAGTCAAAATCACCTGGAACCTTTCTTGCCTAAACCCCAGGGATCAAAAAAAAAAAAAAAAAACCAAGAAAAAAATATTTTTTAAATAGTGAACAAGAAAGAACTTATGTCGATTTTAATATTTTATGAGACAGGAAAGACTAACTGATACTGCAATGTAGCTTCATCTGCCTTCTCCCTCTCTCTCTCTCTTTTCATTTAATTGTTTCTAAAAATTGACTATTGCATGCCTGAGGCAGATTTTTCTTTGCTTTCTCACAGATTCCTCATAGCTGTGTACAATATACAAGTTGAATGTGAAGATTTATTCTCTTTCACTCTCCCTATAAATTATAGCATTGGGCTCTAAGTTAGAAGGTTGATAAAAGATTTCTTGAATGTATGCATCTATGCATGAGGAGATAAGATATGCTAAAGTTTATTTTGTTGATTAAAATATCTGTTCAGTTGTGACTGATATTTAAAGGACAGTCTAATAAAACTGCATTATTATAATTTATGTATGCATTCCCATATACTGGTGATATTAAGCAAGGAAAAAAAGAGCAGAGCTATAGGGGAAGGTTCTGTATGTTAGAATAATGCACTGCATATATTTCTTCTGATTATAAAATAATAATGTGTTTTTTTTTTCTTTGAAGAGTATTTAATGTGGTATCCTCATTTATCAGCAGGTAAAAACTAAGATTTCCACCCTATCTTCCTTTACCCACTTCTCCTCTAACCAGCTACCTGCCCTTCCAGCTTTTCACAGGGCTCCTCAGTTGATCTTCAAGGCACAGATACACATTCCAAACTGAGCTAGCTCTCAGAGTGTTTTAAAACAGACGCTCCCAGGCTCAGCATCCTTTAACTGTCACTATCTTTAGCTCAGACAATTACATGGACATGTTCTTTAGAGCCGTTAATCATTCCTAAAGGTTTTAAAGAGCTAAACTACACAAATATATAGAGGTTATGCGTTTAATTGAAAGGGACTTCAATAGTGCGTGCTTAGGGTTAGGGATATAGTGTGTTACTAACCATATACTGTTACTAAAATTTTTGTGATTATTTCTAAAGATTAATTTTAGGTTTTCCAAAGATGTTAATTACTTTATGGATCTCAACATCTGATGTTGAGTATTTGGGATCATACTTTGTCATACATTTTTACTAATTACTTTGGGGACCCTCCACATCTTTTTATGAGTAGAAATGTATAGCTTTAAGACTCTTTTTTTTCCATCACAGTTCCAGTTCAGTTTATAATGGTACCTCTCATGTCAATGTGAGTTTTAATGGGCAAAATAGTGTTATGGACAAAGTATTGCCATTATTGCTGAATCTGCCTGTGCCTGAAATGTATAGAAAATCAGTTTCCTTGTTTTCTATATGAGGCCCATGCCTTTTACCAAGTATGGCTTGGGTCAGGATAATGTGAATTCATGGTTCAGTATTTCATGGTCTCTTAAATTTTAAATTTCTGATGCATTCTAAACATTAAGCATGTTGCTAGCTCATTTTGATCATTACAACAACTGCTGAAGTTTTTGTAATGCTCTTAGAAGCCCCACATGTAGGAGTTTATTAAAATCATGCATATGACTAAAGCTAAAAATCTGCATCTTTATTTCTGTTGCAGTTTTGTAATCAACAACGAATGATGAAACCCTCCGTAACTGAGATGCTTCACAGAGGGAGGATGTTGTGGATAATTCTTCTAAGCACAATTGCTCTAGGATGGACTACCCCGATTCCCTTGATAGAGGACTCAGAGGAAATAGATGAGCCTTGTTTTGATCCATGCTACTGTGAAGTTAAAGAAAGCCTCTTTCATATACATTGTGACAATAAGGGATTTACAAATATTAGTCAGATAACAGAGTTCTGGTCAAGACCTTTTAAACTGTATCTGCAGAGGAATTCAATGAGGAAATTGTATACCAACAGTTTTCTCCATTTGAATAATGCTGTGTCCATTAACCTTGGCAACAATGCATTGCAGGATATTCAAACAGGAGCTTTCAATGGTCTGAAGATTTTAAAGAGGCTATATCTACATGAGAACAAACTAGATGTCTTCAGAAATGACACCTTTTTAGGCTTGGAAAGCCTGGAATATTTGCAGGCAGATTACAATGTCATTAAACGTATTGAGAGTGGGGCATTTCGGAACCTTAGTAAATTGAGGGTTCTGATTTTAAATGATAATCTCATTCCCATGCTTCCAACCAATTTATTTAAGGCTGTCTCTTTAACCCATCTGGACCTACGTGGAAACAGGTTAAAGGTTCTTTTTTACCGAGGGATGCTAGACCATATTGGTAGAAGCCTAATGGAGCTCCAGTTGGAAGAAAATCCCTGGAACTGTACATGTGAAATTGTACAACTGAAAAGTTGGCTGGAACGCATTCCTTATACCGCCCTGGTAGGAGACATCACCTGCGAGACCCCTTTTCATTTCCATGGAAAGGACCTCCGGGAAATCAGGAAGACAGAACTCTGTCCCTTGTTGTCTGACTCCGAGGTGGAGGCTAGTTTGGGAATCCCTCACTTGTCATCAAGCAAGGAAAATGCATGGCCAACTAAGCCTTCTTCAATGTTGTCATCCGTCCATTTTACTGCTTCTTCTGTTGAATATAAGTCCTCAAATAAACAGCCTAAACCCACCAAACAACCCCGAACACCAAGGCCACCCTCCACATCCCAAGCATTATATCCGGGTCCAAACCAGCCTCCCATTGCTCCTTACCAGACCAGACCACCCATTCCCATTATATGCCCTACTGGGTGCACCTGTAATTTGCACATCAATGACCTTGGCTTGACAGTCAACTGCAAAGAACGGGGATTTAATAACATTTCGGAACTTCTTCCAAGGCCTTTGAATGCCAAGAAACTATACCTGAGTAGCAATCTGATTCAGAAAATATACCGTTCTGATTTTTGGAATTTCTCCTCTTTGGATCTATTGCATCTGGGGAACAATCGTATTTCTTATGTTCAAGACGGAGCCTTCATCAACCTGCCCAACCTAAAGAGCCTCTTTCTCAATGGTAATGATATTGAGAAGCTGACACCAGGCATGTTCCGAGGCCTACAGAGTTTGCACTACTTGTACTTTGAGTTTAATGTTATCCGAGAAATCCAGCCTGCAGCCTTCAGCCTCATGCCCAACTTGAAGCTACTATTTCTCAACAACAACTTGCTGAGGACCCTGCCAACAGATGCCTTTGCAGGCACATCTTTGGCCCGGCTTAACTTGCGAAAGAATTATTTCCTCTACCTACCTGTGGCTGGTGTTCTGGAGCACTTGAATGCCATTGTCCAGATAGATCTCAATGAGAATCCTTGGGACTGCACCTGTGACCTGGTCCCCTTCAAACAGTGGATTGAAACCATCAGTTCAGTCAGTGTGGTGGGTGATGTGCTTTGTGGGAGCCCTGAGAACCTCACCCACCGTGATGTGCGCACCATTGAGCTAGAAGTTCTTTGCCCAGAGATGTTGCATGTCCCACCAGCTGGAGCATCCCCAGCCCAGCCTGGGGATTTTCACCTTGCTGGAGGGCCAACAAGTGCATCACCTTATGAGTTCTCTCCCCCTGGGGGACCAGTGCCACTTTCTGTGTTGATTCTCAGCTTGCTGGTTCTGTTCTTTTCAGCAGTGTTTGTTGCTGCAGGCCTCTTTGCCTATGTGCTCCGACGTCGCCGGAAGAAGCTGCCCTTTAGAAGCAAGAGGCAGGAAGGTGTAGACTTAACTGGAATTCAGATGCAATGCCATCGGCTTTTTGAAGATGGTGGAGGTGGTGGGGGTGGAAGTGGGGGCCGACCAACTCTTTCATCTCCAGAGAAGGCTCCTCCTGTGGGTCACGTGTATGAGTACATCCCCCACCCAGTCACCCAGATGTGCAACAATCCTATCTACAAGCCTCGTGAGGAGGAGGAAGTAACCATTTCATCAGTCCAGGAACCAGGGGCTGCAGAACGTGGGGGTCCTGGGACACAACCACCAGGAATGAGCGAGGTTCTTCTAGGAAGCGAGCAGTTTGCTGAGACATCGAAGGAGAACCATACCAACTACCGGACCTTGCTGGAAAAGGAGAAAGAGTGGGCCCTGGCTGTGTCCAGCTCCCAGCTTAACACCATAGTGACAGTGAACCACCATCACCCTCACCCACATCACCCAGCAGGTGGTGGGGTTTCAGGGGTAGTTGGGGGAACTGGGGGAGACATGGCTGGGTTTCGCCATCATGAGAAGAATGGTGGGGTGGTGCTGTTTCCTCCTGGGGGAGGCTGTGGTGGTAGCAGTATGCTACTAGACCGAGAAAGGCCACAACCAGCCCCCTGCACAGTGGGCTTTGTGGACTGTCTCTATGGCACAGTGCCCAAATTAAAGGAACTACATGTCCACCCTCCTGGCATGCAATACCCAGACTTACAGCAGGATGCCAGGCTCAAAGAAACCCTTCTCTTCTCGGCTGGAAAGGGCTTCACAGACCACCAAACCCAAAAAAGTGATTACCTCGAGTTAAGGGCCAAACTTCAAACCAAGCCGGATTACCTCGAAGTCCTGGAGAAGACAACATATAGGTTCTAACAGAGAAAGAAAGATAAATTAGTGTTTTGTTTTGTTTTTTGAAAAGAAAAGGAAAATAAAAGAAATCTATCCCATTCTCCCTTTATACTTGTCCCAATAACTCCTCCCTCATAACCTTTCCTGCCCTGAACAGAACTGAAACTGCATGATAACTAGAGAATACACATGTATGCTCTCCCCTCTCAAATGGGATTTGGAGGAAGGGCCATACTCAGATCATTAATCAATGAAGTGCCTTCGCAGACTTTTGCCAGCAAATGTTATCATTATTTTTTTATACTGAAATTGAGACTTTGACTGTGCCATGTATAAGGTATATTAGGGATCACTGTATTGATCCTAATTAAGTAAAATTCAATGTGTCTTTTTTTTTTTTTCAGTTGTAGGTTTCTTTGAAAGGGATGGGGGAAACAAATTGACATTTGTGGCTTTCTTTCCTCTTCCCGTCATGGCACAGATTCTGTACATGTATTAACAATGCAGTTTGCTGCATGCCTGGAAACTGCAAGACGGGGAGGGAGGGGCGGGTCTTGCTCGAATGTTTTCACTCACTCTTGTCTCTCACATACATACCCACATGCAAATACCTGTACACAGGTCCCTAAACCTGCAACCTACTTCTCTGGTGCAGATACACAGGTACACACACACACACACACACACACCACTCACATTCAACCCAATATGATTAGTTCGGGTTTGATTCATTCCTCTCCTCTCCATAACTTCATCTGCCCTCCACTCCTACCTAGTGTTTAGCTCACAGCATTTTCCCTTAGCATCCTAGGGGAAGTTATATTCTAGGCTGGATCCTACTGAAATGGAGACCCGGTGGTTTAACAGCCAGAGGCACACACCTAGGGATGAACTCCCTCTTTGTGACATTTCATCCTGATGCCAAGAAATTTTGGAGAACATCTGCACTTTCTTATATATATATATATAAAATTAAAAAAGCAACTGGGTATATATCACTAACAGCTTTGTAGGAAGCACTTTTAATGTTTTCTCTCTCACACACAAAGATTCTAAAGAAATGTGCATATATTTATTCTGTAATTTCAGTGATTATAAATTGTAAAGGTAATGTTTAATCATTGTATAGTGATTATGCGTCTGGTATAGCTTTCCTAATAAAAAGTTTTTGAAAAACATAATACATTATATATAGAGGATACAGAGCTTGAACCTTAAACTCCAGCTATGCCATGCCTTTCTTGTTTCCCCTTTAAAAATATTTGTTTTTACTTGTTATACAGAGAGCTAGTTTATTTTAACAAGTTTGATGCACTGTGATGTTGATAAATTGTATAGCCCCACCCACATCCTATACTATTGGGACTTAAATCTATCTGATTTACAGTTCCTGTCTTTCTCTTCAGTGATGAATTTCAAATTTAGTACCCCAAACAGGTAGGAAGCAACTGGGAGAACATAGAGTAACTAGATTGC
Source organism: Chrysochloris asiatica (assembly GCF_000296735.1). Lineage (NCBI taxonomy): Eukaryota > Metazoa > Chordata > Mammalia > Afrosoricida > Chrysochloridae > Chrysochloris > Chrysochloris asiatica. The sequence goes on along the minus strand of NW_006408561.1, from coordinate 10,084,061 downwards.
TAAGAACATTAATTAGATAAGATAATCAAAGTGATCCATACATCTTAAGATAGTAAGTGACCTTAAGGAAATGGCTCTCCTTAAAAATACACATAAAAATACTACAATCAGACACCCACATACACCAACCAATCAGAATTAAATTCCCTTGGGTCAATTTAACAGAATCCTGTTTGCTGTGAAAGTTTTACAATTGTATTTGGCTGTTTCTTCCAACCTCTTACTGGCTCCAGCTGTTCTTGAACTAAGGCAGAATGTTTACTGAGTTTTTCTTTCTGTGAAACATTAAAGTATTGTGAAATTAATTTGGCAATAGCCCAAGATAGGATCCATTTATATGTGAGTGAAACCAAAGAAATTCGTAGTTTTAAGGTGCCAGTATCTTGTTTGTGGAGGAAACTGAACTGATGCAAATCTGACAGCTTTTAGGCAGGCACTTATCTCATGTGGCCAGTAGAGGGTAGCAGAGCTCCAGTGATTGTAGCTGTGGATTTCTGCATTAAAACCAGTATTTTCTGCTAGGGCGTCCTCGAGCTGCCCTTAGAAGAAATTATCTTTACGTGTTGAATGTAATTCACCAGAATTCACTGATGCCTTACATCACGTTTTTTTCCCCACAAAAAAGCATAAGACTAGCAGCTTCCAAAGCTGTGTGGTTGATATACTGTTAAGGCACTGTACTTTAGAAATGTTCATGAATGTTTAGAAGAATATTTATGTATATCTTGATGAATTATACATGGATATCAACATAGGTATGCATACAGATGGAAAATACAAGTATATCAATATAAAACTGCAACTTTTCAGGGCTACTTTGCACTTGACATGCTGTACCTAGAAGTTTTATCCTCAATTATATAAGTATATTTTGGAATTAGTCCAGATTTAAAAAAAAAAAAAAAAAAAAAAACTATGAAAAAACTCACTATATCTCTATATACAATATTGAAATACAGTATTTTTTATGCAAGAGGGTCAGACCCACTGTTAAATGGGCATCATTCTTCTTGTTTTGTCTCTTCCCCTTTTATTTTTATCTTCTCATACATATATCATCATTTTTCTAGTCATCTCATCTTCCTTGTTCCTTTTTCTAATAATTTTTTCCTTTCTTCACTGAGATTATTTTTAAGGTGCAGAAATTCAGTGCCACTACTCCTTAAGTGTTTATCTTCTAAACTAGTAATCTATCATGTCTGTGTTACTTCTAATCAGTTGTTCTGGCAAATAGTAGCACACATGTTCATAGTAAAAACTCAAAGTGCAAAGTCACATTCTTTCAATAATAATAATCATTTCCTTGAGAACATTGCACGCCTTCACAACATGGCATATTATACCAATCAGGTTAAAGTACAATCCCTAATTATCTTGGTGCTTTTGACTTTTGAAAAATCAGTGTTCACTAACAAATTATGTTTATATTTTATTTAAATATAGAGAGTAAGGCTGTGTTGTCTTACATGTAGGTATAATTTTATCCTACATGTAAAGATGAGGAAAAGGAGAAATACATTTATTTATTTAGTAAAAATAAATTTATTATATGAGAATGGAATTGTGTATTAATGAATATAGTTTTTTGCTTCAGTGGCATTTTCTAGGCCACTTAAGCTGTGTGCTAAAATTATTTAAGTTAGCTTTGCTTTATGATATCAAGTTTCATCAACAGGATTTGTTTATGTTGTTGTTGTTGTTAAGTGCCGTCGAGTCGGTTTCGACCCATAGCGACCCTGAATAGGGTTTCCGAGGCTGTAAATCTTTACGGGAGCAGATCTTTCTCCCGCGGAGCAGCTGGTAGTTTCGAACTGCTGACCTTCCGGTTCGCAGCCCGATTCGTAACCACTACGCTACCAGAGAGGTACTATGAATAGGATTTGTTTTATAATTTTGCTGCACTAAAATTGTTTGTTTTTAAGAGAAAATCCATCACTAATTCACTTCTGGGTAACAGAAGCAGACCCAGATCTGAAAGATACTTAATATTATTATTGTTATAGCTATTTTATAAATACTCATCATCATAACATTTGGAAATCATAGAATATATTGTAATGTACCTTAAACTGTAAGATGGTGAGTGGGAAATAATTAGAATAGAAATATTAGTTGATAACTTCATATTAATTTTAACATGCTTTATATTATATATAATAAGAGTTATGTAGATGCTTTTATGTTTTCATTTAGAAGGCCATATTATTTCATCTAACTTCAAAATACTAAAAAATAAAGATGATTGTCATCATATTTTCAATTAAAATGTAGAGATAGAATTATAAGGAAAGATTTATGCCTGAGTTTGAAAAGTTTTATTTTATTTTTTTTGGTTTATGATATCAGAAAAGAAAAATATTTGTGTTTAGGATTTTTACAATTGATAATGCAGTTTTAGAAGAAATGGGATTTCTTTAACCATTGCCACATATTATTTTGGTTTATTTAGTGTATCCATGTAGTCCTGTCCTTGTGGATTATGTTATCTAAACCAATAAATGTGGCATTTCTGTGAAATGTCTGTCACATAGAAAATATTAATGAAATACTTCACAAAATGGGAGACATAAAAGTAAAATGAGTTAAGATAATAGGAGAGGAAATGGTAATGAAAGGGCACCTCATCTTAAGGGATTTGAGCTATTTTAATTTGAATTTAGAAATTAAAACATGCTCAGCTCAAAAAATCCTCTACTGTGAAAATTCAGGTGAAAAGAATATAAATAAGTATCACTACTTAACCATGTAAGTCTTCTGTTTAATATACTATAGGCCTTTTAAAAGTAATGGGAGCAATAACACATGTGTAATTGGGCAATCATATGTATGTGTGTGTATGTAGAGCACTATTATATATGTATATACATTGTATATACATGTATACAGTTTATATATACTGAATTATACTTCTATGTCAATTATACATTTTTCTCACATGTATAACAGTATCAGTTTTATACATTTACTTTCTTTGCTTCTGTCTAGCAATCGTCCAAGTGAAGCTGGATGAAATTTTGAGTCTTCACTTTAGAAATATTCCCATGTAAAAAGTAACAATTGTAATTAATCTTAAAAAAGTTCTTTTATCTTATAGTTTGTTTCATTTTCTTATTTAAGTCATAGTGGACAAATCTCAATGTGTGATTTAAGTTAAATCTTATAAATATGCAACATAAGTCAAATGAAAAATAAGTGCCCTTTTTTTCATTTTCTAATTCTAGAATGTATTTTACAGGTGAAAATTATTTCAGTAGTTTTATTATGTAGACATTATCTTAGTAGTTTGTCTAGATATACAGAAAATGTGACATCTTACAGGTTAAGTGTCAGAGAAGTGAAGAATCTATATAAGATATTCATCCTGTTTTACTTCTTTGAACATCATCCTTCATTTGAAGTATTATCAGGATGGAGGTACTGATTCTGTATCATAATGAAAAACATTACCATTTCAGTATCTTATGTAAAATCTGAATAGAAGAGGTAAATTTTTTTTATATGAGGAAAGCAAGTCTACACTAAGGATTAACAGCTGTGAAGAGGCAATGTTTGGCTAGTTTCTTTAATTCTAATAATGTTTTTCCCCAAAATTATATGCATATTTTGGATGTTGTTGTTGTTAATGCCATCAAGTCAATTCCACCTCATAGTGACCTTGTAAAAGGTTTCCAAGGAACAACTGGTGGGTTTGAACTGCCAATCCTGTGATTTGGAGTTCAGTGTTGATCCTACAGCACCACATGAGGAGTCCTATAGTATTTTCTCTATTGCATTGATATAGATTATTTTTTTCACAAGTTTTTTTTTTTACATTTTAATAGAAAATAATAGTTGTGATTGTCTTAAAGTCTTGAGAGACACAGAGGAATTACAATACATTTATGATATTATCCAACTCCAAAAAAAATTTAAGCCGTGCAGATGGATGGACATTAGTAAAAAGAAGACTCTTCATTACTACTTAGTGATTGAAAGACCCAATTGTTTTTGTCACGTGCTTTCACGTTAGTTCCAAATCCTAGTGACTACATATAGGGTTTCTGAGAGTGGTTAGTGGGTTTAAACTTTAGACCAGATCAGAGTTTATCCTACAAAGTTTCTTTAGAATATTCAAACCATACACTTGTTTAGAAGATGACTGAAACTATAAGTTATCAAAAACAAAGAAGTGTCATGAAAAAAGAACATAATAATGATGAGATTAAAATAACTTAATATTTTATTCTGATTCAGTGTAATAATTAGCAGGTTAATCTCTTAAAGATGAAAGACAATTTGATCAGTATTATGTCATATGTGAATACAATGCTTTTACTCTTTTGACATATTTTACTAAGAATTAATGTATGGAGATATTATTTGAATGATAGAACATTACTTAACTTGGGTAGCATTAAACCAAGAACATATCTTCATTAACTTGAGGTAGACAAGATTGGCTCTGAAAACACCATGCTGAGACAAATATGTCATATGTGGATGAGTGGAAAGAAGTTTTCACCTTCTTCCTGGCCTTATTCTTTCTACTGTTCCTGATAGTCCTGCTTCTATTTCTATTTCTGACTTATTGCCAAGCTATTCCTATGACTAAGGGCATATTTATTACGCTTAAATCAGGTGCCAAGGCAAGATCAGGAACTGATAAGCATTCTCACACCCAATAACAAAATGTCCAATTCACTTATCTTTGCACCTTGGCTGAGAAAATAATTCAACATATCTCACTTCACTGTGAAATCATCTATAAGCCTGGTGAAAAGAGTCAGAACCTATAATACTTATATCTGAAATCAAGTGAGAATCAGCAAATCCTTTTAAAATATGGAAACCATCTTTAACATTTCTAAGTCGTTCTTTTGTCTTCTGAAATGTCTTTAATCTTTAGCATGGCATCCAAACTATAATTGGTTTAATGAAAATTAAAGCATATACAGGAAAAAAAAATATTGTATTAGGAACATCTTCTCTCCCTAGAATTAACACTTTTCTAGTAGCTGCAGTATTCCTTGTTTATGATGTAACAAGTTTCCTGATAATTCAGCTCCTATTGTCATTTGAAGAATCTTTTCACAGCTTCTGCTAAAACAATTTGTCTTAATAGCCCCACGCCCCTTTTGATCTACTGTTGTAATCAAAAAAGCCTGTCACATATGTAAACTACTATTTTGTATTTGTTGTGTTTGGGAAAGAAACGTAAAGTCTATCTCAACTGAAGATTTTATATTAAATTGAATTGAGCTTTTTTTTTTTTTTTCACCCTGCTCTTCGTCACTAGATTTGGATTCAAAACTGAAATCTGTTCATATAATTCTAATGACAGTTAAATTAGATGTTTTACTTTCCTGTTGTTGTTAAGTGCCCGGGAGTCTGACACGTAGTGACCCTGTATAGGAATTCCAAAAAACAACTTGTGGCTTTGAACTGTCTACCTTGAGATTAAATTCATTATTTATCTTACAGCATCACACTAGGACTCCACTTTTCTAGCTGGCAATAAAAGGCATGTGTGTATTTTGTTTGTTTTGTTAAGTGCTGTCTAGTTGGTTCTGACTTATAACTACTCTGTATAGGGTTTCTGAGGAGTGGCTGCTGGGTTTCAGCCCCTGACCCTGCAGTTAGTAATCCGTTGCTTATCCTACAAAACCACACCAGATTACTAAAGCAGGGATACATGATTTCTTCATGGAATAATCAGGCCCATGGATCTCTCACTTTTCCCTGAGGAAAGTGTCCCCAACAAGAAGGGTAATCGAAAAGGAAAGAGGACTTTGGTATAAGCACCCTTCCTTTTCAAAGATCTTTTTGTTTTGTTTTGTTTTTAATCTCTCTTCATTTTATCAGTAGATTTTTATTTGGTGAGTGTGTATGTGTTTTTCCTGTACCAATGAGAACTCTTCATTACTTGTTAGTTAAATTGTGGCTACTTCAACCTCAGTTTCTCTTGAGTTGTATAGAATTCATTTAAGGAACACTACCCATTTATAATATAGTCTGTGTTAATCATAATTATTTGTAAAAATCTATTGTAATTTATCATTCAGTATATCCTAGAGTTATGTATATGTTTCAGAGTCGGTCATATGTAATTTCACACAGTTGTTTAATTAGCTGTAATTCTGTTTTCCACTACATGTCCATGACTTGAATTTTAACAGTATGATATTAACTTGGATCATATATTATTTCTCTTTGTAAATGTGATTAATCAATAACTAAGCATTGCTCAAATGAATTCTGGTTTTTATATATGGATTTTATATACTTACATCTTTATGAAATAGGTGAGAGATGGCATTATGCATTAATGAACAAATGAAACAAAAAGACGTTTGTTTTTAAGATTCAAAATGAGGTAAGATACAGTGTGGGATGCTGGACAGTATATAAATTCCAGCTACTAAACTTTTATTTGTTAAATGAGCCAGGCTTGTGTTTGACACTTAGTCACCTCTTATGCTAATTGAAACATGGCTGCCAGTTTTGAGATACTCTATTCATTATTCCCACCTCATTTCAAATATATAATTTAGCATTTCTATAAATCATGTATCATCTCAAAGAAGTAAATGTGGAGATGCTGATTCTGGAAAATTGCAAACAACACTCTGTCTACCTCCATGTAACATGTACAGCTCCACTTCTATTTCCATTGCAAGACATATTGCAGGAAAACAGAAAGAAACGTTGCAAACATGACAATGGAGACAGTAGACAGTGTGTGGTCAGTTGGAAACAGCTCCAGAGCTAATTGTAATAAGACTATTCATCAACTCTCACCTTAGGAACTACTGTTCTCAGCAAGAATCTTGAGCTGCAACCAAAAAATTGTGTTCTCTTTCAGCATATATTATTTGTTCACTCCCATATTCATACAAGTCACATGTTCATCCTTCAGTTTTCTGAAAACCCACATATCTTGTGGGCATCAAAATTCAGCTTTGAATCTCTTTCAGTCAGTAGGCCATGACTGATAAAGTAAACTAGATTTTAAATAATCTCTCAAATATTTGTTGTGCACACTATTTACATTATGTTGACTGGAGTATGTTGGAATATTTTACCATATGTGTCCTTCAGTCACTTTGCCTAACTATGCCAATAATTTTGGCGTTTCAATTATTTTGTAATTTCTTGAGAGCACAGACTGTCTTCATGGTCTTTTGCTAGTCCAGATTGTAAAACCATATTTTGCACAGCTATGGGCTATACTAATGAGCCCTGGTAGTGTAGTGGTTACGAGCTGGGTTGCTAACCACAAGGTCAGCAGTTCGAATATACCAGTTGCTCCACAGGAGAAAGATGATACCAGTTGCTCCACAGGAGCTTTGGAAACCCTATACCCTTGCTATCTGTGGCACACAACTACCATGGGCTATACTGGTGTGGCCAGCTATGGACTCCTGGTGTGCCACTGAAGGATCAGCACTAGACTGCAAACCACAACACCCACCAGTTGCTCCTCAGAAACCTTATACAGGGTCACTATGGGTCAGAACTGACTCCATGGCACGTAACAACAATAACATCATGGGATATAAATTCGGTTCAAACTTGATTGAGTTTTATGGAGTGTACCTTGCTTCTAGAATATTCACACAACTACCTTTCTTTCCTTGGCAACAATAGACACTAGACAAATATTTGTTGAATGAATATGAACAAGCAGAGTTAAAAAAGATATGTAGCCCATGGGTTGTTGCAAATGTTGATGGTCTTTTGGTATGTAATTCCAGATAAATTATTAAAAGGGATGGAGTTTTGAGTGTGAGAGATGTAGACAGTTTATTCAATTTCTTTATTAGTACTTTACACTCTGACCTCAAGGACATAAGACTGAGGAAACTGGGCATTGTGACCATGTCTATGGGGAGGAAATGGGGTGGGGGATGGAGGTGGGGAAGAGGAGATATGCAATTTAGTTAGATGTTTCTCAGTAGCAAAGCAAAGAAGCATGGCCAGTAATAAATAGATGTGTAAGTGAATATGCTGCTCAGTTGGTTAAATGTTTACAAATAATGGCAATCATTTAGTATGTTCAGTTGACATCTACTTTGTTTTAACTGCTTCACTGCAGTTCTACCACTTTATTGAAGATGATGCTAGAATGTTAATGCAGCTAAATAAGCATTACAATACAATAGGATTACATGCTAGTATTGCATGCACTACAATCCTTTAGAGAAATGGACAGTTTAAATAGATTCTTATGTTCTATTCTGCTCAACTGTATAAGATTTAACACTTCCAGTGAGTGGATATGATTAGCTCACTTCCTTTATGTTAGTCTCTCAAGGAGCTCTGATAGCGTATTGGTTACGAATCGGGCTGCGAACCGCAAGGTCTGCAGTTCGAAACTACCAGCTGCTCCGCGGGAGAAAGATGAGGCGATCTGCTCCCGTAAAGATTTACAGCCTTGGAAACCCTGTTCAGGGTCGCTATGGGACTCGACGGCACTTAACAACAACAACAACAACAGCAGCAATACTTTTGTGGAGTCCTGGTGTGACGCTGTGGGTTAATGCACTAGACGGCAAGGTCTGTTTGAACAGAAGGTCGGCGGTTCAAGCTCACCAGCTGCTCCTTGGAAACTCTATACAGGGTCACTATGAGTCGGAACTGACTCGATGGCACTTCACAACAACAATACTGTTGTGGGCCAAAGTAAAGCAAAAAAAAAATTTTTTTTAAAAAAGAAGGATTGTATGTATGACTATATGAATTAATGCATAAAATATGTTTTTACCTTAAAAAATGGAAAGTTTAATCAATCTTGTTGTTCCTAAGTGCTGTTGAATTGATTCTGACTCAAAACAACACTGTATAGTGTTCCTGAGCTTGTAAATCTTTGTGGGAGTAGAAAAACTCATCTCCCATAGAGCAGCTGGTGGGTCAAACCACCAGTTCTGTCTTAGAGAGTCACCACACTCCCCTTAATCAATAGTTAACCATATTTTAATTTAGGATATATGAGAACTTAAAATAGAAAATATCCGAATCATTTAAGTTTGAATCTTGAAATACTACTATATTCAATCATCTAGTTTGTGACTGATTGTGAAGCTAGCCCAATAAGAAATATTTTAAGGCAGATAATTAACATAGGCATACATTTTATTTAAACTCCAGACACTAGAGATCTATATGAAACTTCAGGATGCTTTTTGGGTTTCAGAAAGTTTAGTACTGAGGTCTTATACTTGAGCTGTCTTGGATACTTGACTTTATGTTAAAATGCATATTTTGGGGGCATTTTATGTTATCTTTGAAATAGTCTTGCATTCAACCCTTACTTATATTAAGAAAAAGAACATAATCCTAAATTGCACATTTATATTTTTAGTGAATTTAGAATATAATTAAATATTTTAATAGTTCTTGCGCAAAAATACTGGGCAAACTGGATTACAGAATTTTAAACTGTTTTGAAAGGAAATCAGTGGCTTGTGGTCCAGCAGGTATTAGAAGATGTAACATAAGAAATATCTTGCTAGTCAATGAAATCAGAAATGCAGGGATAACAATTAATTCAGGCATAAAGTAAGTCTGCATAATATGAAAATCTAAAAATTTAATAAGTTAGAACTACAACACGTTATTTTTATTGAGCTCTTTAAAATGTTCATATGTATGTATATATTTGTACCAATATCCAATGCACTTTTATCAATATTCCCATTAATAACAATGATATGACCATAGAGAAAAAGGTTAATATCCAATTTGAAAAAGTTATAAAAATGAAATACAAACTGAATAATATCATGATTCTTTTTAAAACCTAGTAAATATTTCAACCTATTTTTCTTAATAACCAGTTCTATAAGACATGATGATCTACCAAAGGCAGATATATTGTTGTTGTTAAGTGCCCTGAGTAGGTTCCAACTCATAATGACCCTGTATAGGGTTTCTGAGGAGTAGCTGGTGAGTTTGAACTGCAGACCTTGTGGTTCACAAACCAGTGCTGATCCTACAGTGCCATACCAGGAGTCTGAAGGGAGATATAGTGATAATTAATGACTTCCAGAAATACATCCCCAAAGCTATAATATGTGCACATTTAATCTCTAAATTTCATTAGAGTTTTGCAGGCTGCTGCTATCTAACAAACAAAACATTTGCAATGCATTGCATACAATTTACTTTTTGTTTGATTGTTTGTCATTCTGATATTGCAATGTGATTATATAATTATTTTGAATAGTTTAGGGTCTCCTAATACTGTTGTATGCAGATTCTTCTCTAGTCAGTAGTATTTCATTATGGATTATGTTCTTATCTTAAAATATCAAAGTAACAAAAACAAACAAACATTAAAAGCAAACCCAAAAACTAGGAATCTTTGTTAGTGAGTCCTATATGTATTTAGATCTCCCATCACCTGTTATTGTCTTTATTTATATCTTTACACAGATAATAGGTCTCATAACTAAATTCATTTTTCCTATGAAAGCATGACTCTGTGGCATTAGAGCACTTCTTTGATCACTCTGTCCTGATACTAAGTTATATACAACTATAATTGCATATCTTGAGACTCCCCAGAGGGTTTGTAAGTGTTTTTTCTTTTTTTAGAGTCTTTATTTGTTAGAACAATTTTGGATTTCGAGATAGTGGGCATAAACTATAGCGCTTGTATATACCCTGCCCTATACTGTTTCTCCTATTATTAGCATCTTGCATTCCTGAGGTACATTTGTTGCAATTATTAAGTTGTGTCGTGGGTTAGGGCTGCTAACCCACAAGGTCAGCAGTTCGATTCTACCAGATGCCCTGTGGGAGAATGATGAGGCTTGCTGTTGCCTTAAAGATTCATAGCTTCGGAAGGTCTATATAAGTTCTCTGTGAATTGGAACCTACTCGATAGCACACAATCGCCACCACCACCAAATTCCTTGATTTACATTTAGGTTCACAATTTGTTTTATACAGTCCTGTGGAGCCCTGGTGTGGCGCTGCAGGTTAGAACCGCAAGGTTCAAATTTACCAGCTGTTCCTCGGAAACCCAGTACAGGGTTGCTATGGGTTGGAATCCAATCGACGGCACTTAACAACAACAACAACAATGGAGTCCTGGTGTAGTGTTCAGGATAAGCATTTGATCGAAAGGACGGTTTGAATTTCAAGGCTGGTGGTTCTACCAGTCACTCCTCAGAAACCCTATACAGGTATACAGGGTGAATAAGAGTCAGCAGTGACTGAACGGCACTAAACAACAGCAACTAGGTTTTGACAATTGCATAATGTCCTGTGTCCATATTTACAGTATCATAAAATAATTTCACTGCTCTATAAATGTCCAATGCCTTACCTATTTATCCATCTCCACTCCCATGAATGTGTGGCAACCACTGATATTTTCAGTATCTCTGTAGTTTTGTCTTTCAAAGATGTCAAATAGTTAGAATAATAGAATATATAGTTTTTTTAGGCTAGAGTATTTTACTGAGAAATATACATTTCCGTTTCCTCCATGTCCCTGTGGGTTTGATAGATTAATTTCTTTTTACTGCTGAATCACTGTTTGCTTATACATTTCGTTGATTGAAGAATACCTTAGATACTTTCAATTTTTGCTAATTTACAAATAAATTGGCTATAAAAGTAATGTGAACGTTTTGTTGTTGTTGTTAATTTGGATAGCCATTTTTACCTCATTTGAGCAAATACCTAGGATTGCAATGTTTAGCTTTGCAAAAATTTCCAGACTATAGTCCAAAGTGAATGATGTAACATTTTGAATGTCACCAGCAATGGAGAGTTCTTATGGCTCCACATTCCTGCCAGCATTTCATCTTGTTAGAGTTTTAGATTTTAGTGTCCAGTGGTATGTTATTCTTATTTTGATTTGCAATTCCTTAATGCTTATGGTTTGGGAAAAGATGAGGCTTTCTGCTCCTGTAATGACTTAAAAAGCTTTAGAAATCCTATACAGGGTTACTATGAGTAAGAAACACTCCACAGCATGTAGTAGCAACAACAATGCTTGTTTTTATATGTTTATATGTCATCTATATATCTTCATAGTGAAGTTTCTGTTCAGATCTTTCACCCATTTTGTAACTTGGTTGTTGGTTTCTTATTGTTGAGTTTTTAGAGCTCAATGTGTATGTTTTATACAAGTCATTTATAAGACATGTGTTTTGCAAATATCTTCTGCCAGTCTGTGACTTGTCATTTTGTTCTTCTTCTGTGTTTTTTGCAGAGTAGAAGTTTTTAATTTTAATAAAGACCAACTGTGCATTTTTAAAAGATGAATTGTGCTTTGGGAGGTATAAAAAGTCAGTACCAAATCCAAGCTCAGCTAGATTTTTTTCTTATTATCTGGAATTGTATAGTTTTGCATCTTACATTTAGGTCTTTGAATTATTTTTTGCATAACATGTAAATTCTGGGTCTAGATTAATTTTCTTTTAAGTATATATCTGGACTGCTGGTGTGATCCAGCTATGGGATCAGTGCTGGACTGCAAACCACGAGGTCAACAGTTCAAACCCACTAGCTGCTCCTTGGAAAACTATACAGGTTCGCTGTGAATCGGAGCCAAATCAACAGGAAGCTACTCCAGCACAATTTATTTAAAAGACTAGCCTTTCTCCATTGAATTCCTTTTGCTCTTTTTCTGAGATCATTTGAATATATATGTATGTTTGTAATCCCACACCCACAATTATATATTTCAGAAAGATTGTGGAAAATTCCATTTTTATTTTCTATTTCTCAAAAATGTCTGAAGGTCTCTCTGCATTCTATTTTATTCGTCTGTCTATTCCTTTGTCAATACCACATTAGTGTGATTGTTATAGCTATATATGAAGACTTGAAGTGAAGTAGTGTCAGACTTCAAACTTTTGCACTTTTTCGTGGTGTGTTGCTTATTCTGCATCTTTTGCCTTTCCATAGAAACTTTAGAATCTGCTTGTCAGTATACACAAAATAGATTTCTGGGATTTGATTGAGATTTTGTTGACACTACAGATCAAGTTGAGAAGAACTAAAATCTTAATTACATTAAGTCTTCCTACTTATAAACATGAGATAACACTCCACCTATTTTGGTTTTCTTTTATTTGTTTCATCAGAGTTCTATAGTTTCCCTCCTGCAGATGTTGCTCATACTTTGTTAAATTTTTAACTAAGTAATTTGGGTGTGTGTGAGACAATGTTAAAGATGTTATATTTTGATTTTCAAGTTCCAGTTGCTCATTACTGGTATGTTGTTGTTGTTGTTAAGTGCCATCAAGTCGTTTTCCACCCATAGCGACCCTGAAAGGGTTTCTGAGGTTGTAAATCTTTACGGGAGCAGAATGCCTCATCTTTCTCCTGCGGACCTTGAGGTTCACAGCCCGATTTATAACCACTACGCTACCAGAGCTCCTTACTGGTATATTAGCCTTAAATTCTGTTATGAAGTCATGATACTTATTAATTTCATAAGTTTGTTGCTTTTCTGTATAGACCATCATGTTAACTGTTAAAAAAGGCAGATTTATCTCTTCCTTCCCAATGTATGAGGCTGAGTCAAAAATTATCCACAATCTGGCAGTAGAATTTATTTTAAACAACTTTAGAAAAGATAACTACATCATTTTTGACATAATTGCCTTGCTTTTCAATACACTTTGTCTATCTGCCAACAAGCTATTGTATTCCCTTATTAAAAAATGTTTAGGCTGAACTACAAGCTACAAATACAGTACTGTCTTCACTTCTTCATCAGAGGTGAATCTTTGTCCTCCAAGGACTGCTTTCAAGAGACTAAATAAATGAAAGTTTGATGGAGCAAGATCAGGACTATTGGGAGGATGTTTTAACACCTCAAAAGGAAGTTTTTGCCAAGTGTCAACAGTGTGGACAGAGGTGTGAGGATGTGCATTGTCATGCAAGATAACAATGCCCTTGGGTAGTATTTAATCTGAAGTTTAGGCTTCAGCTCTTCAGTGAGCATCTCACTGCAGGGAGCATCATTGATTGCTGAATCTTTTTCTTGATAGTTTTCCAATATTGGCTGTGGTGGTGGTTACATGCCATGGAGTCAGTTCAAACTCATAGCGACTCTGTATAGGGTTTCCGAGCTGTGAATCTTTACAGGAGCAGAAAGCCTCATCTTTCTCCTGCAGAACTACTGGTAATTTCAAACTGCTGACCTTGAGGTTAGCAGCCTGACTTGTAACCACTACACTACCAGAGCTCCTTGAGAATTCCAGAAAACTAATTTTCCAGTTGATGGTTGACCTTTGAACTTTTTCTTGCTTGGCAATTGAGGATGTTTCTGTTCCATACTCTCCCATCTACTCTTAGGCTTGTAGTGATGAATCCATGTCTTGTCACCAGTAAATATTTTTTTTAAAGAAACTTTCACCTTCCTTCAGATATCAGTCCAAATTTTGTTTGCAGATGTCCAAACACTTTGTTTATGCTTTTCCATGAGTTATTTCTATACTCATTTCATACAACCTTTTCAAAATCCAAGTCTGTTGTTGATTATTTCATAGGCAGAACAATTGCTGATTTGCAAATGATTTGCCACATAATCCACTGTCATTCATCTATTTGACAGAATCATTTCACAGGCATGTTCAATGTTGTCATCAGCTATTGATGTGGACGGGCATTTACAAATAACCAGAGTGAGGATAATTTTTTACTTACTCTTGTATATACCATTTATTTCCTTTTCTTGTCTAATTGCATTAGTTAGGACTTCTAATGTGATATTGAATAGGAGTGGTGAGAGGGAATATCCCTCTCCTGCTCATGATCTTAGGGGGAAAGTATATATGAGTAATTTTTTGTAATTAAATATGATGTTAGTTGTAGGCTACTGTTATTGATATGATCAGTGATTTGCTTCTTCATTCTGTTGATGATTTTCACTTAGTTGTTGTATATAATTATTTTTATGCATCATTTAATTATATTTTCTGATAGTTTAGACTTTTATATGTAGGTTTATGAGATATACTGATCTAAAATTTGCTTTTCTAGTAAGTGTTTTTGTCTTTTTTGGTATTAAGATAATGCTGGTCTCATAGAATAAGTTGGCAAGTGTTCTCTCCTTTTCTGTTTTTAATGAAGTATAAAATTGATTATTGTGAATTTTTATTTAAATGTTTGTTGGAATTCACTGGTAAAATTATCTGAGTCTCATGATTTCTGTTTTGGAAGGTTATATATTAATTGCTGATCCAATTTTTAAAATAGATATTTGTTGTTAAATGCCATCGAGTTGGTTCCAACTCATAGTAACAATAGGGTTTCCAAGGAGCAGCTAGCTGGTGACCTTGAACTGTAGACCTTGTGGTTCAAACTGACTTTGCAGTCCGCACCGGCACTATACCAGGACTCAGGCCTATTCAAATGATTTATTTCTCCTCTTATGAGTATGGTAGGAACTGATTCATTTCATATAAATTGTCAAATCTAAGGGCAACCAGTTATTTGTAGTATCCTTTTTTTTATACCCTTCATGTCTTTGGAATCAGTGTTGATGGTCCGTCTTTCATCGCTTTTTTTACAAGTAAATAGCAACAAAAAGTATTATTTGAGGACTCATTGGTTCAAATTATGTTTGCTCTAAAATGAGCATAATTTTTTAAAATGTCAATTTACATTGGAGATGGATATATGCAATTTTTCTTCATTTTACTCAAAAGGCAACCTGGAAGCCTTTGACAATGGGAATAGTGTAATTTGAGAACCTTCTTTTAGATCTATTATACATGCAAAGTTATTAACATCACAGAAATTTAACAAGCCTGAAATCAATCTAATAGTGACATGTCAATGGAAGGACATAGATACTATTCTAAAGCAGTTCTTAGACATTGTCAAGTAGAAGCAGAAACTGAACTTGGCTTGAGCTCACATGTGCTCCTACCAAGTATATTTGTTGTTGTTTTTGTTAAGTGCCGTGGAGTCGGTTTGGACTCAAAACAACTTTGTATAGTGTTTCCAAGGAGCAGCAGGTGAGTTTGAACTGCCCACCTTGAAGTTCAAAAGACTTTGGGGTCTAGTGTTTATCCTACAGCGCCACACTAGGAATGCACCCAGTATATGAGAGTTAAGAAATGATTCTTATATGAAAGATCTGAGCTTAATGTCCTTTTGTGCATCTCTAACTGAACCATAAGGTTTTTATTGTAGTTTAGAGGTAAGGCAGCTCTCCTTTTGTTTTTTATTTTATTACCCTAATGGTTGGTCCATGGCACATAACAACAACAAATTGTTGGTAAGGAGCTCTGGTAGCGTAGTGGTTACGAGTTTGGCTGCCAACCTAAAGGTCAACAGTTCGAAACTACCAGCGGTTCCTGCAGGAGAAAGATGAGGTGTTCTGCTCCAGTAAAGATTTACAGCCTCGGAAACCCTGTGGAGGGTCACTATGAGTTAGAACCGATGCCACCACGGTGCTTAACAACAATGGTTGGTAGCACTGTAGGATAAACACTGGAATGACTGTTGTTTGTTGTTGTCAAGTGCTGTTAAGTCAGTTCTGACCCATAGCATCCCTGTGCAGGGTTTCCCAGGAGTGACTGGTGAGCTTGTACTACCGACTTTGTGGTTCAAATCAACTTTGTTGTCCAGCGCATTAACCCAGAGCACCAGAAAAGTAAGGCTTTCTGTTCCCTTAAAGATTAACTTTGGAAACTTCAGCGAAGGTCACTTTGAATGAAGTAGACTCAATGGCACTGGATTTAATGGTTTTAAAAACTCAAACCCAGACTCTTTTAGAACTGGACCATGAACGCAATATAGGCCGATGAGGAAGACGACATGGCTCTGGG
Source organism: Chrysochloris asiatica (assembly GCF_000296735.1). Classification (NCBI taxonomy): domain Eukaryota; kingdom Metazoa; phylum Chordata; class Mammalia; order Afrosoricida; family Chrysochloridae; genus Chrysochloris; species Chrysochloris asiatica. The sequence continues at coordinate 10,067,277 of NW_006408561.1, read as the reverse complement.
TATTGTACCTTAAGCTTTCTTCAGTGGATTGGCAGAGATGGTGGCTGCTTAAACTGCTCCTGTTGCTCAGTCCACAAAACAGAAAGTGGGGGATGCGTGCTCTGCTACCTCCCACAAGCTTCCTGGGGCTCTGGGTTCACTACTGCTGTTGCTACTACTGTCTCTCTACCTTCAGTTTCTCCAGCCACCTCCTTCACCTCCAGAAGAGGCAGCAGAGGCAACGAGGGCAACTGAAAGTGGACTTCCATAAGGTTTTTTTCTTATGTGTTTTGCAGAATATTACTTTTTTTATTTTTTTAAAAAACCTGGAAAGATACATCTGGGTGGTGAAATTATGAGTATGTTTTATTTTATTCTCACTGTGTAAAGATATTATCTAAAATGTACAGTGAAAATGTATTACTTTTACTTGATGTTGTTAAATGCTGTCGTGTTGGTTCCAACTCATAGCAACACTGTTTTTGAGGAGCAGTTGGTGAACTTGAACCACCAACCTTGCAGTTCAAACTGACCTTGCCAAGGGTCCAGTGAATTATCCTACAATGTCACACTAGGACTTTTACTTAAAGAAAAGGTAATTTCTATAAACTGACCCAATTTCATCAGGACTTATAACCAGTCCATTTGGGTTCTATGCCCTGCTGAGAGTTGTCCTTTTCACCCTGTATGGGGGAGAGGGGGAGAGCTTTAAAAAAACTGTCTGAAAATTTTCATTATATATTCATTTTATTTCCTTGGAATTTTTGAATTCCCCTCATATACTAAACCAAAATCCTTAGGTGATTCTTAAGAATTAAACTAGAATTAAGGGGATTTTATTCCAATTCAGTATTCCTGGGGTAGAAATGCTTTTCTGTTCTGGAAACTTTTTATGGTGGAGTGAAGGTCTTTCATTTCAATGAGAACAATCCCCTCTGTGTAACAACAATTAGCCCATTTCCTCCCTCTGGTTCCTGTTTCCATTCCACCCTCCTTCCCAATCCTAATGAACTTTGTCCTTAGGCAAATGTTGCCCTTTTGAACCTGAGTGATGACCATTCCATGGTGAGCATACCTTACTTGCTGCCTCCTCTATATACTTATCTACTGTTTGGCTGAAAATTGGACCATGAGTGTGAGTTCCGTTCCAGATCTAAAGGGTGGTTGAAGGCCATAGTCTCAGTTTCTTCTAATGGTCTTCTGATCAGTAAGCCTGGACTTCATTTATTGATATTTTTAAACTATTTTTGTTATAATAGCCATTGTGAATAATGCCACAATGAGCATTGGAGTACGTGTCCTTTTGAGTTGCCAATTATATTAAGAATATATTTGTTGTTTTTAAATGTCATCCAGTTGGTTCTGACTTATAATTTATTTTGTTGCTAAGTGCCATTGAGTGCCATAGTGACTCTGTATAGGGCTTTTGAGGAGTAACTGGTGGGTTTGAACCACTGACCTTGGGGTTCAAACTGACCTTTCGATCCAGTGCCTTATCTGCAGTGCCACACCAGGATTCCATAACTCATAATTTAGGAGTATATGTATTTAGAAGTCCTGGTGTAGCACTCTAGGATAAGCACTGAACTTGTAACTGCAAAATCAGTGGTTCAAACCCACCTGCCACTCCTTGGAAACCCTATACATTGTCTCTATGAGTTGGAATTTACTCTATGGTACTTAGCAAAAACAACCACATTTAGGAAAATTGTTGGATCCTATGGTATTTCTATGTTTAACTTCTTTAGAAATCATCAAATTTCCCACAGTTGTTGCACTATATTATTTCTACCATGTTGTACCAGAGTGTGCTGGGAATCCACCAGCAAACTATCACTGTCCCAATTTTTTCCACATCCATACGGGCACTTGTTTTCCATTAATTTGTTTATTTCTTTTTATAATAGCCATCCCAGTGAGCATAAGGTTGTATCTCCTTGTGATTTTGATGTGCAGTTCTGTGATATTAAGCATATTCTCATATACTTATTGCCCATTTATATATCTCCTTTGGAGAAACACTGATTCATATCTTTTGTCTATTTTTTAAATGGTGTCAGTCTTTTTTGTTGAGTTTTTTTAAAGTTCTTTATACATTCTGGATGTGAAACCCTTATTTAATAGCTGGCTTCCAAATATTTTTTTTACATGTTTAATAGCGATAGTCAGGTAAGTCATCTGATCCGAGGCTTAACTTTTTTTGCTTTTTTATTATTGTATCAATCTCTTTGCTACTTATGTTGTTGTGGTTAAGTAAGTGCTGTCCAGTTGGTTCCAACACTGTATAGGATTTCCAAGGAGTAGCTGGTGGGTTTGAACTGCCGACCTTGTGGTTAGCAGCCCAGTGCTTATCCCACAGCACCACTGTAGCTGTGTTAAAATTTCTATTTCTTCTTGAGTAAGTTTAGGTAGTGTGTATGTTCCTAAAAGATTGTCCAGTTTATCTAGATTATCTAATTTTTGGCACATAATTGTGTATAATATTATATTATGTTGCTGTTGTTAAGTGCCATCGAGTAGGGTAGTTTCAGACTGATAGGGACTCTGTATAAGGTGTTTGAGGAGTGGTGGGTGAGCTTAAACCTTGTGGTTCAAACAACTTTGCAGTCCAGTGCATTAACCCCCACAACGTCACACCAGGATTCCAATATTCTTTTATTAGCTACACTTATCACGCATACAAAAAAGAGAAGACATTAGTAACTAAGTGAAAGTGAGACAGCATTACTACTGACTTTGAGGAAATTAAAAGAGGTTACTATATTATTGTAATAGTATTCTCTTATGTTGTTGTTGTGGTTAAGTACCGTCCAGTCGGTTCTGACACATAGCAACCCTGTACAGGGTTTCGGAGGAGCAGCTAGTGAGCTTGAACCACCAATCTTGCAGTTCAAATGGCTTTGCAGTCAGGCGCATTAACCCACAGTGCCACACCAGGACTCAGTATTCTTTAATGTTATTGTTGTTGGGTGCCATCAAGCCGGTACCGACTCATAGAGACCCTGTGTACAACAGAATGAAACACTGCCCGGTCCTTGGCCAAGCTCACAATTGTTGCCACGCTTGAGCCTATTGATGCTGCCACTTTGCCAATCCATCTCGCTGGTGGTCTTCATCCTTTTCTCTGACACTCCACCTTACCAAATGATATCCTTCTCCAGCGGCTGGTCCTACCTAACAATATGTCCAAAGTATGACAGATGAAATTTGGCCATCCTGGCCTCCAAAGAGCACTCTGGCTGCACTTCTGCCAACACAGATCTGTTGGTTCTTTTGGCAGCCCTTGGCATTTTCAATATTCTCCTCCAACACCATAACTCAAATATATCAGTTCTTCTACGGTCTTCCTTATTTCCTCTTAGTGATTTCTAGTTTTATTCCATAATGGTTAAAGAAAATACTTTTTAAGATTTCAATCTTTTAAAATTTACTGAGGCTTGTTCTATTAATTATCATATGATCCATGCTGGATAAAATCCAAGTGCATTGGAGAATAAGTTATATTCTGCTGAAGTTGATAATGTAGTTGGTATTTAAAGTGTTCTGCAAATGTATGTTGGAACCAGTTGGTTCTTAGTGTCATTCATATCCACCGTTGATTCTTTACTCAAGCATTCCTTTGGTTAGTGTTAGCATGGTATATCTTTCTCTATCCCTTACATTTAATGTTTGTACTTATATTTAAAGTGTGTTTCATGTAGACAAGCTATCATTTGTCCTTGTTGTATTCACAGTTGGACAGTCTCTGCCTTTTAATTGTTATATTTATGCCATTCATATTTACAGTGACTATTGATATAATTTGGAGTCCTGGTGTGGCACTGTGTGTTAATACGCTGGACTACAAAGTCAGTTTGAACTGCAAGGTCGGTGGTTCAAGCTCACCAGCTGCTCCTCAGAAACCCTGAACAGGGTTGCTATGGGTCAGAACTGACTTAATGTCACTTTAACACAAGCATTGATATAGTTTAATATTACTATATTTGTAATTGTTTTTATTCTTTGCCTTAATTATTTTATCCGTGTGTGTGTGTGATTTCATTTATTTATTACTTATTTATTTTTTGCCTACTCTAGTTTTAATTAGGCATTTTGTATGATTCAACTTTCTCAGAAGTTTTTAAATTGTTTTAGTTCTCCGTGGTGTTCTAGAATGTATGATAAAGCTAAACTTCAATAGGGTGCCTTCATAATCCATCTATTATTTTACATAAATCAGCAACATAAAACTCAATATTCAGAATGTGGAACCTCTGCTAATAACCATTCTTCTGGTGCACCCTTTGAATGTCCATTGTTATGAAGGCATTAAGACTTTGTATTATGTAATGTCACAACTACTGAAATAACCTCACCAAAAGATTTTTTCTCATACCTTAAGTAAATTTTTGGATCTGTGCTATCTTGAACATTTTAAAGATGATATAACTGAAATGCATAAAAGACTGAACACTTTCTTACCCATTTTGCTGATTAGTTATTAAAGAATTAAAGATCTAACTGAGCAAACTTATTTACACATAAGTAAAATAATGGCATATAGTAACTCCTGTGAAGATATACAGTCTTGGAAATGATATATAGGCTTTCTGTGAGTCAGAATTGACTCAATGGCAGTGGGTGAGTAAGACTTTGGCCAGTGTGTGTGACATTTTGTGTTTGGATAATGGAAAGTGGGGGAAAGGTTTCTTGAAAGAAATGGTTACAATAAGTTTGATGTATATAATACTTGAGTAACTTCTGCACGTGAGTGACAACAATCTTCATCTTCTTTTCTCTACTTCCTCTAAAAATTATTTCCATCACCTTCCCCTAAGTACAAACATATACCTCAAAAACTTTGTTGACAGTTTTAAAATTACATTTTCACTTCTGAATTGTCTTTGAAAATATTTTCAACCTGTTTTAGTATGATCATATGCTCTGTATGCAGGCTTTCTAGGTACCACTCAGCTTTATATAGTACAGATGCTTAAGTGAAAGAATGTAAAGGAAAGCACGACATTGGGCATGTGACTTGTAGGAAGTGAAGAAGAATAATACTTGCAAATTGAATGACTAATATTTCACTTATTTTTATCTGAAATTTTGATAGCTAAAAAGTCATATAAACATGAACAATTTAGTAACTAAGCCAAGTTTTTTTTCGTGTATTCATAAGTGTACTAAAACAATTCCTAAGGATTAAGTTATTTTATAATGTGATCTAAAATTTGAAGATCTAGCTACGTAATGTTAGCAAAACTAACCTAGACTCTTTGTTCTTTATTATGTCTGTATGACACTGGTATTCAAGCTGTTTTAGTAAAAGCTTCATATTTAAATTCAAAGAAGATTTAAATAGATTCTTCAGGGTGTATGTATATTGGCAAAATTGTTTGTATTAATATAACTGATGAAGAATTAGGCAAAGTAATAACATGTATGGTGTGTATCCATGGTCACATTTGATGACAAGATGTGTCTGAGTCTTTGAATTAGACCTAATTTAAACCACTGATGGTGTGTGCAAATCTGGAAGTCACTTGCTTCTTTTTGATAAGTGTGGAATCCATCACCTAGAGGACCTAGTACTATAATGATGTAAAAAACGTGGCATCAACCATCCTTCCCAAGGCTCGCTCTACTTCTCAGCTGGGTTAGATAAATCATTGCAATGGCCACACAAAATGCAAACAACATACAGTTATGGGGTTTATTAGGGAAGCTGTTGTTGTTAGGTGCCATCGAGTTGTTACCTACTCATAGCGACGCTATTCACAACGGGACAAAACACTGCCCGGTCCGGCACCTACTTCACAATCAGGTAATGCTATAAAATTGTTTTGTTTCTGTTGTTAAATGCTGTCAAGTTGGTTCCAACTAATAGCGACACTATTTGGGGTTTCCGAGAAGTGACAGGTGAGTTGAACCACCAACCTTGCAGTTCAAACCCACGTTGAAGTCCAGCACATTATTCCACAGTGTGACAAATTGTTTTAGGGCTGCTGATAAATGATCATAGAGACCCTATATAAGATTTCCAAGGAGCAACTGGTGATTTTCAGTTACTGACCTTGTGCTTCAAACCGATCTTGAGGTACAATGCTTATCCTACAGCACTGACATACCAGGATGCCTACATTGTAGACCTACCCAGGCAAAAACACTGCAAATGTAAAGAGGCACTGAATCCTGTCAGAACCAGGTGAGGATCCCTATTTAATCATGGATATCTACATAATGTTGGAGAAGTTGTTTTAATCTTTCTGAACCCCTAAACCACTGTAAGTTAAATGGTCCAATTTATATTATTAAAAGATCACTCTGACATCTGTGTGGAATGGAAATGGACTTCAGGGAAGTAGGATAGCAGCTAAGGAAGCAAATATTATTATTGTTAAGTGCCACAGAGCTGGTTTCAACTTTCAGCGATCCTGTATAGGGTTTCCAAGAAACGTCCAGTGGTCTTGAACCACTGACCTTGCAGTTAGCAGTCCAGTGCTTGTTTTATAGTGCTAAACCAGGAAGCAAATAAAGTGTTGCACTGTTGGATAAGCAATGGACTGCTAACTGCAAGGTCAATGATTTAAACTTCAACAGTTGCTCCTTAGAAAACCCTATACAAGGTTACTAAGAGTCAGAACTGACTCAGTGGAACTTAACAACAGCAATTAAATTTAAACTTTTATAGTTTAAATGTTATTTAACTTTTTATTTTGGAATAATTTTGGATTTACAGAGAAGCTTCAAAAATAGTCTAGCTAGTCACCAGTATACCCTTCATTTCATCCTCCATTAATATTCATTTTCTGTTCCAGGATTCAATTCAGGATATCAAATTTTTTCTGAGAGAATTTTTACATTTTCTTTTCTTTATTTTTCTATATTCTAGATTAAAAATAATGGTGGAATGAACTAGTGATAGAAGTGAAGATGAAATTAAGTAAGTAAATATGAAGCGTATCTTGAAGCTAGGAACAACATAGTTAGGTCCCTGGATTTATATAGGTAATAAAAGCAAAAGGAAGAGATAAGAATGTAGGGTTTAGTTAAAAGTGTTAACTGTGTGGATGGTGGTGCCTTTTACTGAGACAGTAAGAATAGAGGATAGGAAGGGGACATGTTTAGAAGGAGAATCCTGAGTTTTATTTTAGACTTGTTAAGATGTTGTTGTGGGTAAGTGCCATTGAGTCAGTTCTGACTCCTAGCCACCCAATATAGGGTTTCAAAGGAGCACCTGGTGGGTTTGAACTGCAGACTTTGTAGTTCACAGTCCAGTGTTGATTCTACAGCACCACAACTAGCAATAATGAATCTGAGAAATTTAGATTAATGTCTGCCATACTGTAAGTTTTCATTAAGTCATAGTCACCATGAGGTGTAGTCATTATTCTCTTTAGGAAAGAATTTCTGTATTGCTTCATGTTGTGAAGAAATTTTCTGTGAAGGTGGCAGTGAGACAGGAATTCCTGCTTGCTTCCCCATCTTTTTCTCTGTAGAGTGTACTTAGCAACCTGTCTAATTTGAGCGGTCTCTAAGTGAAGATGGCAGCCACTGTTTGGAACCACAGAGGAATTTTATTATGGAATTCTGTCATTCTATAGTCTGAGTTGGCATCCTACTTTGGGACATTTTGGTAAAAGGGGTCCCACTGTAAGTCATAAAACTTAAAAAGAGTTTTGCATAATTTGGGCAAAGACAGGGTGGTCATAGTGGTTGTGTGTTGTGGAGTCGATTCCAACTCATAGTGATCCTGTAGAGGATTTCCAAGGCTGTAGATCTTTACGGGAGTAGAAAGCCTCATATTTCTCCTTTGGAGTGGCTGGTAGATTGGAACTGCTGACCTTGAGGTTGGTTAGCAGCTCAACTTGTAACCCACAATTCTACCAGGGCTCCTTGATACAAGACATAATGGTGCATAAAGTTTAGAAAATGAAAGAGGTTTAGTGAGTTAGAATTGTTAAAAATGGACTAAGTAAGGAGTTCTGGTAGCGTTGTTGTTGTTGTTGTTAAGTGCCTTCGAGTCGGTAGCGTAGTGGTTATGAATTGGGGTGCGAACCACAAGGTCAGCAGTTCAAAACTACCAGCTGCTCTGTGGGAGAGAGATGAGGCTTTCTGCTCCTGTAAAGATTTACAGCCTCGGAAACCCTGTTCAGAGTCGCTACGGGTCGGAACTGACTCAACGGCACTTAACAACAACAATAACAAGGCAAACTGGAACCGTAATGAGAGAAGGCTTAAATGCATAGTAAGGAATATGAAATTTATTCCTATGAAAATGAAATTTTATGATTTTACAATAATTATACATTTGTCAATGGAAAAATGCACAAAGGTAACAAAGGAATTCTAATGCCCAAAATCCCTATGAGCAACTTGGATCCTGATGTTCAGTCGATTCCTAATTATAATGTTCTTCAGAATAGTAACAAAGGGTATGTTAAGAATAAAAATGGTGAATTTAACAAAAAGAGTTGATAAAAAGTATTATTAGATTTCTTTGTGGAAAAGCCTAGGGGTATTGTAAAGTTACAATTCTGATGTGAGTTACCTGCTGTGTTCATATAAACCATTCTCTTCAAGGCAAAGAATGAGAAGACAAAGATGCTAAAAATGAGGGGTTTGATTTCTTTTTCAGGACGATAAAATATTTGAAACCCAGCCATATGTTTTATCCAGAGTAAAATAATGGAAAGTAATTATTGCTGAGCAAAGCAGAAAGTAGATCTTTAAGGTAGAGAAGGACAACAACCAGTGACAATGCTGTAGGACACTTTCTCTGTGCTCTCCAAATGACCCAGACTTTCCCAATTACCTGATTTTACAAGTGTCAGCAAATTACTAGCTTATATGTCAATGATAAACTATTCTGATTGTTGTTGTTTAGCTTATATTTATTCTTTTGGTGGGCTAATTCCATAAGTGCTCTCAAGAAGAAGGGACAGTTGTTGTTATTGTTAAGTGCCATCAAGTCTATTCTAACGCATAGGAACCTTCTATAAGTTTTCTGAGGAGCGACTGGTAAGTTTGAAGCATCAGCCTTGTAGTTCAAACCAAAGTTGCACATTAGCCCATAACACCACACCAGGACTCTGATTATAGTTGTGTAGCTTATATTTACTCTTTTGGTGGACTTTTTATATAATACTCTAAACAACAAGAAGGGACAGTAAGGTAACTTTAATGTGGTTGGATGTGAACAATATACACCTTAAGATATTAATGATTAAGAGATAATTCCACCACTCATGAGATGAAGAATAGTTGTATACAAATTGCTAGAAAGAAGTCAAATTAGAAAAAGTTTAAAATAATTATGAACAATCCTTCATAATTATTCTAATTTTTCCTGCATATAACTTGTTATCCTTGTTAAGTGTGGTCGAGTCATTTCTGATGCACAGTGACCCTGTGTAGGGTTTCTAAGGAGTAGCTGGTTTTGAACTGCTGATTTTGTGCTTAGCAGTCCAGTGCTTATCCTACAGCACCACACCAGAATTTCTTGACTATGTGAAAAGAATACACAGCTCCTGAGACTTGGATTCGTAATACATACTACTGGTGAGTGCTACAGAAAATAATGGCACTGACTTCACTTATCTTTCTTTTTATGGGCTTGTGTTAAAATTTACCTCTTCTACTGGTAGGGTAAGGAGCTCTGGTAGCGTAGTGGTTAAGAATCAAGCTGCTAATCTGACAGTCAGCAGTTCAAAACTGCTGTTCCACGGGAGAAAGAAGAAGCTTTCTGCTCCTGTAATGATTTACAGCCTTGGAAACCCTGTACAGGGTCACTGTGAGTCGGAACCGACTCCCTCCCCAATGCATAACAGCAACTGGTAGGGTAGTGACTATAAATCGGGCTGCGAACCTTAAGGTCAGCAGTTTGACAGTACCAGCTGTTCTGCGGGAGAAAGATGAGACTTTCTGCTCCCATAAAGATTTATAGCTTCAAAAGCCCTGTACAGGGTCGCTGTGGGTTGGATCTGACTCCACGGCATATGACAACAACAGATAGGGTTTGAACCTCAAGGCCGGCCATTCAAGCTCACCAGTCACTCCTTGAAAACCTTATACAGGGTCGCCATAGGTTGGAACCAACTTGCTTGCACTTAACAACAAATAGGGTAATGTGGAGTCTTGGTGTGGCCCTGCAGTGTAATGCACTGGACCATAAAGGTCAGTTTGAATCATGTATATTTGCTTGTTGTTGTTGTTAAGTGTGGTTGAGTTGATTCCGACCCATAGTGACCCTGCATAGGGTTTCCAAGGAGCAGCTGGTGAACTTGAACCACCGATCTTACAATTTAAATAACTTTGCAATCTGATGCATTAGCCCACAGCACCATACCAGGACTCCATATTTGCTTGCAAGAATAAAATATAAGCAAGTCTAATACTATATACATAATCCTGGTATGGCACTATAGGGCACTGCACTGGGCCATAAGGTCACTTTGAATGGCAAAGTCAACAGTCCAAACTCACCACTCCTTGGAAACATACGCAAGGTCGTTATGAGTTGGAACTGGCTCAGTGGTGCTTAACAACAACAACAATGGGGTAATGTATGTTGTTGTTAAGTGCCATGGAGTCGGTTCCAACACATAATGTCCCTATATAGGGTTTCTGAGGCTGTAATCTTTGTGGGGAACTGTAGGATAATCACTCAACCACAAGAGCAGTTTGAACTGCAAAGTTGGCTGTTCAAATTCATCAGCTGCTCCTTAGAAAACCTATATAGGGTAGCTATGGGTCAGAACCAACTCCATGGCACTTAAAACAACAAGAGTCTTTGTGGAAGCAGAAAACCTCATCTTTTTCCTGTGGACCAGTTGGTAGGCTTGAACCATGGATCTTGTGTTTACAATCAGTATTTATAGTATGGAGCCACTGTATATGTATATTATATATAACTGGAGTCCTGGTGTGACTCTACAGGGTAATGCACTGGACCACAAGGTCAGTTTGAATCACAAAGTCAGTATGGGCTTACTGAGGAAACCTGAGGGTTTGAACCACCAATCTTGTGGTTCTCAGACCAGTTAGTACTTAACCTACAGAGCCTCACCAGGAGTCGATGCATACATATGTGTGTGTGTGCACATATATCTATCTATTTCTCTATACATATATAGTATTGTTGTTGTTGTTGTTAAGTGCCACAGAGTCAGTTCTGTCTCACAGTGTTCCTACATAGCGTTTCTGAAGAGCAACTGGTGAGTTTGAACTGTTGACCTTGTGGTTCAAACTCATCTTATGGTTCTCTGCACACCAGGAATCTATATATAATATTAAACCTGTTTATATTTTATTTTTCTAAGCAAATGTGCATGATAAACAGTAAAGAATAATAAATAAAGTTTAAAACATTCACCAACAAATGACTGTCATTAAGCAAATGAATTGTTTTCCTTCAGGGTTAGCATGCCAGAATCTAGGCCATGAATCCTATTAGGTTTTGTCCTTTTACTTCATGGAGCCCATTCGACAGATGAAATGCCAATAAAGATTGGCTTCAGCCAGGTAAATGAAAGATGAGAGTATAGATGTTTAAAAACATTCCCATTTTTCCTTATTGACAGGGTTATTTCATTTTGCTGTTCCTAGTTGAAATCATGCTCTCAACTCCTTTCTTTGCATTCTCTAAGCAGACACAGACACAGTGCTGAGTGGAGGATCTACTGTTTTCATAATTTAAATATTGTTAGAATAGGAATAGAAGGAAAGTCTTCAATAATGCATGTGCCATTTAAAAATATCTTTGAAATTTCTCTGGATAAGCTTCTACAGGCAATTCCCTTAAAGTAAGATAAATAATTTTTAAGGACTTAAGTCCTGGTGTGGTGCTATAGAATAAGCACTAAACTGCAAAGTCGGTTAGAATTGCAAGGTTGGCAGTTCAAACTCACCAGCCACTCCTACAGGGTCGCTATGACTTGGAACTGACTCAATGGCATGTAACAACAACCATTTTGAATGACTTATTTTTCTATTTATGATATTGTAGCTTTATTTCTCAGTTAAACTGTCTTGTTTCTGCATCAGTAATCCCCCCCCCCCATTTCTTATCTTTTCTTCTTTTGAGTGAAGAATTAAAAAATTTCACTTTCAACTTCAAACTTGTTATAAAGCAGGCAACAAGGAAACAAGAATTTTATGTATAAAATGAAGCCCCTTCAATGATGTTACAAAGGCACCTTTTAGGTATGTTCTAGAGTCACTTATCAATAAGTTCGCCACTTATCAATAAGTTGGCAGAATCACATTTGAAGCAGAATTTGGGAGATGTGACCTGCACATGTAAAATTATAATAAGGTTAAAACAAAACACACAACAGGAATTAAGAAAGGGTGAAATGACTGTTTGACAGACAGACACACATGTGGTACCGAATCTGATGTCCTCACCACCAGGGTCAGCCCTGAGCAGAGATTTTGTGAAATAGAGGAGATCTAAAAGCCATCATACCTCAGTATCCTACTCATAGCTCATTTCTATTTCAGTCTACATTAGCTCAAATCAACTATTAAGTGCACAGAATAGCAAACTCTGGAAATTATTTGAAGGAAAAGATTAACCACAATTCTTCACTTAAAAGCCCTTAGCTGGAGAATCACTTAATGACACAGTTATAATTATTCAAACTACTGCATGTTTTTAAAAGCTCTGGATTTGGAAAGATGCTGACTTGTTCAAACAACTGCATCTGAAATCATTAAATGCTCCTTTTGCAAGAAAAAAAAATCTCAGATCATCATGGTTTAAAATATTCATCTAAGTGTTTTTCTTTTCTTTTTCTTTTTTTTGGAAATAAACTCTGATTCCTGGAATCTGACTGTCCTACCAAATCCACTGCACACTACCACCGTCTTTATCTAAGGCACTCCCATGACACAGTAGGTTATGTGTTGAGCTGCTAATCTCAAGGGTAGCAGTTGGTGCACACCACCACCATCTTTATCTAAGGCACTCCCATGACACAGTAGGTTATGTGTTGGGCTGCTAAT
>NW_006408561.1:10043133-10054163 GCF_000296735.1 Chrysochloris asiatica | reverse complement strand
TCAAGGGTAGCAGTTGGTGCACACCACCACCATCTTTACCTAAGGCACTCCCATGACACAGTAGGTTATGTGTTGGGCTGCTAATCTCAAGGGTAACAGCTGAACCCACCAACTGCTCTGAGAGAGAGAAACATGAAGCTTTCTGCTCCTGTAAGGATTTACAGCCTGGGGTTGCTATTGAGTTGGAACCAACTCAACAATTCAACTCTATGGCACATAAACACCACCATCAACTTTATCTTTTTCTGCATTATTTCATATTCATTGTTTCAATGAAACCCTTTTATGAAGGACAGTAAAATCCATATCATCATTACTACAAAAGAATGCCTGATATTTTGGTGGCTATGCAGTTGGAGATCAGGTTTTCAGAACCCTCCAGCTTGCTGTTACTGATATTACTACTCTGCATGTATTCTATTAAATTCACTAAATAAATATTGATTCCTAGAGTAATTGTATGGAGTTTTGGTGTGGCGCTGTAGGATAAGCACGGGACTGCTAATTGCAACTTAAAGTCCACCAGCCACTCCTTGGAATCCCTATACAGGGTGATTATGAATTGGAACTGACTTGATGGCACTAAGAACAGTAGTTGTATGGCAGTGATGGTTGTGTGCTGCTAAGTCAGTTGTGACTCATAGAGACCCTGTAGAGGGTTTCCAACGTTATAAATGTTTACAGTATCAGAAAGCCTCATCTTTCTTCCACTGAGTGACTTTTGGGTTTGAACTGCAGACTTTGAGGTTAGCAGTCCAACTCATAACCTACTATGCTACCAAAACTCCTTAGTACAGGAGACAACGATATTTCATAGCCTTCAAACTTAGAAGTGAAGCATGATTGCTCCATAGCACTGGACTTTTAACCACAAGGTTGGCTGTTTAAACCCACCAGCTGCTCCTCAGTAGAAAGAGGAAACATTCTGCTACCATGAAGATTTATAGCCTTGTACACCCTACATAGGGTTGCTTTAAGTAGGAATTAACTTGGCAGTACCTAATAGCAACAACAAATCGATAAAGAGAAGAGGTTATTATCTGAAAGCAGAAATCATTAGCATAATGTGCTGATAGTGGTGCTGGTGATGTTGGTTCTGACTCATAGTGACCCTATATAGGGTTTCCAAGGCTGTAAATCTTTATAGGAGCAGAAAACCTCATCTTTCTCCCATGGAACAGCTGGTAGTTTCGAACTGCTGACCATGAGATTAGCAGCTTGACTCGTAGCCACTACACTACCAGAGCTCCTTTAGCATAATGTAGTCAAATAAAACAAACAAACATATTAGCTGTCTTTAAAGCTACCAAACTAACTGTTTTTGTTGTGTAGTTTCTCTTAAAATATATTTTATATTATTTTCACTGAAAGATGCTATAGGAAATTAAGTTACCATTAACAATTTTGTGTAGAAATTCTTAAATGGTAACCCAATTTGCTATATAATCTTTCTTAACAGTCTCATTATTTCTATTCTGATGGATCTGTTTCCAGTAATTTAGTTTCCCTTTTCCCTATAGTCTCATCTTTGCTTTAATTGCTGATCATTTGGTCTTCATCTACATTAAAAATATTCTCAGAACTCTTCATTATTCTTGATTGCTGCATAGCATTCCATTCCATATACATATGTACATATTCCATTGTATGTATTTATAAATGGATACAAATTTACCCATTCGTTTGTAGATGGGCACTTAGGTTCTTTCCACCTTTTTACTATTGCAAATAGTATTGCAGTGAACATATGTGTGTAATTGTCTATTCATCTTTAATCTGTCAGATCTCTAGTGAGATTGCTGAGTAATAAGGTTGTTCTAATTTTAGTAATTTTAGGAAGCTCATTAATTTATACTGTTTTCCATAGTATGTTGGTGGTGTTGTTGTTAAGTGCCGTCAAGTCGGTTCCGACCCATAGTGACCCTGTACAGGGTTTCCGAGGGTGTAAATCTTTATGGGAGTAGAAAGCCTCATCTTTCTCCCGCGGAGCGGCTGGTAGTTTTGAACCGCTGACCTTAAGGTTCGCAGCCCGATTCGTAACCACTACGCTACCAGAGCTCCTTGTTGTATCATTTTACAATTCCTCCAGCAAAGGATAAGGATTCCAGTCGCCCCACATCCTCATCAGCATTCATTGTTATGGCACTTAACAACAACATCAAAGGAACTCTCGCACAGTGTAGTGGTTAACCTCAGGGTCAGCAGTTGGAAACTATCAGCTGTTCCATGGGAGACAGATGAGGCTTTCTGCTCCCATAAAGATTTACAGCCTCAGAAATCTTGTACAGGGTCGCTATGAGTCGGAACCGACTCCACGGCACATAACAACAAAAACAACAATGGTTAATGAGCAGGAGTCCTGGTATGGCACTGTGGGTTAATGTTCTTGACTGCAAAATCAGTTTGACTGCAAAATCAGTTTGAACTGTAAGGTTGGAAGTTCTAGCTCACTAACCACTCCTTGGAAACCTTATAAAGGGTTGCTATGGGTTGGAACTGACTCAATGGCACTTAACAACAACAACAATGGCTAATGAGTAAGAACAACTTTTTGTGTGTTTGTTGACTGCTTAAATATTTTCTTTGGTGAAATATCTGTTCATGTCCTTTAGTCACTTTTTATTTTGGCTGTTTGTCTTTTTGTTATTGCATTATTAAAGGTTTTTCTATATATTTTAGAGATTAGACCCTTATTGAGCATGTCATTATCAAATAGTATTTTCTAATTTACATTATGAGCTTAAATGCTTAATTTTTATGAGTTAAGGGGTTTCTTATATGATGATATGTGGTCAGGATGGTTTACGTGTACTCTCAGTGATTCATGACAAAATCATGTTGATTCTACATCTTAAATATTTGTGGATTTCTCTTCATCTCTAAGAAACCATTATTTAAACTATCAGAATTTCTGAAATACAGAAATGACAAATTATTTTGACCACATTCACTCTCTACTCCATAAAACATACAACAAAGGGATAGTTTAGAAATGTAGTTCTTATCAGTCTCTTCCTTGTTTAATACCCTTCAGTAGTTTCCTCCTGTCCCTTTAGAATGTTCAACATTTAAAATATAAACAGGAATGCTTTGTATGAGCTAGACTGCTCTACCCTTAGACCAAATCTCTTTTCATCAATCACTATTCCCCACATTCCATAAACTCCAGGCACATCAGCTGTATTTAATTTCTTAAAATACCCAAGTTTTTTCTCACCTCAGTATGTTCTCATATATGCCTGCTGCCTAAAGGCTCTTCCTTTACTTTCTTAACTTGTTCATATCTTTCTAGCTTTAAAATCACTTCCACAGGGAAGTCTTCTCTGACTTCCCACAGAAAATCCTCAGTCTTGCAGTATCATAACACCATTTGATGTTTCTGTAGGGCAATGAAGGCAGTAGTAGTTATTTGTGTGATTACCATTTGCATACCTGAATCCATCACTAAACAATATGTTTAATAAGGAAGACATCAGGTTTCCTTGTTAAAGAGATATCTTCCTTGATTAGATCAGTCCTTCACACATGGCTTGTGCTCAATAAACACTTCTTGAATGAAATAATCTTTGAATAAAGGGAAGTTGAAACCTAATCAAGTGTATTATAATCACTATAGAGAACTATCAAAACTGTACTGGCTAAAGAAAGTCTGTGAGCAAGAAGATGTCACTAATTTTGCCTCATATGATAATAGCAAGGTCAAGTCTTTTGTCATGAAGCAGAATAAATGATCCATTTAGTTTCTCCAGTTGCTACTACCTTTGTGTCAATTTTATGTTCTCCAAAAAATATTTTATTCACTATTTTTCTCTTTTTCATTTCTCCAGAAATAAAAGTCATTGTGAAAATACCTAAGTATTCAGATATTTGTAACTATTTCTTATTACAAATAAAGATATTAATGTGCTGACTTATACATCAATACTTTCTTATTTTAGTTAATATGAATCAGTCTCCCTAGTCTAAATGCCTCTATACTATTAGAGAGGAAAGAAGATGGGCTTTTGAACAATACCAGTAGTTGAGGCTACAATGACCCTTGAAACCATGGTATGTGCATAATCTTCCATAAGTAGGAATGTAAGTTCTGGTAATATAATTTTTAAAACATAATGCCTAGAAATGATTTCAGCAGCCAAAGAATTGAAATTGACAGGAGGCTGAGTAGAACTAGAGCATCATCTAGGAAAACTATCTTTTATGAGCTCTATTATTCATAGTGGTCGGTACCATCACAGAATACTGCAGCTGCTGGGCTAGCTGAATTTGAAGCACACCATGAATAGGAATACTAAGCACTGAACACAGATGAAACATCACAGCATGTGTGAAGCTAATGCTACCTGCAATTCCAGACAGAATGGCCAATGGAGAAATTGGTCAATCTCTGTAGGAAGACAAAGGGAAAGTGAAGTGTGCAATTTAGTGTGTTGATTAAAAAGAGATAGTCTCTGGATAGTCTTGTTTTGCGTACCAGTATTCCACTTACTAAGGATGCCTGGTAGCATAATTGATTATGAGCTAACCACACGATCAGCAGTTTGAATCTATCAGTATTCTGTGGGATAAAGATGGGGCTTTCTGCCACTTCTTTCAATGCACTTTGGACTTCCTCTCTGAGTATCATTGGCTCTTGTTCATATGGTATCTCTTGAAATGGTTGAACATTAACCATTTCCTTTTGGTACAATGACTCTGTGTATTCTGGAGAAGGATGTCATGCTGGGTAGGGTGGAGGGTCAGAGAAAGAGAGGAAGACCCCCAATGAGATGGATCAGCCAGGTGGCATCATTGATGGACTCAAGTGTGGCAGCGGTAGTGAGGTTGGCCCAGGATCGAACATTGTTTCATTCTGCTGTGCATGGGGTCGCTATGAGTCGGTTCCAACTCGATGGCACCTGACAACAACAACAACAACAAGTTGAAACTGACTCTGTGGCATACAACCACCATGACTACCACTCCATTTACAGAAGTCCTGGTGAGGTGCTGAAGGATAAGCAGGTCAGCTGTTCAAACCCACCAACTGCTCCTGTTGTTGTTGTTAGGCGCTGTTGAGTTGGTACCAACTCATAGTGACTTTAAGCACAAAAGAATGAAACCCTGCTCAGTCCTGAGCCAATCTCACAACCATTGCTTCACTTGAGCCCATTGCTGCTGCCACTGTGCCAATCCATCTCTTTGGGTGTCTTCCTCTTTTTTACTGACTCACCATTTTACCAAGCATGATATCCTTCTCCAGGAACTGGTTCCTCCTGATGATATGTCCATAGAACGAGAGATAAAGTCTCATCATCCTGCCTCTAAGAAGCATTCTAAGGAGCATTTTCCAACCTTATACAGAGTCTCTATGAGAGTTAGAACTGACTCCACTGTACTTAACAACAACTCCACTTACTACCTGTGCAACTTTGAACAAATCAGTTAACATATTTCAACCTTAGTTTTCCTGTCTGTAAAATGAGGATAATAGTAGTGCCAACTTGTAAGGATTTGATTAAAATTTATATATAAATTGATGTAAAGTTTATGACTTTACTGGCTTTTAGCTGTAACAGCAATGCCCTAAATAGCATAATCTATTATGTCAAAGGAATGTGGAGGGAGTCAAGAAGGAAGGGGGATTTCTGAGATAAATGAGACAAGATTTCTGTCTCATTAATAAATTAATAAGGAAGATATCTGATTTAAAAAAAAATCTAGAATCTATCTTGTAACTGTTTGTAGAGGACAAATTCCATTGCCATATGGAACTGGTTATATAAGAAAAAAGAAGGTAAAATATAGAGATTATCTTGTTAGAGTTAGGGTAATTTACTTAACCTTTTAAAAATGTTTTTTGTAAAATGGAATGAATAAAACTTAATAGAAGACAATTAGTGAAATGATTTAGAGACTTGAAAAGTAAGACTCCTGTTTAAATAGAGATAATATTTTTAAAATGAAGTTTTGATGCAACAAGTCTTATCAAATAAAAATGATTAGTAGTGTTTTGGGGAGTTCAGTGGTTCTATATGATAAGCACTAGACTTTGAACCACAAGTGTCCATGGACCTAGTAGCTGCTACACAGGAGAAAGATAAGGCTTTCTAGTAAAGATTTAAAGCCTTAGAAACTGCATACAGAGCCACTATGAGTCCAAACAAGTAGTGTTTTTCGACTGAGTAATGTATTTAAATGTACAATGGCAAGTGAGTCAAGTTTCCCTACTTTGAAAGATTCTGAGCAGTATTATGTTTATGTAATGGAGAAGTTTAACATTTCAAAAATAGAAACTGCATCAGAGAAAAGAGAAGGAAGATTATGGTAGAACTAAGAGGATGATTCATAAACAATCTTGCACATATATTCTAGACAAATGGGTAGCCATTTGGAAAAGTGTAACAGCAACTGTTGAAACAGTAAAATAAGCAAGGCTATCAAGTCAGTATTTTACTAGTAGCACACAAAATAGTGACTTGTTAACTGGACTTTACTTCGGGCAGTCTTAAGTACTGACATATCAAGTGTTTTCAGTAATTCATAGGACAAAATTACAAATCACTTTGCAGAATAACTGCACTAATAAGCTGTAACATATTTAAGGCAAATGCTGGCTTTTACTTACTAGTTGAAACTGGTTGAAAACCTAAGACATCTGTGAACGTTTGAAGCCTGCCAGAGTTGGAAAACTCAAATATTTTTCACTAACAGAAAGTGATAGAAAACTTATGACTGTACACTGTCAAAGGCAGAAAACTTGTGAGACCAGAACCAATAAGGCAGTTCTGTCCAGTTCTGGCTGTCACAGATTTCATTGTATATTAACAAATCTACCAGAAAGGAGACTGTAAAGAAGGAAAGTGTGAACTATACGGTCATAAAGAATGTGTCTGGAAAATTGTGTGTAAAATAAGCATATTTAACAGCAAATAAAAGGGTGAAATTCTATTATTTACTCAGAATAAACTAATGATAGCAAAAATAAATCAAATGTAAGGAACATCAGCTGATCATGTACAGTGTTCTAGCATTATGATTAAAACTTTTCCACTTCCAGAAACTTCTGCAAAAAATGAAACAGAGAAATCTTATTTAACCAAAATCTAAGATTCAGTAGGATAGGATGGATTTCAATTCAGAAAACGACACTAACGTAGAGGTAACTTTAGTGTTTAAGGAAATGATAACACAATATCAATGTGTCTAAATATTGCTGTGGGCTAATGCATCAGACTGCAAAGTCATTTGAACTGCAAGGTCAGTGGTTCAAGCTCACCAGCTGCTCTTTGGAAACCCTATTCAGGGTCACTCTGGGTCAGAATTGACTCATTGGCATTTAACAACAACAACAATAAATATTGCCAGTTTAAAAAATGTTCTTGATCAACATATTATGATTTAGAGCATAGGCCATTATGAATAAGAATTTAGGTTATATAAAGGTCTAAGAAAATAATCTTGGAATTTTTTTTCCTCATCACAACTAAACTTAGAGTGACTTCAGCTTCATAAAAATCACGAGGATCTCTCCGAAACTCCCATTTTTACCAAGCATGATGTCCTTCTCTAGGCACTGGTCCTACTTGGTAACTTGTCCAAAGTATGAAAGATGATGGTTCACCATGCTGATTTTTAAGGAGCATTCTGGCTGACTTTTCCAAGAATGATTGACTGGCTTGTTTTTCTGGCAGTTCATGGTACCTTTAGATACCATGATTCAAATGCATTGATTCTTCTATAATATTCCTTATTAATTGTACAATTTGAGAGTTATCTGACTATGATTGCAAATAAAAAGGTCGGTGGTTAGAGACAACTAGCTGCTCCCTGGGGAAACAATGAGGCTTTCTGTTTATGCAAAGATGTACAGCGTAAGAAACCCTATACAATTATAATGTGTTAGAAATGAATTGAACTCATGTAACAACAAAAGAGGCAATTGAAAATACCATGGCTTGGATCAGGTGCATCTTGATATCTGACATAATTGCTCTTAACACTTTCAAGAGGTCTTTTGCAGCAGATTTTCCTAATGCAACACATCATTTTATTTCCTAACTGATGCTTCCATGAGAGTTGATTGTGGATCCAAGCAAAATGAAGTTTTTGACAAGTTTAATCTTGTCTCCACTTATCATGATGTTATGTTTTGGTCTTAGTTGTGAATATTTCTGTTTTCTTTACATTAAGTTATAATCCATACTGAAGGCATCATACTTTGATCTTCATTACTAAGTATCTGAAGTCCTTTTCCGACAAGAAAACTAAAAAATGAAATGGAAGGCATAAAGATCAATATTTTACATATTGTTGTTAGATATCATCAAGTTAGTTCCAACACGTAACATTGAATAATATTTCAAAGCACAAGGCACCAGGAATTGATGAAATACAAATTGAAATCTTTCAACAAACTGATGTGTCACTGAAGGCACTCATTCATCTATGCCAAGAAATTTGGAAGACAACTACCTGGCGAACGACTGAAAGAGATCCATGTTTGTGCCCATTCCAAAGAGAGGTGACCCAACAGAATGCAGAAATCATTGGACAATATCATTAATATTGCAAGCAAGTAAAATTTTGCTAAAGGTAATACAAAAATGGCTACAATCATACATTGACAGAGAACTTCGAGAGGTTCAAGCTGGATTCAGAAGAGGACATGGAACAAGGGATATCATTGCTAACATCAGATGGATCTTGGCTGAAAACAGAGAATACAAGAAAGATATTTACCTGAACTTTAATGACTATGCAAACATTTTTGATTGAGGGATTATGGAAAGCTTTGGACAACATTATGGAGAATGAGTATTCCAGAACACTTAATTGTGCTCATGAGGAACATGTATATAGACCAAGAAGCAGTTGTTTAGACAGAATAAAGAAACACAAAATGGTTTAAAATTAGGAAAGGTATGTGCTTGGGTTGTATTCTTTCACCATACTTATTCAACCTGTATGCTATGCAAATAATCCAAGAAGGGAGATTATATGAAGAAAAATGTGGCATCAGGATTGGAGGAAGACTCATTAACAATCTGCGATATGCTGATAATACAACCTTGCTTCCTTAAGAGGACTTAAAATACTTACTGATGAAGATCAAAGGCTACAGTATGGGTTGCACCTCAATGTAAATAAAACAAAAATTCTCACCACTGGACCAATAAACAACATCCATATAAATGGATAAAATATTGAAGTTGTCAAAAACTTCATTTTGCTTGGATCAACCCAACCATCATCCCTCATGGAAAGTTGAATCAAGAAATCTAATGACTTATTGAATAAAGCAAATCTGCTGCACAAGACCTCTTTAAAGTGTTGAAAAGCAAAGACATCAGTTTGAGGATTAAGTTGTGCTTAATCCAAGTCATGATATTTTCATGTGAAAGTTGGATAGGGAGTAAAGAAAACCGTAGAAGAATTGACATATTTGAATTATCGTATTGGAAGAGAATATTGAAAGTACCATGAAAAGCCAAAAGAACAAACAGATCTGTATTGGAATAAATACAGTCGGAATGCTCCTTGGATGCCAGGATGGCCAGACTGCATGTCTCATAATTCATATATATTGTCAGGAGGGATTAGTTCATGGAGAAGGATATTATGTTTGGTAAAGTGGAGAGTCAGAGAAAAAGAGGAAGACCCCCCAATTAAATGGATTGGCAGAGTGGCAGAAGTGATGGGCACAGACATTGTTGTGGTTGTTGTTATATGCCGTGGAGTCAGTTCCAACTCATAGCAACCCTGCACAGGGTTTCCAAGGCTGCAAATCTTTACGGGAGCAGAATTCCTCTTCTTTCTCCCTTGGAACAGCTGATAGTTTCGAACTGCTGACCTGAAGGTTCGCAGCCCGATTTGTAACCACTACGCTACCAGAAATGGATTGGCAGAATGGCAAAAGTGATGGGCATAGGCATAGCAATGAATATAAGGTTGGTGCAGGACTAGGAAGTGCTTCATTCTGTTGTGCATATAGTCTCTATTGGTTGGTACAGACTCGATGGCACCTAACAACAACAATCCCAAGTTCCACTCATGCTCTTCTTTAATGATGGTCCTGGGATTGTCTGTTCCTGAAATAAAAGGTAATTGCTTCTTCCTTTTCATTTTCTTCAGCTTCAGTTTTAATTTGCATATAAGCAGTTGATGGTTTGTTCCACAATCTGCCTCTGGCCTTGTTTTGACTGATTATGTAGAGCTTTTCCATTGTCTCTATCTACACATGTAGTCAATTTGATTTCTGTGTATTCCATCTGGTGATGTCCATGTATATAATCGTATCTTATGTGGTCTAAAGATGGTATTTTAAATAAAGTTGAAGAAAGTTAAAACAAGTCCACAAGAGCCAACATATGACCTTGAATATATCCCACCTGAATTTCGAGATCATCTGAAGAACAGATTTGATACATTAAACACTAAAGACCAAAGACCAGAAGAGTGTGGGATGACATTAAGAACATCATACATGAAGAAAGCTAAGTTATTAAGAAGACAAGAAAGAAGGAAAAGATCAAAATGGATGTCAGAAGAGACACTGAAACTTGCTTTCCAGAGTAGAGATGCTAAAGCAAATGGAAGAAATGAAGAGGTACAAGAGCTGAACAGAAGATTTCAAAGATCATATCAAGAAGACAAAGTCAAATATTACAACAAAATATGCAAAGATCTGGAATCAGAAAACCAAAAAGGAAGAACTTGCTCAGCATTTCTCAAGCTGGGGGAACTGAAGAAAAAATTCATGCCTTAACTTTTGTTACTGAAGGAGTCTCTGGGAAAATTATTGAACGATGCAGAAAGCATTACAAGAAGATGGAAGGAATACACAGAGTCACTGTATCAAAGGATATGGTTGATGTTCAACCATTTCAAGAGGAAGTATATGATCAAGAGCCAATGATACTGAAGGTGCATTGAAGGAATTGGAAAAGAACAAGGCTCCAGGAACTGAAGGAATAAAAATTGAAATCTTTCAAGAAAGTGAGGTGGCACTGGAGGCATTGACTCATCTATGCCAAGAAATTTGGAAGACA
>NW_006408561.1:10040686-10042233 GCF_000296735.1 Chrysochloris asiatica | reverse complement strand
CTATCCCTATCGCCGCTGGATCTCCCCTCCTCGTGAACACTCGTGAACAACACAACTCGTGAACAACACTCGTGAACAAACACTCGTGAACAACACAACTATGTCGAGGTCAGACCCGACACCATGAGAGTCAAGTTTTGCTAAAGGTAATACAGAAAAGGCTGCAGGCATTTGTTGACAGAGAACATCTAGAGGTTCACGCTGGATTCAGAAGAGGATGTGGAACGAGGGATATCATTGCTGAAGTTCCATGGATCTTGGCTGAAAGCAGATAATCCCAGAAAGGTGTTTACCTGTGCTTTATTGACTACACAAAGGTTTTTGATTGTGTGGCTCATGACAAGCTATGGACAACATTGCGAAGTATGAGTATTCCAGAACACTTAATTGTGCTTGAGAAATCTGTACATGTATCAAGAGACAGTTGTTTGATCAGAACATGGGAACACTGAATGGTTTAAAATTAAGAAAGGTGTGAAACAGGGGTGTATTTTTTCACCATACTTACTCAATTTATATGATGAACGAATAATCTGAGAAGCTGAGTTAGATGAAGAAAAATGTGGCATCAGGATTGGAGGAAGACTCATTAACAGCCTGAAAAATGCAGATGATACAACCTTGCATGCTGAAAATGAAGAGGACTTAAAATACTTGCTCATGAAGATCAAAGAGTACAGCCTTTGGTATAGATTGCATCTCAATGTAAAGAAGACAAAAATCCTCACCACTGGACCAATAAACAACATTCTTAACAGAGAAAAGATTAAAGTTGTCAAGGTCTTCACTCTTCTTGATTAACTATCAACACTCATGGAAGCAGCAGGCAAGAAATCAAACGATGTATTGCATTAGACAAATCTGCTGCACAAGACTTTTTCTTTTTTTTTTTGGAAGTTTTTAATGTGAACTTTGTGATAGTTTACATGGGAGAATATAAACTTTACATTCCTATTGTATTTCATTTCATTGCAAGGATTACAATCGCATCCATGCATCATCAACCAACCAAAGTGTACACCTTGCAAGCCTGCATCCTGGCCATCAGCACAGAGCCCCTCTCCCTCTCTGAGTCCAGAGTCCCCAGATGCTCCATGTCTCCACATCATTATCTCTGCTTCCATCTCTGATTCTACTACCTCTCTGGCTAGGGTCCCACATTCTGCTCCTCTCCCTTTATGGTCTCAGGAACCTTGTCTCCTGGACTACAAAATCAGCCACTTCCCTGCTTTTGTTACAAAATGTCTATCTTTACATTTTCAACCCTCACAGTCAGTCCTGATAGCATTTATTCACTATTGTACCACAAGAGTCTTATCCCCATCTCCTTTCATCAGCCCCATCCAGGCAGATTGGAAACTACTCAGTGGAGATTCTACCTTCCCTGGCACCCTCTGGATTTAAGCTCCCTCTTGAAAACTTGTAAGCCAATTACTTCTTTCCTTTGTAATCCGCCCCCCCCACCCCCGCACCCGCCACCTTTTGGGTAGCCAATGTCTAAGTTGCCCATCTCTGTCAACCCTGCATACCAAGGGGGTGGAAATGGT
>NW_006408561.1:10038305-10039991 GCF_000296735.1 Chrysochloris asiatica | reverse complement strand
AGTGCTCATTAAAGTCCAAGATAGCCAAACTTTATCTCTCATACTTTGGACATATTGTCAGGAGGGACCATTCGCTGGAGAAGGATATCATGTTTGGTAAGGTGGAGTGTCAGAGAAAAAGAGGAAGACCCCCATTGAGATGGATTGGTCAAGTGGCAGCATTGATGGACTCAAGCGTGGCAACAGTAGTGAGGTTGGCCCAGGATTAGGTAGTGTTTCATTCTGCTGTGCATAAGGTTGCTATGGGTTGGTACTGACTCGATGGAACCTAACAACAACAACAACAACACTATCACAGCTCCTTATTAGAACTTTAGTAGGTGTTTATAATACCAATGCTGTGTTACCTTTTTGTATGTTCTTTATAGCATATTATTACATTTTGCAAATGGCAGGACCAGAGACAGGTGAGGCAAGCAAGGTATGAATGGCACATTTAATGAGGCAATAATTGTCTGAGGCAAACACTGACTCAACTCTGGCATGAATTTACCAGTTATTCTCAAAGTCACCTTATTTGCCTCAGCCTATTCCTAATAAAAGGAGTCCTGGTGTGGCCCAGTAGGCTAATGCACTAGATTGCAAAATCAGTTTGAACCTCAAGTTCAGTGGCTCAAGTTCACCAGCTGCTCTTCAGAAAACCTATACAGGGTTGCTATGGGTTGGAACCAATTCAACAGCACTTACAACAACAACAATTTGCCAAATTATGGCAAATATTAATCTAATTTCCCACAACACCCAACCTATATACTGTGTTCAATGTATTATCATATTAGTTAATCTCAGAATAATATTATGTTCCTATGACCTAACATCTAATTTCACTTTTAGGAACTATTATTTATATATAATGATTTTAAATTTGAAGTTTATTTGCATATACATGTACTTTAAAGTAAAGATTTAAAAAACTTTCTTGTATCTTATGGGTAAATTATATTCCTTTAAACTTGAAGTTGTTTTTAGTAGACATAAAACAAACTTAGTTTTATTTCTTGTCTTACCATGTAGGAAATCTTTCATACATTTTTAATCTATTTAATAAATAATAATGTGTGTGGCACTGTATAGTAAGCACTGGTTGAAACCCACCAACCACTCCTTGGAAACCCTATACAGGGTCATTATGAGTCAGAACTAACTTGACAGAACTTAATAACAACACCCACACAGGATTTTTGCAAAAATGTCTAAATGACAGTATATTTATAAGGTATCGCACAGGGCCTAGTACAAAGCAAACATGAAAAGAGGAAGCTATTATTAATTTTTATGATTACTTTTAAATTATACTTTATATAAATGTCTACCACCTCTTCCTATCTCTAGGGATGCTTCTTCCTACTTCATTGGGATGATTCTACCATACAGGCTCTTAATTCCATATTTTTCTATTCCCTTAACCCTTTAACCATTAGTTAAATGCTTTTAAAAGTATAGTCGCTATTCTTTGTATTTATATTTTAATCTTTTTTATCTCTAAATATAATTAATAACCTAGTGCTTAAAATCAGTGTAAAATGTATTGTCTTTAATTTACTTTCCTTCTCTATAGTGCTATTGCTGTTGTTAAGTACCATCAGTTGGTACTGAACCATAGTGACTCTATGCACAACAGAACGAAACACTTCCCAGTCCTGCATCAATCTCACAATCATTGCAATGCTTGAGCACATTACTGCT
>NW_006408561.1:10031105-10037955 GCF_000296735.1 Chrysochloris asiatica | reverse complement strand
CAGGTGCACCTTAGTCCTCAAACTGACATCTTTGCTCTTGAACACTTTAAAGAAGTCCTGTGCAACAGATTTGCCCAATGCAATCCATTGTTTGATTTTTTGACTGCTGATTCCATGAGTGTATGTAGCTCTGGACATTATCAGATTGATAATGTCTGGTTTCCCTAACACCATTCCATCATGACTCTGTGTCTCTAAGGCCAAATTCTAATAGTTTATTTTATTTTAATTAATGTTTTTATTTGCTAAATTTTTTTTTTTGCTCTTTTTGCTGATTATATGTTTAGCTTATCTATTTTTCAGAATAACAGGGTGCAGATTAGCATTGGAAATATTAAGATGGTGTATTAAAATATTTTTGGATAAGTTGTAGTATTGAGTGAGAAAGATAAAAGATAACAAGGTAGATGCAAAAGAATTATAATTGAAGGAGAAGATTTGGGACAGAAAGATTCATTTGATTGTATTGTGTATATGAGGTCTGTAGGATATTTTGGGTAGAGAAATCAAGGAAGCAATTAAAAATAAAGTTCTGATAAATTTTGTAACTTTGTTAGCATAAGCATAGTGATTAAAGTGTCATATTTAAATGTTTATTGACATCCCCAGAAATACTTAAAACAATAAGAATAAATAGGAAATGATAGTATTCTCAGGATCTAGATTTAGTAACTGGATATCCTTAAACTTATGCTAGATAGTGGCAAAACCCAAACCATTGTGGTGGAGTCAATTCTGACTCATTTGAATTGTATACCTTTCAGTTAGTAGCCAAGTGTTTAATCATTATATCACCAGGTTCTTTTCATAATGGTAAGCCAACCAAAAAGCTCTGTTAGATGAAGACAGACAAAGCGAGTATTCCATTTAGTATTTATACACCATTTAATGTCCAGCCTTGGAAAGTTCAATGTCAAGGGAGGGATAGAAGCAGAATCCAATACAAAGACTTAATAGTAACATGTTAACAGCTGAAGCATTGACTGATAGTCTAATATGTTTAAGAAATTTCTAAATAAATAGTAAGAGTAAAGGTAGCAAGTCCATTTAAGTGGTAGCTAAATGGAAAGGATTTTCTCCTTTAATTATTAAAAGTATGACCATGTACATAAGTCTAGTTGTGGGATGAACATGTAATTATGGTGCAGTGGAGGGCTGCTCTGAGATAGTTTCCATGAGAGTTCAATCACCAATTAGGTTGTCTTTTGTGGCACTTAGAAACTTGAGGCTTGACTTGACATCATGAGGAAAGTGAACGTAAAACCATTGGACTTGGGTAGCTGGAGTGGTGGAAATATGAGAATGGCAGGGAACTACTCTGGATGTATCATTATGGAAAGTGATAGCTAGATCAAAGATGTGATTGTGCATATGATTTGTGAATGTTTCAAGTAGAACTTTAAACTTCTATGAACTTTAAAGCAAAGGTACCAGAAAGGTTATCAAAGGGAAGCATGGTAAATATAATTGGTTATGGCTCTGATGAATAAAACTAACACATTATTTACTAGTGGAATTTGACCCATGATAATTTAGCATAAGAAACTAAAGCACAAGTAAGTAGATGTGAATCATAAAATAATAAAACTCTAAAGCTGAAATAAACTATCATTTTATAACTAAGGAAGTTGAGAAAATATGACCTGCCTAAAGTTACTTACTAACTAGTAACAATATTAAGCATACACATGTGGCTACATTTTATTTAAATGGATTATATCTCCTTGATATTGAGACTGGTTTTTGTCATGTAAAGAGTGTCTGTGAAACCTGTTCTTTTTCACGCAGTTAGATGTTTAGTTCTCAGTACTCCAGTTTGTATTGAATTGGTAATGGTTTATTAGTTGATGATTAAAGTTTTTTTAAAATCTTTTTTTAAAAGATGTAGTTACATAGAGCAAGACTTTTGTGATTAGCTCTAACAGATTATATCACTTGTTCAGTAATTTTATAGTGGTTACAAATAGGGCTGCAAACCACAAGGTCAGCAGTTCAAAGCTACCAGCTGTTCCACGGGAGTCTGCTCCCATAAAGATTCATAGTCTCGCAAACCCTGTACAGGGTCGCTAAGAGTAGGAACCAACTCCACGGCACATAACCACCACCACCATGATGTATAATTTACATTGATTAAAAATGCAGCCTTAAAACCTGCCTAGTACTGAATGACTTATAAATTACTCTGTTCTTTGCCCAACTAAATATTAATACATATCTTTTGATATCACTGGATATAAATCAATGGGAAAGAGTTACTAAGTTCTTCTTGTGTGAGAAAAATCCCATAATGGAATTGTAGAATTACATTGATAGAAGAGGTCATTGAAATTGGTCAAACACCTTCATTCTTTGTATGAACAAAATGAGGACCAGAAAAGTTTAAAATAATATTTTTATATAGTAAAATTCATACTACAGGACTAATTTTCTTAGTCTGCTAATTCCCTTGGCACTTTTCATGTTCCCTCTTGCCAAGGAATCTGAGTACTAACTGACAACAGTAGTGAATTAAAGGTGATTTTGAGTTGTAATCTCTGTTACAATTCACTTTAATAAACATGTTCTTTCCTCTCAGTATAATAATACACAATAATATAATGCCTTATTAAATTGCATTTACATATTTGTATGCTATTCCATTCATATCACATGGCTATAGCAATGTGTCAAAAATTGCTCTTTGTTGACAAAAAAAATATCCCTAGAAAGGGACAGTCTAGCAAAATAAAAAATCCTTAAGATAATAGCCAGTAAAACAACACCCACAAAAAGAAATGCGGCACCAAATCCATTCACATAACAAAGAATATAATGAATTGTCTCAACTTCCCCAATAAGATGTTATCAGTAGAGATGACACAGGGAGCGTGAACTACACCTTCATTTGACAATAACCATCTTTGTCTTGGTTTGTAAGGTATCAAAAAAGCTTAGTGGTGTCAGGACTTCAACCAGCACCCGGCAGAAATGAGGTCACCGTGTCATGCTTTCAGGAGATCATGTGAGGAACCCAAATACCAATCTTGTATAACAGTCATGAGCTCTCCCTCCACCTGTATCAGTGGATGCTGAGTAGAGAACCTGAACTTCTACCTCCTCCTGGCACTCTCTTCTTTCCCTGTTGCAGTGAAGACAGAAAACCAATTAAATCAGAAGCTTTAAATGAAATCTGAAGTTTAATGACTTAATATAAAGAGGTTCAGATCCTAACAAGAAAACACTTATCCTAACAAAGAACCAACCAAGTGCTAAGAAGATCACAAATGAAGTGAAAAAAAGAAAAGAAAAAGGCAATAAAGAGATAAAGAGTAATACTGAAATTACAAAAATATTAGAATTATCTGATAAAGAATTTAAATGCAGCCATGATGAAAATGGAGTCTTGGTATAGCATTGAGTGTTAAGGCGCTGGACGGCAAAGTCGGTTTGAACTGAAAGGTCAGTGGTTCAAACGCAACAGTTGCTCCTCAGAAACCCTATCTAGAGTTGCTATAGGATGGAACCAACTCAACGGCACTTAACAACGGCAACAACAATGATGAAAATGATTAATTAAGCAATTACAAACCAATTTGGAAGAAATTAAAAAATAGAAAGCCTCAACAAAGAAATATAAAAGATCAGCAAAATAATAGAAGACATAAAGGGCCACCAAATAGACCTTTTAGAACTGAAAAATATATCCACTCAAAAAAGAGAAAAGTTCAGTGGATGGACTCAGTACCAGAATGGAGTGACCAGAGGACAGAATTAGTGAGATGGAATATAAACTCATATAACGGTCTAATGAAGGAGCTCTGGTAGCGTAGTGGTTACGAATCGGGCTGCGAACCTTAAGCGGTTCGAAACTACCAGCTGCACCATGGGAGAAAGATGAGGCTTTCTACTCGCGTAAAGATTTACACCCTCGGAAACTCTGTACAGGGTCGCTATGGGTCGGAACCGACTCGATGGCACATAACAACAACAACATAACGGTCTAATCTGAACAGCCACCACTCGTCTGTCAGTTTGTCATACTGTGGTGGCTTGCATGTTGTTGTGATTCTGGAACCAATGCCACTGGTATTTTAAATACCAGCAAGGTCACCAATGGTGACAGATTTCAGCTGAGCTTTCAGACACAGATAGACTAGGAAGAAGGAGAGACACCTACTTCTGAATTGTCACTGAAAACCTTATGAATGGCAGTAGAATACTATCAGATAGCACCAGAATATTGACTATTAAGACATTATGAAGAGTAACAATGACAAAAGATGAGTACCTCAGTTTGGAAGGCACTCAAAACATAACTGAGGAAGTGCTGTATAGGGTTTCCAAGGAACAATGGCTAGGTTTGAATGACGGGTTTTGAGAGTAGCAATAGTGCTTATCCTACAGTACCACACCAGGATCTCTAGGATTCCATAATTCACTGGCACTGGTAAGGTGTGAACCCCAGTTCACAGTAGTACGTGTGTAGATATAAATATCTAGAACAATTAAATAACTTTACAAAGGGATGCACTCAAAACCATTGTAGATAAATCAAGGTAGAATTCTAAAGAAAAGTCTAAATAACTGACAGATTGTGAACATAAATAAATAAAACAAAACATGAAAAAGCAGAGAAAACAAAAGAGCAAATATAAGAAAAACAAGACTGAATCCTTAACAACAGGACTCCTGGCGTGGCATTGTAGGATCAGCACTAGACTTTGAACTACAGGTCAACAATTCAAACCTGCAAGCTGCTCCTCAGAAACCCTATACAGATTGTCTATGAGTTAGAACCAACTCCATGGTGCTTAAGAACAACAGCAAATCCCTAGCATAGCAATAACTGTTATGAAAGTGTATCGCATAAACACAACTGAAAAAAAGACAAAAATTACCAGAAAGCATTAAAAAAAGATCAAACTAAATGCTGTCTATACGAAACTCACTTCATATAAAATGACTTGTTGCTCTTGTTAAATGCCGTCGAGTCAATTCTGACTCGTACAAACCCTGTGTAGGGTTTCCAAGGAGTAACTGGTGAGTTTGAACTGCTGGCCTTGTGATTCAAACTAACCGTACAGTCGAGTGATTTATCCAGGACAGATTTAAAGCAAAAGGGTATAAAAAATGTATCACAGCTGGAGATTTCTCTACCCTTCTTGCAATAATTTATAAACAATAAGGTAAAGATCAAGAAGGATATTGAAAATTTCCAGAAAATAATCAACCATCAAAATATTAAATTAAAATGTAGAGAACATTTGACCCAACAACAACAAAATAAACATTTTTTTCAAGTGCCTACAAAACATGAACTCCTAGTGTGGCACTGTGGCTTGGTGTGCTGGACTGCAAAGCTTATTTGAACCACAAGGTCAGTGATTCAAGCTCACCAGTCACTCCTTGGAAACCCTATACAAGGTTGCTATGGGTCGAAACTGACTTGAATGCATTTAACAACAACACAAAACACTTACAAAGCTAGATCATATCCTGATCCATAAAGCAAAATACTTTAAAAGAATTGATGTTATTCAGTGTTTGTTATCCCAAAGTAGAAACTGAGAACAGAAAGATAACATGAAAATCTTCAAACATTTTGAAACTAACATATACATATTCAATCTTGGGCTGAAGAGGAGATCTCAAAAGAAACAAACAAAAATAAAACAAAACCAACATTGAAGTGAATGCAAATAAAAACACAACATATAGAAGTTTATGGAACACAGCTAGAGCAGTACAGAGAAGGAAACCTCACCTCATTAGAAAGGAGGAGACATTTCAAGTAAGTGATCTAAGCTATTATCTCAAAAACCTTAAAAAGAGAGAGAGAGAGAAGACAAAAGCAAGTAGAAGGAAATAAAGAACAAAATTAAATGAAACTAAAAACTGAAAAAGCAAAAATAAAAAAGTCAATGAAACTTAGAGCTGGTTCTTTGAAAAGATAAATACAATTGACAAACCCCCCTCTAAGATTGAAACTCAAAGGGAATACATGAGCAAGCATGTAAACTTGCTGGTGACCACATTGGTCTGCTGGTGAGTGGAAAAAGGGAAAGGCAGCAACGAAAAAATAGGCTGAGTTCAACCACATGCTATAGACTCCTGTTGACCTGGAGATGAGAGAGAGAAGAGGAAGGGATGGTTGGTCCAAAGTGTGGTGAGACCTGGGGACACCTGAACCCATGGACAAGGACATAGCCACAGAGGACTAGAGCTGAGAGTGAAGCATCCAGTTAATATGAAGTATGGGGAGGTGCACAAGAACACCAAAACTTATAGATAGTACCCATTTGACCTAGCCTCAATGACTTGATTGTCAGAACTCGACTAGAGGAAGATAAAAAAGATAAAAAAGAAAATAATTTTTTATAAGGGGAATGAGGGTAAATTGCTACAGTTTGATGAACTTGACCTATATTCATGGATGTAATAGCTGAAATACCAAGAGAGAAGGAAGGAGTCTTCACATCAAGTATCAACGTTATCCCCTCTGTACACAGGGTAGAAAAGGATGGGCAACGTAGACGTTGGCTACCTAAAATGAGGGGGTGGGTGATAAAGGCACCAAGTGACTGGCTTACAAGGTTTTAAGAGGGAGTTTAGTTTAAGAGTGTGTGAGGGAAGAGAGAGTCCCCACTGAATAGTTTTCATCTTGTCAAGATGGGTCTGGTAAAAAGAGATGGGGATAAGATTCATCATGACTAATTATGACTGTCACAATTGTAAAAGTAGAAGTTTTATAAAAACTAGGGAGTAGTTAATCTTACAGTCCAGAAACAGAGGACACTAGGACCATCAAGGGAGAAGAGTACAATCAGAATGCAAGACTTTATCCAGAGAGGCAGCAACACCAGAGATGGAG
>NW_006408561.1:10027896-10030795 GCF_000296735.1 Chrysochloris asiatica | reverse complement strand
AACTGACATATTAAAATCTACAAAGAAAAAAGAAACACAAATTACTAATATCTGAAATAAACTATAAACTAATCTACATGCGTGAATTTGACAAATTGGAATTTCACACAAACCACCACAACTCATCAAATAAGTTATTTTATTAACCCTATAACAACTAGGAGAATTGAGTTAACAATTGAAATTTTCCGGAAAACAAAAAAAGGAAGAAAAATCCAGACTCAGGTGATTTCACCTGAACATGATATTTAATTGTAGATGACTGGACTGTTAAGTGCAAGGTCAACAGTTCAAATCCACCAGCCACTCCTCAGAAACCCTATACAGGGTCACTATGAGTCAGAATCAACTCGATGGCACTTAACAGCAGCAATCCCTAGCCGCTCTCTTGCCTTATTTAATCTTTCTTTGTTGTCAGAAAGAGCATTAGAAAAATTAAAGCTCTTGATATGACTGAAATATCTGGCTAGATCAATCTTTTCTTATTCTAAGTGACAGGTTTTGTACTTTTCTTTCATACTACTTCTGTAAAAGTTTCCACTGAGCCTTTGACATAGATATGAATATTTCTGCTGAAAAATGACCCCAATTGTCTGTCAGCTTGTGGTACATACTGTGTGCTGCTTGTGTGTTGCTGTGATGCTGGAAACTGTTCTGCCAATGCTTCATATACCAGTGGGTCAACCGTGGGGAACAGGTTTCACTGGAGATTCCAGACTAAGAAAAGACCAGGAAGAAGGAATAAACATTTTAGTAACGAAGGATACACCATTGAAAGCCTTATAAATAGCAATAAAACATTGTCTGACATAGTTCCAGAGGTGAGCCCTTCAGGTTAGAAGGCACACAAAATAAGATTAGGGAATAGCTGCTTCCTTGGAGTAGTGTTGACCTTCATGAAGTAGAGGGAGCAAAGCTTTTAGCACCTTCATTTTCTGATGAGGCACAACTCAAAATGATATGGAACAGCTGCAAACATCCATTAATAATCAGAACATGAAATGAATTTAGGAAAATTGGAAGTTCTCAAAAATGAATGGAACACATAAAGATTAGGAAGAAGGAGAGGTGGCTCACTTCTGAAAATCCAGCCATTGAAAACCTTATGAATAGCCAGGGATTGTCTGAGATAGTGCCAGAAGATGAGCCCCTTAGTTTGAAAAGCACTCAAAATATGACTGGGGAAAAGCTACTTCCTCAGAGTAGAGTTGATTTTCAAGAAGTGGGTAGAGCAAAGTTTTTGGAACCTTTGACTGATTAAGCACAACTCAAAATGAAAAGAAATAATTGCAAATGTCATTAATTGAAATGTGGAATATATGAAGTATGAAACTTGGAAGAGTTCAAAAATGAAATGGAAAAGTTAAGGTTTGATATCTTAGGAACCAATTAAGACAGGTATTGGCCGTTTTGAATTTGGCAGTTATATTGCTAACTATGCTGAGAATGACAAATTCAAGAGGAATGATATTATATTCATTATCAAAAAGAACACTTCAAGATCTATCTTGTACTTCAAGATCTGTCTTGAAATACAATGCTGTCTTTAATAGGACAGTATCTATACACTTAAATATTTAAAACATATTGCATTAAGAAAATATGCTGCACAAGACCCCTTTAAAGTATTCAAGAACAAAGATGTCAGGACTAAGGCTCACCTGACCCAAGCCATGGCATTTTCAATAACCTCACATCCATATGAAAGTTGGAAAATGAATAAGGAAGACTGGAGAAGAATTGATGCATTTGGTTTACAGTATTAGAAGAGAATATTAAATGTACCATGGACTGCCAAAAGAACAAGCCAATCTGTGTGCAAGAAGGACAGCCAGAATGCTTCTTAGAAGCCAGGATGGCTCATACTTCAGACATAGTATCAAGAGGAACCCAGTCCCTGGAGAAGGATATCATGCTTAATAAAGTGGAGGGTAAGCAGAACAGAGGAAGACCCCCAGTGAGATGGATTGGCACAGTGGCAGCAGCAGTGGGCTCAAGCATAGCAAAGATTGGGCGGTTGGCACAGAATTGTTTTGTTCCGTTGTACATAAGGTCACTATGAGTAGGTACCGACTCAATGGCACCTAACAATAAGAACTGCAATAAGGAAGAACAGTTATAACAAATATTTTTCAAGTTTACTTTCCTACCACTAAAGCAAATGGTGAAGGAATTGAAGAATTCTACCAAAGTCCTCTGTCTGAAATTGACCAAAATGTAATCAAGATGTATTGATAGCTGTTGGCAACTGAAATGTGAAAATTAGAAGCAAAGTGGAAGGATCAGTAGTTGGAAAATAAGGCCTTAGTGATAGAAACTATGCTGGAAATCATATAATAGAATTTGGAAGACCAATGACTTATTAATTGCAAATATTTTCTTTCAACAACATAAGTAGTTTCTTTCAACAACTATACACTTGGACTTAACTAGATGGAATGCACAAAAATCAAACAGTACATTTATGGGAAGAGATGATAGAAAAGCTGTCATCAGCCAAAACAAGGCAAGGGGCCAATTGTGGGATAGATCATCAATTATTCATTTGTAAGTTCAGGCTGAGGCTGAAGAAAAATAAGTTCACAGGTTCTTTTTATGACATTGAGTGTATACCATCTGAACTTAGAGACCATCTCAAGAACATACTTAATACATTGAACAGTTATGACTGATGACCAGAGGAGTTAGGGGGTGATATGGAGTTCTGGTGTGGTACTGTGGGATAAAGCACTGGACTGCAAGATCAGTTTGAACCACAAGACCAGTGGTTCAAACTCACCAACCACTCCTTGGAAACCCTATACAGGGTCTCTATGAGTCGGAAATGACTCAACAGTACTTAACAGCAAAAACAATCAAGAGCATCATACAAGAATATTATAGTATAGTAAAACCAAAC
>NW_006408561.1:10020412-10024976 GCF_000296735.1 Chrysochloris asiatica | reverse complement strand
GTGGCAGCGGTGGTGAGGTTGGCCCAGGATCGGACATTGTTTCGTTCTGCTGTGCATGGGGTCGCTATGAGTCGGTTCCGACTCGATGGCACCTGACAATAACAACAAAAATATTAAAAAGACAGGAAAGAAAGATAAGATCAAAGCAGATATCAGAAAAGCCTCTGAAACTTTCTCTTGAATGTAAAGTAGCTAAAGCAAATGGAAGAAATGATGAAGTAAAAGAACACAACAGAACATTTCAAAGGGCAACTAAAGAATGCAAAGTAAAATATAATGGAATATGCAAATATCTGGAGTAAGAAAACAAAAAGGGAAGAATATGTTCAGCATTTCTCAAGCTGAAAGAACAGAAAAAAATTCTAGCCTCAAGTTACTATATTGAAGGATTCTGTCAGCCAAATATTGAATAATGCAGGAAGCATCAAATGATGGATAAATACACAGAGTCATTGCACCAAGCTGAATTGGTCAACTTTCAGCCATTGTAGGAGGAAACATATTATCAAGAATCAATGCTACTGAAGGAAGAAATCTAAGCTGTACTGAAGGCATTAACCAAAACAAAACAAAACAAAAAATTCCAGAAATAAATGGAATACAAGCTGAAATGTTTTAACAAACTACATGATGTAGCCCTGGAAACACTTATTAGTCTATGCCAAAAAATTTATAAGACAACTACCTGGTCACCCCTCTAGAAGAGATCTATATATGTAGCCATACCAAGGAAAGGTGACCTCACAGAATGTTAAAAAAATCAAATATATTTAATATCATATGCAAGTAAATTTTGCTGAAGATAATTAAAAATGCTTGAAGCAATGCATCGATAGGGAGCTACTAGAATTCAAAGGAGATTCAGAAGAGGATAGGGAAGGAGGGATGTCATTGCTGAAGTCAGACCAGATGGGTTCTGACAGAATCTAGAGAATACCAGAAAAATATTTACTTGTGTTTTATTGACTATGCAAAGGCATTTCCCTGTGTGGATCATAGCCAACTATGGATAACATTACAAAGAATGAGAATTCTAGAACACTTCGTTGTTCTCGTGAAGAACTTGTATGTAGACCAAGATGAAGTTGTTCTAACATAACAAAGTGAAACTGCACATTTTCGAATCAGGAAAGGTGTGCACCAGGGCTTTATTCTTTTATCATACTTATTCAATCTATATGCTGAGCAAATAATTTCAAGAAACTGGACTATATGAAGAAGAACCTGGCATCAGAATTTGAGGATGACTCATTAACAGCCTATGATATGAAGATGACACATATCTTGAAAGTGAAGCAGCACTTACTAAGAAGATCAAAGACTACAGCCTTCAGTATGTGAATAAGAAAAAATTCTCACAACAGTATCAATGAACAACATCATGGTAAACTGAGAAAACGCTGAAGTTGTCAAAGACTTCATTTTGCTTGGATCCACAATCAATGCTCATGGAATCATCTGTCAAGAAATAAGACATTTAAACTGGACAAATCTACTTCAAAAGACCTCTTTAAAGGGTTAAAGAGCAGTGGTGTCTCTTTGAAGACTAAATTGCATCTGTTCCAACCCATGACATCTTCAACTGACTCATATGCACTCAAAAACTGGATGATGCATAAGGAAGGCCTGTGAAAAATTAATGCATTTGAATTATCGTATTGGCAAAGAATATTGGATCTACTATAGACTGCCAAGAATAAACATAAATTTCAACATAAAGGGACTGTATCAGGCTTATGAAAAGGGTTATAACATTTCAAATGTGAATACAATTGGATTAAGTCAAGTTTTCTAAAGCTCTCATGAAAAATAATTAATTTTTTGAGCTGCTGCTACGTCAAAATTGCATAAAACTATAGTAAACTACATAATATTGAACAAAAAAGACTTTATATGAAATTATTTTTAATATTCAATGTTTTACTTTCTAAATCTAAGAAACAATTTTTCTTTAGTTTAAAATATAAAATACATCATTTCAATAAGTAACATTATGCTAACTACAAAATATCCTATCAATTTTAAAATGTGTCAAAGTTTGGACTAAATATATTCAGAATGATAATAATGCTGCCTGTAGACTTCAAGGAATAGATTCTCAAATAACTTTGATGGAAAACAAATATATATATATGTGGACGTACTTTTCTTCAAAATCAAATAGCCCTCCACATCCTAGTACTATACAGAGGCACCTATGCATAATTTAACATAATTGTAAGCATTGAATCTTAACAATCCTGGGTTTTCCTTTACTAATTTTTTACTTTATTTTAAAATCCTTCTCATAATTTATCTTATTATAAAATTCTATATTTGTCATACTTAATTAAAAGATAAAAAGTCTTTAATGGCTAAAAATCAAAATCTTAAGATCTAACATTGCTCCAGAAAAGTATGTATATTTAAAAGAACATAAAATAAGTGCATTGTAGTATAAACGCTGGACAACAAGATTGATTTGAACTGCAAAGTCAGCTGTTCAAACTTACCAGCCACTCCTCAGAAACCCAATACAGGGTCACTATGCATCAGAACTGACTCGATGGCACTTATCAACAACAAAGCAAACAAACAAATATACCAAAAAAGTTACTAGTAGGAACCATAGTTAATTCAGCAGAAGACTAAAGAAGGGCAACAACAAAAACTTTGGCTCCCAACTGTGCTGTCCATCTCACAGGAGGAATCAAAGTCAAATTCCAACAGCATGATAATCAGAATTAGTGGGCATTTTTTTCCAAGACCTCCATACCAGGCCTCTATAGCACATAGCTCTTGTTGCAAACAATCAATATTCTTTTGTAATTTACTTTGTACTAATAACCATGATTTTAATAATTGCTTTATTATAGCATTTTAATGCTGTCCTTTCTCATTTTATTTCTCTCCTGCAATTAAGTATTGTATTCTAGTTATTATTTTGATAACTAGCTGTAATGCATTATGCAATTATTATATGCCATTACAAACACCTATTGTTGCTCTTAGATAACTACCACACAAGATAAATTAAAATAAAACAGGGCACAAAGAAAATGGTACAGAAATTTACCTGGCTCCATATAAAAGTAATAGCCATCCTAAAAGTTCATCTAATACTCATGTTTTCAGACATTTCAGATTTGCCCAACAATATCAGATATAAAAACTCTCTTATAAAACCTAGACTCTCATTGGTAGCGTAGTGGTTATGAATCGGGCTGCAAACCACAAGGTCAGCAGTTTGAAACTACCAGCTGTTCCGTGGGAGAAAGATGAGGTGTTCTGCTCCCGTAAAGATTTACCGCCTCGGAAACCTTGTACAGGGTCTCTATGAGTCAGAACCTACTCCACGGTACTTAACAACTGTCTACTTATTACATCGTTTATACAGGAACCTATAAAGGGCACTTGGAATGATGGATGTTTGTGGTAGATTTAGAGAAGAGCAAAATTCTATAACATCGTATTTTGACTTAGATTATATGATAGATAGTAGATGGCACTTATTGTACAGTGAATTGAAAATATATTTAGGTTTTGAAAGCTAGATTTTAGTGGGTATGATACCTCTTTGTCAAGCAACACTCACATCATTTTAAACTGAAGTAATAGGAAAATATATCAAACAAATGTTTGAATAAA
This sequence comes from Chrysochloris asiatica, assembly GCF_000296735.1. Lineage (NCBI taxonomy): Eukaryota > Metazoa > Chordata > Mammalia > Afrosoricida > Chrysochloridae > Chrysochloris > Chrysochloris asiatica. The sequence goes on along the minus strand of NW_006408561.1, from coordinate 10,021,349 downwards.
ACATACTACAAGGAGATATCTGAATAGACTAGAGAATGGAATTCATTGTGATTCTTAAGTACAAGTAGATTTTCAGTGCAGAGTATAAACAAACCTGCAAAAACTCATCCAAGTAAATGATGAAGCCTGAGGCATAAGATTCAATGGAAAAGTTTATATTTGAGTATAATGGAAGCATTAATAACCCATTGTTAACATTGAGCACTTTGAGTTATTTTTAAGGACACATGAAGATTTTAGTTAAAGTTTATTGCTAAATTTTGTGATAGAATTAACTTATTCAATCATTAGCTATTTATTGAATATCTTTATTATTCTAGGATATGGAAACAAAACAAAATCCTTTTATGTCACACACACATACATATGCATACTTTATATGTTAAGTGCTATCAAATTGGTTATGACATATGGTGATCCTATGTAAGATTTCCTAGACTTTTAAAATTTTAGCTGGAACAGAAAGCCTCATATTTCTCCTGCCAAGCACCTGGTGGTTCAAAGCACAGACCTTGTGGTTTGAAGTTTAGTGTTTAGTCTATGGAGCCACCTAGCTCATGTATTGTTGTTGTTAAGTGCTACTGAGTTGGTTCTGACTTGTAGCAACCCTGTATAGAGTTTCCAAGGAGTGGCTGGTGAGTTTGAACCACCAACCTTATGGTAACTGACTTTGCAGTTGAGCAATCAAGTGCTTATCCTACAGCGCCACACCAGGACTATATATATAATTGCTAAGTGTCAAGTCAGTTCCGATGCATAGTGACCCTATGTATACTCATATGTTGTTTTCAAGTGCTGTGTATGAGTATTCCAGAACACTTAATTGTACTTCTAAGAAATCTGTACCTAGATCAAGAAGCAGTTGTTCGAACAGAACATGGGAACACTGAATGTTTTAAAATTGGGAAAGGTGTGAGACAGGGTTGTATTCTTTCAC
>NW_006408561.1:10016351-10019402 GCF_000296735.1 Chrysochloris asiatica | reverse complement strand
GCCGTGGAGTCGGTTCCGACTCATAGCGACCCTGCACAGGGTTTCCGAGGCTGTTAATCTTTACGGGAGCAGAACGCCTCATCTTTCTCCCGTGGAGCAGCTGGTAGTTTCAAACTGCTGACCTTGTGGTTTGCAGCCCAATTCGTAACCACTGTGCTACCAGTTGCTCCTTATGAATATATGTATATATATATTGTTGTTGTTAAGTGCCATCAAGTCTGTTCCAACTCATAGAGACCTTGTATAGGGTTTCCAAGGAGCAGCTGGTGAGCTGGAACCGCCGACCTTGAAGTTCAAACAGCTTTGCAGTCTGGCGCATTAACCCACAGTGCCACACCAGGACTATATATATATACACACACACAGAGAGAGAAAGAGTAGGATCAGCATTGGACTGCGAACTATAAAATTGGAAGTTCAAACCCACCTGCTGTTCCTTGAAATTCCTATACAGGAGCACTATGAGTTGGAACCAACTTATGGCACTAAATAACAGCAACATTTCTGAGGAAAATTTCTAGCATATGGAAATTCAAACGAGAGGCTTAAACTTTTGTGAATTGGAGTGTAATTTTAGAATGAATAAAATGCAGCTAAAAGTCATTATCCCAGATTTAAAAAATAATAAGCATAATAAAAATCTTAGTTTAATCAACTTGTATTTTTCTCAGCAATGTTAGCTTCAGTATGTAAATATATCCAAGATTATATCTTAGATGTGTGGCGATGGTTGTTGTTATTAAGTGCCATGGAGTTGGCTCCTACTCATAGAGTTTCCAAGGAGCTGGTGGGTTTAAACTGCCGACCTTGACCTTAGCAGTCCTTATCCTACAGCCCTCGCCAGGACTCTTAGATATGTGGTGGTGGTGGTTATGTGCTGTGGAGTCGGTTCTGACTCATAGTGACACTGCATAGGGTTTCCAAGGCTATAAATCTTTACCGGAGCAGAAAGCCCCATCTTTTTCCCTCGGAAATGCTGGTAGGTTTGAAATGCTGACCTTGAGATTAGCAGGCTGATTTGTAGCCACTATACTATGGGGTAGAAGCATTCATATTGGGATATCACTTTTTAATTAGTTTTTTGTTATAATTTTAATTACATTTTTTTTAGGTTTTTTTTTTTTTCTTCCTATTATATGTGAAGTGTTGACCTTGCTAAACTGATTATTCAATTTAAAAATTATTCTGTTTCCAAAATGTGAAAGAAAAGGGGCTATGTTCATAAATTATTTAGCGTATTTTAAAATGATACCACATAAATATTCTACTAGCCCTCTCTGTGCTTCCTGGAAACCTCTCCTATGAGATGCATTGACTTTTTCAAGCTATCAAGTTACTGTTAAGTAAATGGCTTCACATGGCATCAATTTCTATGCAAACAAGTACTGGTTGATCCTCTTTATCTTATCAGTCATTCACAAAACTATTTACAAATAGATTCAAATGTGAAATATTTTTATTTCTTTTGGTAAGTTAAATATACAGATAAAATACAAATGTATTTCATATTCTAGTCTTTTTATTTTAATTCATTTATATGTTTTCCACCATATGGGGAAAAACTGGCCCATCATTTGGTGTGCTATCTGATCATTAGTATGGTATTGACTATCATGGATTCCTGTACCGGACAAAGATCAAACTTGTTGTTAAGTGGAATTACTTTTATATCAAGTATTAACCTCCAAAATATGTAAGTTATACACTATAAAAATTTGATAAGCTGTTCACCTGATAATAAAATGATCATATGATGCACAGGTTGCTGTTGTTGTTATGTGCCATGGAGTCGGTTCTGACTCATAGCGACCCTGCACAGGGTTTCCGAGGCTGTAATCTTTACGGGAGCAGAAAGCCTCATCTTTCTTTCGTGGAACAGCTGGTAGTTTCAAACTGCTGACCTTGAGTTTAGCAGCCCAATTCGTAACCACTACGCTACCAGAGCTCCTTGATGTACAGGTTAAGAAACACAAAAATGAGAAAAGTATATAAATTGAATGGGAAGTCAGGAATCAGAAACTAGAGAAAGAGAAGGATGGTAGGCATAAATAGAATATTCATTGAAAAGAGATTGAGAATGAAAAATAATTAAAACAAAACAGTATTTAGTTACCACATTTATCTTGCTCTCTTTCCCTACATTACCTGATATTTATGACAGTGGTATAAGAATATTTAAATCACTGTACTTCTTATGTATACAGTATTCTCTTCCTCTTACTGCTAACTTACTTAGGACAGCCAGGAAGAAGTCTGAAACCACTGTTATGGAGATAGCTAGATAGACAGACAGGCAACCCTTAGGTATTTATATAATGTGGGTAAGTAAAAAGCATTGCTGTTAGAGTTCTTGGTACTAGGGTTCTGGAGTCCTGGTGTGGCGCTGTAGGATAAGCACTGGGCTGCACAATCAGTTAGAATCAAAAGGGTTGCTATGAGTAGGTACTGACTCATGGCACTTAACACCAACAACTAGCATTCTAGTTGAACATTCTGTGATCATTGGATAATTGCAGATAAGTTCTTTCAATAATACACTGGTCTTAGTTTCACTACAGTGTGTTAAAAACAAACAAAAAAAACAACAACGTCCAAACAAAACAGTGATTTCCTAGGTTATCTGCTGGATGCCTTCAAATCAAGGCAGAGGGGTCAGCCCAGAAGGTTTGGGAATTCCAAATGGATGATTTTGACAGATTTCTCAAAGAGCACAGTGCAATCATGGGGGCTTACTAAAAAGAAGTTTTAAGAAAATTGGAACCCGCATTAATGCAGAAAAGGACTAGGAATGTTTCGCCTAGGAAATGTTTTCATCACTTTATAAGTATAATATACACATTATACTTATATTTATAGCATATATATACCTGTTGTTGATAAGTGCTGTCGAGTTGATTCTGACCTATAGCAACTCTTTATAGGGTCCCTGACAGGTGGGTTTAAACCACTGGCCTTGTTTTTCACAGTCCAGTGCTGATCCTACAGAACTCTCTCTCTATATATATGTTATTGTTGTTGTTAAGTGCTGTCGAGTCGATTCCGACCTATAGC
>NW_006408561.1:10011434-10013746 GCF_000296735.1 Chrysochloris asiatica | reverse complement strand
ATAGCAATCCTGTATAGGCCTTCCGAGGCTGTTAATCTTTATGGGAGTCCAAAAAAGCTCAAATTTCCCCTACAGAACCACTGGTAGTTTCAAACTGTTGACTGTGAGATTAGCAGTCCAACTTGTAACCACTACACTACCAAAGCTCCTTTTTCTATTGTTTAGGGAAGGTATATGCAATGAATAAGACATTGGATTTTCAAATTTTTATTGTGTGGTCTCCAGTACCAGTTCTATCACTAAGAACAGTATATTTTCATCTAGTAACGCTTCCTCTTTGTTTCCAGTCTTCACATTCCAGTCACCTGTATTTATCAATGCATCTTGATGGCATATTTGATTAATTTCAAACTGAAGAAGTTCATAGAATTCTTGATATGCTATGATAGCAATTTAACTTGTCTTCCTTGTTGTTGTTAAGTGCCATTGAGTCAGTTCTGACTCATAGAAACTGTGTATAAGATTTCCAAGGAACAATTTGTGGGTTTGAATTGCTGACCTTCAATCCAGCCTTGCTGGTGAGTGCTTATCCTACACTGCTACACCAGAATTCCATGGTTTTCCTTGTAAGCATGTGGATATTACCCTATCACAAAGAGCATTATGTTTCAACATAGATATTGAAATGTTCTTTTTGATGATGAATGTGATGCTTATGATTGTCAGGTTCAAAATGGCCAATACCAGTCCATTTTTTGTGTATTGATGCCTATGATATTGATCTTCATGCCTTCCATTTAATTTTTTAAGCCTTTTATTGTTAATTGAGTGAAGGTTTATAGAATAGATCACCAGTGTTACATTCAACATTCAACAAATCATATACTTTGCTTCATCGCAATGATTGTAGTTTCCTTTATGTACCGATGGTTAACAGTATTTATCTCTATTCACTTTAACTCTTCCATTCCTCCCTCCTGTCATCTTACCTCTGCTTACCTCCCTATTATTGTATATTGTCTTCCTTGTCACCCAAGTAAATATGTGTCTACCCTCTAGCCAGGAAGCAATTTTCCTTGCCCCTCCCTCCCCTGTAACTATCATGCATTGTTTCTTTTATTAAGAAAAGCTTTTTTTTGTTTTTGTTTTTTTTTAATTTGACTTTTTACAACATTGGTCACATACAATGCTTGTCCTTTGGTGATTGACTAATTTCACTCAGCATACTGTCCTCAAGGTGGTATGAAATGCTGGTTTGGATCTGTGGGTTAATGTGCTGAACTATAAGGTCAGTTTGAACTACAAGGTCAGCTTATCAAGCTCACCAGCCTCTTCTCGGAAACCCTATGTAGGGTCAGAATGAATCAGGACTGACTCAATGGCACTTAACAACAACAAAATCTGTATTCAATTATCATCCATATTGTGAGTTTTTTCACAAATTCATTGTTATTCTTCAACATTGCATAGTACTCCATTGTATTTATTTACCAAAGTTTGTTTAACCCTTCTTCCATTGATGCACATTTAGGCTGTCTCCATCTTTTTGATGTGTCTCTTGTAGACAGTATTTTGGAGTATCCTGATTTCTTCTCCATTCTGCTTTCTCTGTCTCTTGACTGGTGCACTTAATCCATTTTCATTTAGTGTAATTATCTATAGGTTTGGATTGATTGCTGTCTTTTTTTTATGGTATAAAATGTGATAGGACCTACCCTTTAAAATTGGGACAATTCACTCATCACAGACACTTTGCAACAGGTCTGGCAACACCCAAAAAGAGAATACAGGAAGCAAACTAATCAGAGGAAGCTACAATTTTTAAAAATTTTTTTAATGTCAAAAAATGACATATTTGTCTTTTCTAAAAGTTGACTAAAGTAAATTCTACAGCCAGAGTGTGGATAATTTTTTACTCTTTCTTATACAATGTGCTGATAAGTGTCTTTTGTGGCTTTCTTTTTTTTTTTGAAGTTTTTATTGTGAATTATGTGATAGTTTACATGGGAGAACATTAGCTTTACATTCATCTCATCACATTTCATTTCATTGTAATGATTACAATCCCCTCCATGTATCATCAAACAATCAAAGGGTACACCCAGCAAGCCTGCCCCCTAGCCTTCAGCACACAGACCCTCTCCCTCCCTGAGTCCAGAGCCCCCAGCCACTCCATTTCTCCATATCATTGTCTCTGCATCATCTCTGGCATCACTGCTTCTCTGGATAGTGTCCCTCACTCTGCTCCTCTCCCCTGATGGTCCCAGGAACCTATGCTCCTGGACTGCAAAATCAACCACTCCCCTCCTTTTGTTACAAATGTCTACCTTTACATTTCCAGCACTCACAGTCAGTCCTGATAGCAATTATTC
>NW_006408561.1:9998647-10010874 GCF_000296735.1 Chrysochloris asiatica | reverse complement strand
TGGAGTCGGTTCCGACTTATTTGCAGTTCACAGCCCGATTTGTAACCACTACACTACCAGAGCTCCTTACATCTATAAGTATAGGTCAAGTTCATCAAATTGTAGAGGATTACTCCTTTTTCCTCTTCTTTCTCCTTCTAGTTGAGTTCTGATCATCCAGCCATTGAAGCCAGGTCAAGTGTGTACTATCTGCAAGTATGGGTCTTTTTGTGTATCTCCCCTTACTTCATATCAGCCGGATGCTTCACTCTCCGCTCTAGTCCTCTGTGGCCATGTCCCTGTCTCTGGGTTCAGGAGTCCCTAGGTCTTGCCCTACTGCTGGCCAAACAGTTCTCAACCTGGGTTGACAGCAATCTATTGAACGTGGTTGGACTTAGCTCACAACTTCATTGCTATTTTCCCCCCATTTCTCCTTATTGGTAACCAATGTGGTCACCAGTAAGACCACATGCCTGCTCGTTTATTCCCCTTGAGTCATAGTCTTGGAAGAGGGTTAGCCCTGAGGGGATGCAACCACTTTCTTGATGGCTCCCCAGTGAACAGCTTGCTTGTTCTTGCAGTAGTCAATCAGACTGCAGTTATTATTTTTTTATTTTTGCTGCTGGACTTTCTTTCAAGAAGTATCTTCTATTCTTCTAGCTACTTCAGGCTGGTCTACTTATCCTTTCAAGTGGAAGTTTCCCACCTCTGAAGATGCTGGATAGGGATCAGGATTCCACCTATGGTCTTATGCAATGCAAAAGCTCTGCAGGAAGTCTCCTTCACTGGGCAAGTTCTATCTCCATTTTAGGTATTCCAAAGGAGCTCTGGTAGCATAATGGTTACGAGTCGGGCTGCTAACCTCAAGGTAAGCAGTTCGAAACTACCAGTGGTTCTGCAGGAGAAAGATAAGGCTTTCTGCTTCTGTAAAGATTTACAGCCTCGGAAACCCTATACAAAGTCATTATGGGTCAGAATCAACTTGATGGCACTTAACAACAACAACAAATCAGTTATAGGCTGAAGACAGACTTACAAACTTTCTTTGGTGATGCTTCTGGCTATTTCTTTATATGCTGTCTTTTTTGCTGTGTGTGTTTTTGTGGTGTTGCTAGTTTCTTTATTACACATAATTTTATTTACTGAGTTCATTTTGCTTGTGGATTTTTTTTTTTTTTTTCATTTCTTTTGTGGTAATGTTTACTAAATCTTTCTATTTTCATCTTTTTAAATTTTGATGTTGTTGTTGTTGTTAAGTGCTGTTGAGTCAACTCTGACCAGAAGCCACCCTGCACAGAATTTCCAAGGAGTGACTGGTGAGTTTGAAATGCCAACACTGTAGTCCAAACCAATCCTATGGTTGAGTTTTCATCCTACAGTGCCACACATGTGTAGGTGTATTAATTTTCTTCAGGTTATCCTGTAATTTGATATTTTTTTCCCCCTGTTTAAAGCAGTCTGTTTTATTTTGAAATCTATCTGACTTCCTTGCCATTTGAAAGTTCTGTATCTATGCTATATTCCCTCTTTTTGCTTTGTAGTTGGCTTCTTTATAAACTGATAGCTCTGGCTCTTTGTTTTAAGCCTTTTAGGTTTGTTTTACTTTAAATACTTCCATATCTGGATTGAGATTTGGGTAGTGTTATCATGTATGTTAATCTTAATTTATTGTCAGCTGTTATTAGTTCTTAGTCTAAAGAACACATTTTAGCATTTTTTGTAAAGTTGATCTCATCATTAAAAATTCCTTTAATTTCTGTATCAGGAAATGTCTTAATTTCACTATTGTATTTGAGGGACAAACTTGCTGAGTATGTGATTCTTGGTTGGCAATTTTTTTGTTGTTGTTGTTCTCTTAGAGTTTTATATATATGGCATCCTGTTGCTTTATTGCTTGCATGATTTCTGCAGAGAAATGAGAGCTTAGTCTTACTGGTTTCCCTTTGTAAATAATGTTTTGTTTTTCCTGAGCTGCTTTTGGGATTCTTTTCTTGTTTATTGGGTTTGGAAAGTTTGATTATGATATGTCTTGGTGATTTTCTTGTGGGACCTATCCTGTTTGGGCTTCATTCATCTCCTTTTATGCTTATCTTCTTGTTATTCATGATGTTGAGGAACTTTTCTTCCAACTCTTCAATAATTTTCTCTGTGCTTTTTATAGTCTCTTCCTATTCTGGAATTCCAAGCACCTGTAAGTTTTCCCTCTTCATGGTGCCCCACATAACTCTTAGTCTTTCTTTAGATTTTTTCATTCTTTTTTCTGATTGTTCTTCTAGTATACTAGTATTGAGAGATTTATTTTCATGTTCAGTTATTTGGACTTCCATTGCTTTAAATCTACTCCTTTTCCTTTCAGTGCATTGTCCATTTCTGAAATATTAGTATTAATCTTCTAAATGCTGGTTTGTTTCAAAATTTGCATTTGTTTTATCTCTTTGTTCTTACGGTGTTTTCCTGAATTCTTCTAAAGTTTTCTATGTGTTCTTCTGGCTATCTTCAATATTTTTGTCAATAATCCAAAGGTACATCATTCCTTTGAATTCTTTTTAAGTCAGTTATATTATTTTTTCTTCCTCCAAAACATTTTATGGCTCTACATCTTGGTCTTTGTTAGAGACAATCTCTTTTTACTTCATGTGGACTAAAATAGTTTGTTATCTGCAGAATATTGTGGGGTTGTCATATTTGTATTTATTGATGACTATATGTTGATGTCTTCTTAGGCTGTCACCAACTGTGTCCTGTAAAGAATGGAAGCATATACACTGTTCTTGTTCACCGTCCATGTACCTCAGTTTATGGTGAGTTTGGCTGGTGCAGGCTGATGTCTACTGTTGATCAGGTGGTATATAAGCTGGTATTTACTCTTGTCCAGTGGGTGGAGCTGCAGAGGGTATGGCTGTGGCAAAGAGAAAACAAAAGAGAATAAACAAGGAATCAATAGTAAAAATATAAAATATTGAAGAAAAAAGGTAATATAACAACTATAAAGACAAAAGATGGACATGAAAATGGTGCTATAGAAAAGTAAGAGAGAAAATAAAAGTTAGAAATAAAGGGGAAAAGCACTTTAAAATAACTAAAAAGAGAAAAGAGGGACCAGAAAATGAAGCTATATAAGAAAAGTATAAGATAGTAAATAAAAGGAAGATTTTTTTTTTTTTAAGCACTTATAAAAACAATCTAGAGGGGAGATGTGAGAAAAAGAGAATAGAGAGTAGTAAAGAAAGATTAAAAGGTTAAAAAGATGAAAAGATTAAAAGGTTAAAAAAAAAGGGGGGCGGGGGTATGAGAAACAGAAGAAAAGAATGGAAAAAATGCCGAGATAGAAAGGATAAAATTCAAGAGAACGGAAAGAAAAAAAGAAGGAGGAAGAAAAACAGACAAACAAAAGCAATGAATCAACAAAAGGCAAAACACAGACACATAAACAAACGGTACAACTGTTGGAGAAAACTCTGGGACACTCCTGCAAGTCAAGGACTTCAAGAGGTGGGTGTGGGAGGGATGCTACAGTGGAGTTCCTGACCCTAGATGGAGTTCCTATTGGCTTCAGTGTTATCTGTGTTTAGGACCCTCAATCTGGAAATAGTTCATGGAGGCCCTTGATGGAGCTAGTTTCAGTATTTTAGGACTACAGAGAAGCTAAGGTTAGGGTGATTGGTTAAATGATGGCCTGGTAACTCTTTGGGTCTGAATCAAGACATCAAACTGGTACGCCAAATTGTAGCAGCTGGCCCCCACCTCACATTGATGTGGTTCCCAACCCTGTGACTCTGAACTCGCAGAGCACAGTGGCTGTGCTGGGGATAGATGAGCATGGGAACTAGCCACACTGCAGGTCACCGTGGGAGCATGGGAAAAAAAAGGGATCATACCTTTCCCTTTGCCTGTATGACTCTGTTCAGCCAGGTCACCTTCTGTTACAAAAGCTGTTCCTAAATGGCATCTGGTTGGTCATTTAATCTCACTCTCTTGCCATCCTTGCTGAATTCTCCTTCCAGCAAACACTCAATCAATCCACTTCTCTAACCTTTCTTCTGAAGTTCCGGGTTTCAGGATTTTCATCTATTTCTGTTTTATTTGGTCTCTGATATTTTTATAGTAGAGGGTCCATGCAGTGTGTTTGCCTAGTCTGCTATCTTCACAGAAGTCATTCCACTTCATTTTTGACAACTTCCAGTTTTCCTATGCTTCACATATTCCATATTCCATTATTAATTGATTTTTTTTTAAATTTTGAATTGTACTTCATCAGAAAATGAAGGTCCTGAAAACTGTACTTCATTCACATCTTAGTGGTCAACACTGCTTTCAGGAGGCAGAGGCCACTCTTCCTCAGTCATGCTTTGAGTGTCTCCCAACCTGAGAAGCTCATTTGTGCGCACTACATCTGACATTGTTCCACTGCTATTCATAAGGTTGTCAGTGGCCAGTCATTCAGAAGTAGTCAGTCTCTCTTTCTTTGTCAATCAGTCTGTAAGCTCTGTTGAAACCTGTCCACCATAGATGACCCTGCTGGTGTTTAAAATATTGGTGGCATATCTTCCAGCATCGCAGAAAGCTGCAAGCCACAATAGTACAACAAACAGATGAGTAATGGATATATATACACTAGACTATGAACAACAAAATCTGCAGTTCAAAGCAGCTACTTAGAAACCTACAGGGTCACTGTGAGTTGTAACGACTCAACAGCACTTAACAATAACAGATTACACATTATATATATGGTGTGGTATAAGGCTTGGAGTGATAGCAAAGACATAGTCCTGCCACTACAGGTATAATGACAGAATCCTATTTTGATCAGTTTTAGAGTTGTAAAAGTACAAAAACACTCCAAGGTGCTTCAGTGTTTGAATTCCTGAGCATCTGATTACCATACTGATGCTTGGACACTACCATTAAGATTTGGAACCACTGTTTCAGACACTGGTGCAGGAGTAAGTTTTGATTAGTGGCCCAGGTGGTTCCAGTGTGGTCCTTTCAGGACTTGATTTAGATAATACAAAGCAGGTGTTCTTACCAGTACTAGTCTGCTTCCTTGGTAATGCCCACTGTGAGCACTAGAAATTTCAGGCATTTATCAGCATGGGCACTAAGTCTGAATATCATGCTATTACCATCACTGAGATAATTCAATAATTCTGAATTTTATTAAAAAAAAATAATGATGAAATGATAGTAAAAATTACTGGTCACATTATGCCATGATTTATATTCCCTGTGCAATTAACCTCACTAGGTGTTTGTAAGCAAAACAAATAGGTTTTGTAATGTACTCCTTTGAAGTCAGAAATCAGTAACTGCTTGGCTTTCTAAAAATTCTTTCACTTTTCCAATTTGTAATTTGTCTTTTCCAATGAGTAATGAAATACACTGTTTGCTTGGTGGTGATCGTACTATTTTGGGGAAAAAGACAAAACTCAGTAGATAATAAATGACCTTGAAAATGTTTGAAGATTTTTGTTGTTTTTGAGCAAAGAACACCGGAAGTTAGAAGGGAGAATTGTAAGTATTGTTTTTATTTTAAGCCTGAGAAGGTGACATTGGAAGTACTAATACCATATTTTTCTTGTCTTTCACTCCATTACTGATGTAATGAACCAAAGTAGGAAATCTTTTCTTGTGTTTCTCTTTTGTTTGAATCCCTGGTTAGGATGTCATCAATGTATACTGCTCTCTCTCAAATTCCAGAAAGCAAGGCAGCCTAAAACTTTGGACATTTCAAAAGATAATAGAAATATAAGCTGGTAGTTCTTAGGTGAGCATGGTCTATGTTGAGCAGTATGCAGACTTTCTTATAATTGGGCAATTTTGGTAAGCATTGAAACTGCTTTAGTGGTGGATTCGCTTGATAAGAACATGCTTTTAAATGTTTTTATAGCTGAGGAAAGGAAATTTGATGGCCTTACGCATCAAATATGAGTGAATCTTAGATTAATATTCATAATACATCTGTAGTCTTCATGAATATTTTCAAAATCTACCTCATTTGAGTATAATTTACATGCAATAAAATATATTCATTTTAAGTGTATCTTTTGATAAGTTCTGTCTCTATAAACTTTTAGTGATGTAACGTTTGGCAGTTACTAATGCTTTGATCCGAGCCCTTAGGTGGTGCTTTGGGTTAATGTGTTGGAGTGAAAAGTCATTTGAATCACAAGGTCAGTGGTTCAGGCTCACCAGCCACTCTTCGGAAACTCTATACAGGGTTGCTATGGGTCAGAACCAACTCGACAGCACTTAACAACAACTAGAAAGAATTGTATATTTGATACAAAAGAAGTTTTTTAACAGAAACTTTTAGAGGAAACTTTGGGACATCTGCTGACATTTTCTAGAAGTTTGACGATTTGACAGTATTAGTGCTTCCAAATCTGATTGCTTAGGAGGGGTATAAGAAAATTATCTTACAAGGCTTGTACATGCACTTTTTTCAATGTTGAATTAAAGGCATTATACTGAAGGGCATAATATCCAATGATTACATTGTGGTCATTCTAATCATGAAAAACATACGGTGGTCCCACAACTTTTGGAAAGAAACAGAGTACTCTAGGAAGAATCTTTATAAAACTATCAGAATGGCTTTAATATTACATTTGAAGAAATGTGAGTACTTTAGCTAATACTACAGAAGCTTAAGGAGCTCTGGTAGCGTAGTGGCTACGAATTAGCCTGTGAGCCTCATGGTCAGCAGTTCGAAACTACCAGTCTTTCCGTGGAAGAAAGATGAGGCATTCTGCTCCCGTAAAGATTTACAGCCTCCGAAACCCTGTACAGGGTCGCTATGAGTCGGAACCGACTCCACGGCATATAACAACAACAACAGAAGCTTATTGCCTTGTTGTTTAAGAAAATGTATGTAATTTCTGTACATCAGTCATGCTTCACATTCAAGACATTCTAGGTGTAGTGTACTGAATATCTGGTAGGCAGTGCTATCAAGGATTAGCAAATATATATATATATATATTATGTTGTTGTTGTAAAGTGCTGTCGAGTCAGTTCTGACCCATAGCGACCCTGAACAGGGTTTCCGAGACTGTAAATCTTTATGGGCGCAGAAAGTCTCTCATCTTTCTCCTTCGGAGCTGCTGGTAGTATCGAACTGCTGACGTTAAGGTTGGCAGCCTGACTCGTAACCACTACGCTACCATATTATATATATTTAACCTGGAAACCTATTCAGAACTAGAACACACCACTAACAGCCCTTCAGTTTTGGCTTTATTTTCTTAATAGTTCCTTAAAAAATATTCATGAGATACTTTTGACTTTTTTTTTTTTTTGTCAACTATTGAGTGTAGTTAGGAGCCCTGGTGTCTAAGCACTCAATTGCTAACCAAACAGTTGGCAGTTCAAACTCACCAACCTCTCTGGTGCTGTCTAGCTGGTTCTGACTCAGCCTAGGAAACTTGATTGCTATGTGTGATAGTCAAGTTTCTATCAACTTGATTGAGCCAGGATCTCCAGGTGGTTGGCAGTTAATAGTTAACTCTATTATGAGCAGTTAACCCTATGATGATTGTCCATGAGCAACCAATCAATTGAAAAAATGTTTCCTTGAGGGTGTTGCTTGCTCATAATAGAATAGACATGTAGGGAAGACTAGCTCTCTGCTCCACTGGATCTGGATCGCTCATCCGGGTCAACTCTGATCTCTGGTTCTTTGAACCTGAGACAGTGGCCTGATCTATGTATGTTTGCCTGCTGGGGCCACCTACCAGCTGTGCCTGGAAAACCGGACATGTGCTCCATGCCACCAGTTCTGCAGTCTGCCTGCCTAGGCATTGGTCATCCATCACCCTGGTGTCACCCCTGCACCAGCATTGAGGTCTGGCTCTGTGCCTCAACTTAGGATTCCTGCCTGCCAGGATGACTCAACCATGAGCCGGAGTTGACTCAATGGCAACTAGGCAACTAGTGACACTGTATATATAGTGTTTCCAAGGAGTGGCTGGTGAGCTTGAACTGCCAACCTTTTGGTTTAAACCATCCTTATGGTTTAGTGCTTATCCTATAAAGCTACACAAGGACTTCATATTATATTTAGTAAATAGATATTATATAAAAAGGAGCTCTGGTGGCACTGTAGAATAAGCACTGGACTGCTAGCCACATGGACAGCAGTTCAAACCTACTTCAAGAGAAAGATGAGGCTTTCTGCTCCCATAAAGATTTACAGCCTTGGAAATCCTAACTAGAATCACTGTGAGTAGGAAACGAATCAGTGGCAGTGAGTTTGCATGGATGTGTATATATTGCTGTTGTCAAGTTGGTTCTGACTCATAGCAACTCTAAACACCACAGAATGAAACATAGCCTAGTACTGCACCATCCTCACAGGTGTTATTACTCTTGAGCCCATTGTTGCTGCATAATTTGAACTCTTTGGGGGGTCTTCTTCTTTTAAGTATGATATCCTTCTCATATCATACATGTCTGAAGTATGAGAGATGAAGTCTCAACATCCTAGTTTCTAAGGAGCATTCTGGCTGCACTGCTTGTAAGATATTTAGTTTCTGACAGTCCACTGTACTTTAATTTTCTTTTCCAACACCATAAGTAAAATGCATTGATTATTCTCCAGTCTTCCTTATTCACTTTCCAACTTTCACATGCATATGAAATTGTTGGAAATACCATGGTTTGGGTCAGGCATACCTTAGTCTTCAAACTGATATCTTTTCTGTTTAACACGTTAAAGAGCTCTTTTGCAACAGATTTGCCTAATGCAATTTGTCTTTTGATTTCTTGACTGCTGCTTTCATGAGTGTTGATTGTGGACCCATGCAAGATGACTTTTGATGGCTTCAAACTTTTTTCCATTTATTGCTATTTATTGGTTCGTTGGGAGGGCTTCTGTTTTCTTTACAATGAAGTGTAATCCACACTGAAACCTGTAGTCATTGAACTTCGTCAGCAAATATCTTGAGTCCTCTTTGCTTCCAGCAAACAAGGCTAAATCTTCTACATATTGCAGGCTGTTAAAGATGTCAATTGTGATGCCATGTTCTTTTCCATATAATCCAGCTTCTCAGATTATTTATTCATCATACCTATTGCATAAGTGTGGTGAAATGATAAAACTCTGGTGCATACCTTTCCTGATTTAAAATAAATTAATATCCCCTTTTCTGTTCTAAAGGCTGTCTCTTGGTCTATGGACAAGTTCTTCATTAGTAAAATAACATGTTCTAACATACTCATGTTTCTCAGTATTGTCCATAGTTTATTATGAACCACAGAGTCAAATGCCTTTGTATAGTCAATAAAGCACAAGTAAATATTTTTTTACTATTCTGTTTTCAGCCAAGATCCATCAGATCTCAGCTGTCATATTCCTAGTTCCAGATCCTCTTCTGAATCTAGCTTGGAATTTTGTCAATTTCATTGATGTACCATTGCAAGCATTTTTGAATTATCTTCAGTAAAATTTTGCTTGAATGTGATATTAATGACAAAGTTCAATAATTTCTGCATTCCATGGGGTCACCTCTCTTTGGAATGGGCACAAACATTCCAATCATTTGGCCAGGTAGTTGTCTTCCAAATTTCTTGGCATAGATGAGTGAGAACTTTCAATGTTGCTTCAGTTTGTTTAAACATTTGAATTTGTATTTCATCAGTTCCTGGAAATTTTTTTTTCACCATAGCTTTCCTTACAGCTTTAACATCTTCCTTCAGTGCCATTCATTAGTTCTTGACCCTATGCCACCTTTTGAAAAGGGTAGAATAATAGACAAATTGTTTTTTATATATTGACTCTGTGTATTCCATCCATCTTCTTTTGAACATGCTTTCTGCATTATTCAATAGTTTTCCCATAGACTCTTTCAATATTGCAAATCAATGCTTGATTTTTTTTTCCCTTTAATTCTTTCAACTTGAGAAATGCTAAGTGCATTCTTCCCTTTTGGTTTTCTAACACCTAGTCTTTGCACATAGTATTATAATAATTTACTTTGTCTTTTCAAAATATCCTTTGAAATTTTCCATCTAGCTCTTTTACTGCCTTATTCATTCCATTTGATTTAGTTGCTCTACACTAAGGGACAAGTTTCAGAGTCTCTTCCACTTTAGTCTTTTATTTCTTTCCTGTCTGTTCAAAGACTTTTTGCTCTCTTCCTGTAGGATGTTCTCAATTTTATCCCACAACTCTTCTGGTCTCTGATCATTAGTGAATAATTTATCAAATCTGTTCTTGAAATGGTCTCTAAATTCGTGTGAGATATATTCAAGTTTATATTTTTGCTGTTATAGACTTGTTTTTTCTTCATCTTCAGCCTGAATTTGCATAAGAGTAATTGATGGATAATATTGAGCTTCTCCACCATCTCTTCCTACAGATGTAATCAATTTGATTCCTGTGTATTCCTTTGGGTGAGGTCCATGTGTCCATGTGTATAGTTATATGTTATATTGTTTAAAAAGTTATTTTCAATGAATAATTCCTTGGGCTTGCAATATTTCAAAGATGGTTGAGTATATTTATTGTCATGTGAGCTCCAGAATAATTTCTATCATCAAGGCCATATTTTTGAACTATTGACCCTTCCTCTTCATTTCCAACCTTAGCATTCCAATCACCAGTTAATTATCAACATATATTGAATGCACATTTTTCAATTTCAGACAGAAGAAGTTGATAGAATTTTTCAGTTGCAATATCATTGGCTTTAGTGATCGGTGTGCAAATTTGAGTGACATTAACTAGTCTTACTTGTAAGCATATGGATATTATCCTATCACAATCAGCATTGTACATCAAGATAAATCTTTAAATGCTTGTTCTGATGATGAATATGATGCCATTCCTCTTTAATTTGATGTTCCCAGCATAATAATTCATGATTGTCATATTCAAAATGGCCAATGCCAATTCATTTCATCTCACTAATGCCTAGGATATCAATCTTTATGCATTCCATTTAAATTTTGACAAGTTCCAATTTTCCTAGACTCATGTTTTGCACATTCCATATTCTACTTATTAATGGATGTTTACAGCTACTTCTACTCATTTTGAATTGTGACTCAAAAGCAAATGTTGATCTTAAAAACTTTATTCCATTCATAACACTGTGGTCTACTGGTGTGGCATTGTAGGATCAGCACAGGACTGTAAACCACAAGGTTGGCAGTTCAAACCTGCCAACTGCCCCTTGGAAACCCTAAACAGTGTCCCTATAAGTCAGTAATAATTCGATGACACTTAACATCAACAGCACTTTGACAATGAAGTTCTTCCCCAGTTGTATTTTGAGTGTCTTCCAATCCAAGGAGCTCATTTTCCTGGCACTATATGTGACAATATTTCACTGTTATTCATAATGTTTTCATCTTATGGCATTATATCTGTCAGTATTCTGCTGCTACTCATAAGGTTTTTTGTGGCTTCCCATTCAGAAGTGGTCTACGCCTCTTTCTTTCTATTCTGTTTTAGTCTGGAAGCTCTGTTGAAATTTGTCCACTATGGGTGACTCTGTTTGTATTTAAAATTCCAGTGGCATAACTTTCAGTATTACAGCAACATGCAAGCAACCTAATAAGACAAAATGACAGGCAAGTGGCTTTGTGAGCTGTAGGATAAGCACTGACCCTGTAGGATAGTACTGGAACACAAGGTCTTTTTGAAACACAATGTTGGTGGTTCAAAACTCACCAGCCTCTCCTCAAAACCATATACAGAGTTGCTATGACTCAGAACTGATTGAACAGTACCTAACAGCAGCAATAATATATACACTCCAGATATTTGTATAGATACAGATACTATATAGAGAGAGTGGTATAGTGTATATGGTAGTGGTGGTGGTTATGTGCTATGGAGTTGGTTCCAACCCACAGCGACCCTGTCTAGAGTTTCCTAGGCTGTAAATCTTTACAAGAGCAGAAAAATCTCATCTGTCTGCGGTGGAACATCTGGTAGCTTTGAACTGCTGTCCTTGAGGTTAGCAGCCCAACTTGAATCGCAACACTACTAGAGCTCCTTGGCAGTGTGTATCTATCTATCTGTCTATTATCTATCTATCTATCTATCTATCTATCTATCTATCTATCTATCTATCTATCTATCATCTATCTATCTATCTATCTATCTATCTATCTATCTATCTATCTATCATCTATCTATCTATCATCTATCTATCTATCTATCTATCTATCTATCTATCTATCATCTATCTATCTAATATATAAATGCTGTTGTTGTTGTTAAGTGCTGCCAAATCAGT
>NW_006408561.1:9965485-9997697 GCF_000296735.1 Chrysochloris asiatica | reverse complement strand
TTAAAGTATAATTAGTACACCATAATTTATTCCATTTCCTTTCTTCTCTTTGCTCAGATGATTTTTTATATTCTAACTTTATATCCAGTTTATTAAGCATAATGTCCTTCTTCTTGGACTGGTTCCCTCCTGATAACATGAGAGAAAACGTCTGTCCATCCTGGCTTCCAAGAAGCATTCTCACTGATTTGTTTGGTTTGGGGGCAGTCCATGGTACTTTCAATATTCTTCTCAAACATCACAACTTGCCTGTAACAATCTGTATTTGTCTGACATAATAATAACTTTTTTGAGCCTCAGTGTCTTCATTTGTTGTTGTTGCTGAGTGCCATTAAGTCAGTTTCCCCCTAATAGGGGCTCTGTATAGGGTTTCCAAGGAGTGGCTGGTGGATGTGAACTGCCGACCTTGTGGTTAGCAGTCCAGTGCTTATCCTACAGTGCCACATCAGGACTCCAGTGTCCTTACTGGTACTGAAATAAGATAGGTTGAGTAGGTTTAATGCTTTAGAACCTTTTATTGTTTTTTTTAATATGCCAGTTCTTATATTTGCCATTTTTTATTTGTTCATTTTTCTGTTTCTTGATTTTTAGCAGGTTTGTTAATTCCATAAAGTTAATTTTAGTGTTTTATATGAATTTCAAGCATTTTCTTAATTTTTAAATCTTTTTATTTATGGTGTTTGTGTCCATCAAAACCACTTATGTTATTATATATTTGATCTATTAATACTTTTTGCTTAAAGTTTCTGAATTTTGAAACATACTTAGATATATCTTCTAATCTGAGTTTATTTTTTAAAAAACAATTAATATGATAACTCCTTGTATTTTATTCTAGTAATTTCATAGTGTTATTTTTCATTTAAAATTATTTACTTTGGAGCCATGACATGAAGTAGAAATCCAACAGATGTCTAGCTTTTGTTTTAGCATCATTTATGTAATATAATTTCATTGCATATTTGAAGCACTATCTTTAAGGTCTAGAATTATTTTGTTATTTTAAAAACTATTTGGTAAGCAATCAAAAGTCATCAGCCCCTTGTTTTACCTAGCAAGAGGCATTGTGATACTTGGTAAGCCTTGACTTATCCTAAAAGTAGCAGTAAGGGAGTAGTCAAGTTATATTTAATTGTTTTTAGCTCAATTTTAGTGCAATCTCTATAAGCAAGATTTAGTTCATAACTAGGGTTAGATATAATGGGTAAAGAATTCAGGTAATACTCCAGGAAATTCTTCACTAGAACAAAATTTTGAAAAATGCCACAGTAGTATACCCACTATAGCCATCTTCTGTTCAGGAAGAATCTATTATTGAAATAAACATATGGCAGTGGTTACGAATTGGACTGCGAATCTCAGGGACAGCAGTTCGAAACTACCAGCTGCTCTGTGGGAGAAAGATGAGGCTTTCTGCTCCCGTAAATATTTACAGCCTCGGAAACCTTGTACAGGGTCGCTATAAGTCGGAACTGACTCCACGCCACATAACCAACACCAGTATTTGGAATTTCATAGGCTTTTGTAAATATAAATTTATAATGCAATTTCTGGAGGTGTGTAGGGAGTCTTAGATATATTTAGGCAAGACAAACACCTTTCTTGTCTTTGCGTGACTGAATTTTTTTCACAACTCTAGTTGGCCCAGGCTCGGGCAGTATTTCATTCTGCTGTGCATAGGGTCACTATGAGTCAGTACGGACTCGATGGCACCTAACAACAACAAGTCTCTCTAAATGAGTGAGAAAAGGAATATGCCTTACTTGACAAAATCTCTCATTGAAAACTAGTTGCTATTATACCATGTGGTTTCTGCATGTAGGCTTTTACAATCTAACTTGTGTTTCCTTATAAATAAATGTGACCTGATGAACTCTGGGACTTCAACCAGGTAATTCAGATAGCACTAAGGGGCTTATTAATATGTACACTGTGAATGGATGTATTATTTACTGCTTAAAATATATGATAGTTCTAATCCAAAGTTACTCAAACTCCAGTGGAAAGATAGAAATATAGACGCCCCCTGCTCTTCCAGTGACTGTGTACATTGAACCTGGCTCTAGAACACGTGCTCAGTTCATTTTTATTTTTAAAACAATGAGAAAATAATACAGCACAGTGTTTTATATAAAAGGCTTAATTAATGTGAACGTCTGTTTTATTCTTCACTATTGTTGTTGTTGTGAAATGCCATCAAGTCGGTTCCGACCCACAGTGACCCTGTATAGGATTTCCGAGGAGCAGCTGGTGAGTTTGAACTGCCGACCTTGCAGTTCAAACGGCTTTGCAGTCTGGCGCAGTAACCCATGGCGCCACACCAGGACTCCATTCTTTACTATAAATGATGTTTATTACACAATATCAGATTATTTTTGTACTTCAGAAATTTGATCCAATAACTCTTCTACCATATCGTATAAATCAATGTACATTTTCAATGGTTACAATGCCTTCTTTGAGTTCTGAACATTAAAACAAAAATGTTTTGAATGCTATTCTCTATGCTTATCTGTGTTTCATAACTTTTAGTCATTTGTCTTCACAGTTTTCTGTTTTGTCTAGGTTTTTCTTGAAATTAGTTTGTTATAAGTGATCTTGATTTGGAAAATGTAGGCTCATGATATTTCAAAAACAATTCACTTGGACTTGTTGGCATTGATTTATCTGAGTATTGTTGTTGTTTTGAGTGCCGTGGAGTCAGTTCCAACCCATAGCGACCCTGAACAGGGTTTCCGAAGCTGCGAATCTTTATGGGAGCAGAAATCCTCATCTTTCTCCCGCGGAGCAGCTGGTAGTTTCGAACTGCTGACGTTGTGGTTCGCAGCCCGATTCGTAATCACTAAGCTACCGGAGCTCCTTTATCTGCGTATTGGGAGTGTTGAAATAATAGAAAATATTTGCTTCAGATTAAAAAAAAAAAATTCCAATATGTAGATTCCAACTCATAGCAATACAATAGAACCAGCCCACAGGGTTTCCAAGGCTGTAATCTTTACTGAAGCAGATGCCTCCTAAATCTTCAAGAATGCACCTGGTAAATTTGAATCTTTTCACTAACAACCTTTTGTTAGCAATTAAGTATTTAACTACTGCTCTATCAGGGCTTTTTTCAAATAAACAGCATGTGACTTTTTACCCCTTTTATAATTCAAAGTGATTGACAAACCATTACGATTCTAAAAATAAATCTAATCTCATTTAATTGGGAAATTTTATTTATTGTGTAATGTAGACAATCATTTAAATGCTATCACCATAAAGCACATGTAGAAAGAGATATGAAATTACACCTACTCACATCCAGTTTAATTTATTACTTATTTTCTTGTGTTCTTTTGTGCCCCGAGGCTAATCTTTAAACCTATAAAATGATGATTTTAAAAACCAGCTATATCACTTCTTTTGAAAAATGTAATTCTATTCATAATTTCTGGAGTTACATTTTAGGGATATGAGAGAGTTCTATATTATTAAAATTATGTTATTATTTGTACTCTGCCAACAGACTTGTACAGAGATTTTCTTTGTCTTGAAATTAATGGCTGAGGCCCTGTGGGCCTCAGCCATTAATTTCAAGACAAAGAAAATCTCTATGGTAAACTTTGGTAAATATCTCAGTTAAAATCCTGCTCCTCTGACTTGCAATTCCCTTCCTCAATAACATGAAAGCCTTCAATTAACTCTTTCACCAAAACATTTTTAGATTGTGGAGTTTTTCTTTCTTGTTCTTCTTCCTCAAATACTATCATCTGATGCTCTTGTTCATAATGTGAGTTCTCTGCCTTGGAAATTGAGTAACTCTTAGTCAATGCTGTCTAAGTGCAGTTGATTACAAATATCAACCACAGCTTGCCTGATATCATCAACGTCAATGTTGTGAGCTGTCAACTCCTGAAAATTATCTGTGAGTTAGGGCACAATTTTTTCCACACTCCTTCATATTTAATTGCTGTAGTTCATTCCAAGAATTGTCAATATATTTTTTATGGTACCATAGATAATATAATTACCTCCCAGTACTCCCTGAAGCTCATCACATCATCTTGGGTAGCCCTGACTGCTTGTGAGAAGGTTCTGCTGTAAATGGTTCATGTTGTTGTTGTTGTTAAGTGATGTCCAGTCAGTTCTGACTCATAGCGACCCTGTATAGGGTTTCTGAGGAGTGACTAGTGAGATTGATCTGCTGACCTTCAAAGCAGCCTTGCAGTCCAGTGCATTAACCCATAGTGCCACATCAGGACTCTAGTAGTTCATAAGGAGTCTATAACTCCCTGGTCCATTGACTGAAATAGTTGTCAGAGTAAAGGCATTAAAGTTAGTAAAGAAAGAGGCAGAAAGAGGTTTATTGTATAAACCTGAGAGGTGCAGCTGACCTGAGTCAAAGGTCTTTTCCTGTACAGGCTAGGCGCTTTGGGGTTGGGGGTAGGGCGCATGTGGTTGTCTTGATAGGTTGCTGAGCACTGGTGAGGGGGTGCCTGGTTGGATAGGGTGATTGCCTTTTGGTGAGGGGGACATGAAATTAACAACCTGAGATCTTGGGAAATGGAAACTTATGTTACAACAGCCCCATGTTATCTTTCAGTAGTGATGCAGTATTGGAGGATAAAAATCTGACCTTTACACTGGGGTTAAAGTAATCTACTTAAGTGTCTAGGTGTTGCCAACCACAAGGAGAACCTTGAAAGGAATTTTCTTTCAAAACTTTTAATGTTCAGTTTTTTTTAAGTGCCATTGAGTCAATTCCAACCCATAGTGACTCTGTAGAGGGTTTTGGAGGAGCAGCTGGTGAGCTTGAACCATCAACTTTGCAGTTCAAACCAACTGCAGTCCAGCACATTAAACCACAGTGCCATACCCAGAGACTCCTTACTGTTTAGTTGTTGTTGTTTTTGTTAAGTGCCGTCAAGTCGGTTCCGACCCATAGCGACCCTGTACAGGGTTTCCGAGGGTGTAAATCCTTAAGGGAGTAGAGTAGGAGAGATAAAATGCTTCAAAAATAGAGCTTCAAATATAGCTATAGTAACTAAGCCTTTGCTTTTGCTTTCTAAATAATGGAAAGATGTATCTTAATGACAACAGCAAAGCACACTTGTAATTAGGGAATGAACTGCAAGGTCAGTGGTTCAAACTGCCAGCTGCTCTTTGGAAACCCTATACAGGGTTGCTATGACTTGAAACTGACTCGATCGAATTTAACAACAACTCACAAGAAAAAATTGGAGTTGAAATCTCTAGATTTCACCCCCAGGCCTCAGCAAGCAATAACTTTTGCCTATTCTTCAATGTCTTATACCCTGGTGCATTATAATTTTCTTCCTTCGAAATGTATGTCCTTTCAGAGTTTTGGTCTGTTGTTTTTTTTTTTTCAGAATAATTCAGTCTTATATCCATTAAATATTTATCTGGTAAATAACCTCCCTTTTCAATATTTTTTTTTTCTATTTTAGGAAAATCACTCATAGGTATTATATCATTACTTGCTGCTTCACCTTGTACTTTAATATTATGTACATTTGCCCTCAATTTGAGAAGATTGAACCAACCCCTGGTTACAACAAATTCATTACTGTCACCTTTACTTGCTGCACATGCAACTTTTAAATAATTGAAAATCTGGGAATCTTAGAAAAGGTTTAGTGCTCAAAAGCACTAAAGTAAGGTTGCTTGGTAGAGAGTCAGCAAAAAAAATAAATAAATAAAGACCCTCAACAAGATGAATTGACACAGTGGTTGCTACAATGGACTCAAACATAATTTGAGGGATGATGCAGGACTGGGCAAGGTTTCATTCTGTTGCACATAGGTTCTCTATGAGTTGGAAGCAACTCAATAGTACCTAAAAACTAGAAACAAGTTAAGGTCAATCGATATGTTACCCTAATTTTGACTGTCTAATCAAATTAACAATAACTTTTCCATTTCAGTAATTAAATTACTATGTTGCTTAGTAATACTAATAACTTTCATAGGGGTAAAACCTTTATCATGTACCTTTATTCTCACTGTATCCTTAAAATTGTTCCAATTGTTGACCAACTGTTGCTGTTGAAGGTGCCTTCTATTTGGTTCCTACTTATAGTGACACTATGCACAACAGAACCAAACACTCTTCAGTCGTGCGCCATTCTCACAATTGTTGTTATATATGAGCCTTGTGCTTATCCTACAGTGCCACACCAGACCATTAAAGCAACACCAATCCAACTGTTGTTGTTGTTAGGTGCCATCGAGTCGGTACCAACCCATAACGAACCTTATGCACAGCAGAATGACAGTACTGCTCTTATAATAAGTACCTAGGGCATCAACATTGCTAAAATTAAGTTATTTCTTCTCAGTCTTCATTTTATTTGATCTATCAGCAACATGGAGTCCTGGTGTGGAGATGTGGAATACGGCACTAGACCGCAAGGTCTATTTGAACCACAAGGTTGGTGGTTCAGACTCACCAGATGCTCCTTGTAAACCCTATATTCAAGGTCACTATGAGTCTTAACTGATTCGACAGCACTTAACAACAACATAACAACATTTGAAAGAGTTGGTTAGTCCTTATTCTTTTATATGTGTTCTTCACTTGACTCACAAAACAACTTCATGTTTCCCTCCCCTAAATCCATAATCATGTCTTTTCTGTTTTGTTTGATGATTCCTTTATCTTAAGACCTCTTGATATTGAAGCTCTTTAGTTTTTAATCCTTGAAACTCTTCTACACATTCAAGCTTTTTTGTTGTTGTTGTTAGTGATCCTATCCAAGTTTCATGACTTTAATTATCATCTGATGGCACTTGAATTTAAAACTAACTCAGCTCTGTCTACTGAAATTCAGATTCATGTGAGTAACTGCCTTCACAGCATTTCCATTGGGAGGTCTAATAGGCATGGCAAATAGTACATTACCAAAACTGATATACATGTCTTTTCTCATATCCTCTTCCCAAACATGCCATACTAATGGAAGATGCTTTTACATGTTTAGTTTATGGCTTCTCTCTTTTTAACACATCTAGTGTTTTCTCTACCTCAAAATAGATGAAAAAATATTATTATTTAAATTACCATAGTTTTTTGCCTCTATTTCTCTGGACAAAGAATCCTTATACTTTTTGTTTGTAGAGCAAGAAAAGAGACACCTACCACTCACAGAGAATAAAAGAAATGCCCTCTTTTCTTCCCCCCCCCCCCCCCCTCCTTCTTTGTTCTCTCATGCTCCATTCCACAAGCCATCGTATTGTGTTAAGGGCAAAGGTGGTAACATCAACAGTGGCAGCAGCAGGTGTCTACCAATTCAATTCCAGTTAATAGAGACTCTATAAGACAAGGTATCACTGCCCCATTGGATTTCCATGATTGGAAATTTTTTTGAAAACAGACAGGCACATTATTCTTCCATGAAGTAACTGATAAGTTCAACCCACCAACCACTGCTAGCATTTAACCAATGTGCCACCAGGGCTCCTGTCTGAGGAGAACAGGATAGATATAATCACACTTTTAATCTTAGGATACTCACATTGCTTGCATCCAGAGATGGATACAGTGGAAGTATAGGCAGAATGAGGTAACTAAAACCCCAACTTTCCGAGAGCAGCTTCTGGGAATTGGGATATTGTGGAGAAGGATATCAATAATGCAATGATATCTATGGATTCTTAGAGTAGCTCCTAAAATATATACTTGGAAATCAGACCCTAATCAGCATATCAAAGGTATTGAGAACTCAACTATGGGATACAGGAATGCTCAGGGTTCAGTGGTGAATATGTTGATTATTTCTAAATATTACTGTGAAGTCTTTGATATTGGTCCTGACACTTTGGCAACTGATGGATGGGTGGTGGACAAGAATCTATACAAGAACAAAAGCTAATAAATGTAGATATAGAAAAGGCAAGTTTTCTGTATGTTAATATTTTTAAAATTATAAAACATTGCAACATGACATAATCTTTTTAGAAATAAATTATAAATTTCAAAACATTGCAACATGACATATATAATCTTTACTCCACTTATTTTTCCACATAGTTCTTACCATATTCTAATGCATTATATACAAGGGTGAGTAAAAAATTATTCACACTTCAATTATATTAAAATTTCTCTTGGCTCACTGTCTTATCAGCACTTTCTGTTCAAGGTCAGTGCTGTGCAGGTATGAAAATGGACATCTGCAAAAAAAATTTAGGCCAATACTAGAAGGAAGGTAAAAATTTCTTTAAGAAAATTGTTACTGGTGATGAGATGTGGACTGATCACTATGAACCTGAGAATAAACGACAGATTGTGGAACGGAAACATCCTCCATTGCTGACCAAGAAAAAGTTCAAAAGTCAGCCATCAGCTGGAAATTTGATGCTTAAACTTTTCTGGGATTCTAAAGGGCTAGTATTGGAACACTATCAGGAAAACTGTTTAACAGTCACCAGTGGTCCTTACAGTGAGATGCTCACAAAACTGCTGAAGCCTGAAGTTCACATTAAACATAGAGCACAAAATAAGGAGCTCTGGTAGCTTAGTGGTTACGAATCAGACTGCAAACCACAAAGTCAGCAGTTCGAAACTACCAGCTGTTCCGCAGGAAAAAGATGAGACTTTCTGCTCCTATAAAGATTTACAGCCTCAGAAACCCTGTACAGGGTCACTATGAGTTGGAACCGACTCCATGGCACACAGCCACCACCACTATTAATTAGGCAAGTACATTGTGATCTTGCATGTCAATGTATGACCATATACCTCTGCCCACACTGTTGACATTTTGAAAAAACTTCATTTTGAGGTGTTAAAGCATTTTCCCTATCATTCTGATCTTGTTCCATTGGACTTTTACCTGGTTGGTCCCCTGAAAGCAGCCCTTAGAGGACAAAGATTCATCTCTGATGAAGAAGTGAAGATCGCAGTGCATTTGTGGATCACAGCTCAGCCTACAACATTTTTAAATAAGAGAATATGAAAGCTTGTTGATAGATGGAGAAAGTGTATTGAAAAGCAAGAAGATAATGTTGAAAAATGATGTATTTTTTTTTCTAAAAGATATTAGAATAATTTCTACAGCCAGAGTGCAGTTAATTTTTGACTCATCCTCATACAATATACTTAATTTACATGTTAATTGTTTACTTCTGTTCTTTCCCCTTAAAATGTAAAGTTTAATGTATTAGGACAGGGATTTTATCTTTTTGTTTTCATAGTCCGAGTATACAGCAAAGTTTACAGCAAACAATAATAAGTGAATAAATGAATGAATTTAAATGCTTATTATGTATCCCCTTTTATGTCAAAAGATATGTACATCATGATGGTTCATTGAAATCTGGGACATTTTTTCAAATATATTGTTGTTGTTAAGTGCTGGTGAGTTTTTTCCAAATCATAGTGATCCTGTATAGGGATGCCTAGTAGCAACTGCTGAGTTTGAACTACTGACCTTGTTGTTCAAACTGACCTTTCAGTCCAATGTTTATCTTATGATGCCATACCAGGAGTTACAATAAAATAGATAATGTAATGGAAAAGAAAGAAGTATTTTGTACTTTGATCCTCTTATCACAGTGAACTTTATGTTGCTAATCAACTTGTTCTTTATGATGTGTGTACTTTTCTTAGTGCTAAACTAGTTATTAGAATAATTATTTTTGCCTTTTCATGGTTTTTTAGCGTGCATTTGAAATATTTAATTGGTATAATAATATATCAACAATTGTAATGCAATTTTACCTTTTCTTCCTAGATACATTAAAATTACTGATAATAATGGGCAATATTTGAATTTTTTTCTTATAAAGAAAAATCATCAAAGAAGAAGTAGTGAGGTGGCACAGGAGGCACTCACTCATCTGTGCCAAGAAATTTGGAAGACAGCTATCTGGCTGACTGATTGGAAGAGATCCATATTTGTCCCCATTCCTAAGAGAGGTGACCCAATGAAATGCGGAAATCATTGGACAATATCTTAGATATCTCATGCAAGTAAAGTTTTACTAAAAGTAATACAGAAATGGCTACAAGCATATATTGACAGAGAAGTTTCAAAGGTTTAAGCTCCATTCAGAAGAGGCTATGGAACGAGGGATATCACTGCTGATGTCTGATGGATCTTGGCTGAAAGCAGAGAATATCAGAAAGCTGTTTACCTGTGCTTTTGATTGTGTGGATCATGACAAACTATGGGCAATATTGCAAAGTATGAGTATTTCAGAACACTTAATTGTG
Organism: Chrysochloris asiatica; assembly: GCF_000296735.1. Classification (NCBI taxonomy): domain Eukaryota; kingdom Metazoa; phylum Chordata; class Mammalia; order Afrosoricida; family Chrysochloridae; genus Chrysochloris; species Chrysochloris asiatica. The sequence continues at coordinate 9,987,478 of NW_006408561.1, read as the reverse complement.
CTCATGAGGAATCTGTACCTAGACTAAGATGCAGTTGTTCAAACAGAACATGGGAACACTTAATGTTTTAAAATTAAGAAAGGTGTGCAACAAGGTTGTATACTTTCACCATACTTATCTCAAATGTATTTCGTAGACCAATTTATGTATTTCTGTGCTAATACTAAATTCCTTCTACCACTCGTCTGTCAATTTCTTGTATTGTGGCAGCTTGCATATTGCTCTGGTGCTGGAAGCTATGCCATTGATACCTTAAATATCAGCAGAGCCACCCATGGTGGACAGGTTTCAGCTGAGCTTCTGGAGTAAGACAAGACTAGGAAGAAGGAGAGGTAGACTACTTACAATGTTTAGCCTCTGAAAACCTTATGAATAGCAGTGGAATATTGTCAGATAGAATGCCAGAAGATGAAAACCTTATGAATAGCACCAGGATATTGTTAGATATTGTGTGCAAAGATGAGCCCCACAGGTTGGGGAACATTCAAAATATGACTGGGGAAGTGCTGCCTTCTCTAAGTAGAATTCACTGTGATGATATGAATGGAGCAAAACTTTTGGGACTTCCATTTGCTAAGGAGGCACACCTCAAAACAAGTAGAAGCAACTGCAAACATCCACTGATAATCAGAACATGGAATATACAAAGTATGATCAAGGAAATATAGAAGTTATCAAAAATGAAATGGAATGCACAAAGACTGATATCCTGGGGATTAGTGGGCTGAAGAATTGATGCTTTTGAGTTATGGCACTGGAGGAGAATATTGAAAGTGTCATGGGCTGCCAAAGAACAAACAGATATGTGTTGGAAGAAGTGCAGCCAGAGTGCTCCTTGGAGGCCAGGATGGCCAAACGTGGTCTCTCATACTTCAGACATAATGTCAGGAGGGACCAGTCACTGGAGAAGGATATCATGTTTGGTAAGGTGGAAGGTCAGAGAAAAAGAGGAAGACCCTCAGAGAAATGGATTGGCAATATGGCAGCATCAATGGCCTCAAGCGTGGCAACAATTGTGAGGTTGGCCCAGGACCAGGCCGTGTTTCGTTCTGTTGTACACAGGGTCACTATGCGTCAGTACTGATTCAACAACAACAACAATGGACTGGTATTGGCCATTTTTAACATGACAATCACATGATTTACTATGTTGGGAATGACAAATTGAAGAGGAATGGTGTCACACTCATTATCAAAAGGAACATGTCATGATCTATCTTAATGTATAATGCTGTTTGTGATAGAATAATATCCATATGTCTATAAGGAAAACCAGTTGATACAAATATTATTCAAACTTGTTTACCAACCACTAAATCAGTGATGATGAAATAGAAGAAATCTGCCAGCTTTTTCAATATGAAATTGATCAAGCATACAATCATGATATGTTGATAATTACTGTTGATTGGAATGCAAAGTTTGGAAACAAGTAGAAAGGATCAGAACTTGGAAAATATGACGTAGGTCATATAAATGATACTGGAGATCTCATGATAGAATTTTTCAAGACCAATAAGTTAATCATTGCAAATACAATTTTTAAACAATCACAAAAGATGGACTTTACAAGATGGAATACACAGGAATCAAACTGACTACAGCAGCTGCATATCACCAGTCAAATCAAGACTGGGGTTGACTGTGGAACAGATAATCAGTTGCTCATATACAAGTTCTGACTGAAACTGATGAAAATTCAAGTAAGTACACAAGAGCCAAAACATTACCTTGACTATATCCCACTTGAATTTAGAGAATCTGAAGAACAGAGTTGATGCATTACACACTAATAACCAAACCATTGAATTGGAATCCTGGTGGGGAACTGCGGGGTCAATGCGCTGGACTGCAAGGTTGGTTTTAGCCGCAAGGTAGGCAATTCAAGCTCACCAGTCACTCCTCGGAAACCCGATACAAGATTACTGAGAGTCAGGACCAACTCAATGGCACTTAACAACATCTCTCTATATGTTTTAAATGCACTACGTCAAGTCAAATCAATTCTGATTCATAGTAACTCTAACAGAGTTGAACTTCTCCAGAGCATTTCCAAAACTGTAATCTGAAGAAGCAAACTGTCATATTGTTCTCCTGGGGATTAGCTGTTGGGTTTGAATCATTGACATTTTGGTTAGCAGTGAGTGCTTTAGCTCAGCGCAAACAGCTCCTAAAATTCTTTCGTTATTCTTAAAGCTTCTGGCACTAAAATTAAACCATTGCTTGCTTGCTTTCTATACAAAGTATGAATCTTTTCAGAAGAAAACTATACAAGTTCTTGAGTGTAACTTCAACAGATCAATTGTCCTACAATTTGGATACAATGGAGGATTTCTTGCCTTATATTTGTAGAATTTACTCCTTAACACCTTCTGGGAGAGTTGAAGTTAATTATTTAAGGTTTAATTAGCTTAAATAATTTCATAGGGGAACCATTTAATGAGAAAAGAGCAACCTAAATGTGATATGGGCCTCTTTATGCCTTTATTTTTCTTTAATTTCTTTTTTTTTTCCCAGTTTATATTTCATTTTTTAGCTAGAATGAAACTGAAAATTGTTTTCATCTTTAGAAACAAAGCAGTACACTTGAATAACAGTTCAAAATCAAATGAGAGATAACTAATAGTAAAAAAAATACTTTCTTCTTTTATATACTCAGAGCCTCAAACTCTCCCAAATAATGTATCTACACAAATAGATAGAGTTCCTGGATGGTGCAAACTAATAACGTGCTTGACTAGTAATTTAAAAGTTGTGAGTTTGAATTCACTCAGAGGTACTTTGGAAGAAAGTTCTGGTGATCTACTTCTGCAAAGTCACAGCCTTGAAAATCCTATGCAATATAGTTCCACTCTGAAACACATGGGGTTGCCATTTATTGCAGAGTAGAACTCAACAGAACTAGTAATGCCAATAGAACAGGATGAGGGTATTGTTTCCCTATGATTTTATCAGATTAGCATTAAAATGAAATTATAAAGTTATGATTTCCTAGTTAATTTTCCTCTATAATAGAAGGAGTCCTAGTGTGACAATGTAGGATCAGCACTGGAGGGGTAATCACAAATTAGTGATTCATACCCTTCAACCACTTCTTGGAAACACTGTACATTGTTGCTATGAGTTGGAACCAACTCAATGGCACTTAACAGCAACAGACAACTGAAGAAAAGATTCAATTAAAATTTCACATTAGAATTTGTTTTATGATGAAAGTAGGATTAAACTGTTGAATAAGAATGATCTCTTCATTACTTTCAAAAAGTTTATGTAGTGTGTTCTGCTGTTGGAGAATGCCACACGAATAAGGTAGGCAAAATGTCTACACTTACTTGTACCTTAGATTCAAATTAAGGATGCAATAAAATAATCTTTAGTTTGCAGTGTTGTGTTATGCTCCTTTACATTTTAGCTGTTGTGTTTCTTCAATTTAAAGTTAACTTGGCAGTTTTAAGAAATGGTGCTAATTAACAGACATAGTTTTACAGATACTTAATTTCAATATAGTTCCACTGAATGCTTCATATATAAAAACACTTTTAAAACACAAAGATAATAAGAACACATTGATATATTGTTGCCTTTTCAAATGAGTTTGTGATCAATCTCATGAGATAAATTTGTAAATTGCTATCTATAGTCTAAGACTGAATGATAAAAATTCTACATTAGAGATTTAAGAGATAGCATCATATACCTTGTGTGGAAATTAGAGGCAGAAAAATGAAGGGAAGCAGGAGATTGGGAAACAGATTGAAGAGATGTGGCAATGATGTGACATGGTTTTAAATGGATTTGTTAATCTACAAATTTTTGAAACTTTGATTCAGAAGCATGGTGTTTATCATATATGTATCTCTTCCTCAGCTGAGGGATTGTATTGACTGATACTGTTCTGAACTTCTGATGACCTAAGGGGTTAAAAGTTGCAGCCAGCCATCATGACCCCTCCATTCTACTGTAGCTTAATTGTCTCTAAGTGAACTTGTGAAGACTTAGATTGTTGTGGTGATGGGAGTCATTCACTGAAAATGGCCTGAGAACCAAATATCCTCTTTCACTGAGTGCCTTGTGTACCAGTTTAAAAGAAATAGTAGAATTGTAAATTAATACTCAGTAAATATAGAGTCCTGGTGTGGCGCTGTGGGTTAATGCACCAGATTGCAAAGCCATTTGAACTGCAAGGTTGGTGGTTGAAGCTCACCAGTGCTCCTTGGAAACCCTATACAAGGTCGCTATGGGAACCTTCTTGATGGCACTTAACAACAAAACTTATTAAACATTATGTAACATTTTCTCTTAATTCTTATGACGTTTTGAAATACCAGAGTGCTTTCTTGGTTGTTATCATATGGATTCAGCCATATTTTATTGTTCAATATTTTGAGGATGAGTGGAGTCATTCCTTAGGATAACCCATCTGCTATAGTTTATCCCTGACATTCCCTCGGTTATTATCTGTTGCTATTTTTTAGGCTCAGATCAAACAAAAGCCTTCCCTGGAGTCTAAGGTTCTATTCACAAATTATCAGGGCTAAAGTGATGAGTCTGTCTGTATAATCAATGTCCTTTCTTGAGTTGTAGGAATCTGTGTTACATGCTCAGACTTTTTAAATTGACAGTGTTCTGGATATGTAATGCTTACTACAGTCTCTGATAGCATAGTGGTTACAAATTGGGCTGCTAATCTCAAGGTCAGCAGTTGGAAACTACAAGTGTTGCTGTGGGAGAAAGATGAGGCTTTCTCCTCCCATAAAGAAATCCTATACATGGCTGCTATGAGTCAGAACTGACTCTACAGCTCATAACCACCACCATGATCATTAAATTAATTTTCACCTGACCCTTGTCATATAAGAGTCATGACTTTGGCTCTCAGTATCAGTGGTGACTTATATGTTGCTGTGATGCTGGAAAGTGTGCCACTGATATTTTAAGTACTAGCAGTGTTACTGAAGGTGGGTAGGTTTCAGTGGAGCTTCTAGACTAATACAGAATGGTGGTGGTGGTTATGTGCCATGGAGTCGGTACTGACCCATAGCAACCCAGAACAGGGTTTATGAAGCTGTAAATCTTTATGAGAGCAGAAAGCCTCATCTTTCTCCTGTAGAACAGCTGGTAGTTTCGAACTGCTGATCCTGAGGTTAGCAGCCCAATTTGTAACCACTATGTTAACAGCTATACAGACTAGGAAGAAGGAAAGGCAGATCACTTTTGAAAGATTAGCCAGTGAAAACCTTATGAATAACAGTGGAATATTGTCTGAAATAGTACCAGAAGATGAGTTCCTCATATTGAAAGAGCTGCCTCCTAAAAGTAGATAGAGTTCTTCTCAATGATGTGAATGAAGCAAAACTTTCAGGACCTTTATTTGCTGATGTGGCACAACTCAAAATGGTAAATACATTTTAATAAATAGACTCATTTAACTTGGTCCCACAGTTAAAAATCATGAAAGTGTGATGATCTGCTCTGTACATTTTCATTCAATTCACAATAAAAAAAATCAAATGATGTGTTGCATTAAGTAAATCTGCTGCAAAAGAACCTCTTTAAAGTGTTAAAAAACAAAGATGTCATTTTGAGGATGAGGTATAACTAACTCATGCCACGGTTATTTTTAATTGCCTCATGTGCATGTGAAAGCTGGACAGTGAATAAGGAAAATTGTAGACAAATATATGTATTTGAATTATGATTTTGGCAAACAATATTGAAATTACCATGGACTGCCAAAGAACAAATAAATCTGTCTTGGAAGAAGTGTAGCTAGAATGGTCCTTAGAAGAATGGTGAAACTTTATCTTGAGTACTTTGGACGCTTAGGAAGGACTAGTCTCTGGAAAAGAACATCATGTTTGGTAAAGTATAGGGTAAGCAAAAGAGGAAGCCACCCAATGTGAGACGGTCTGACACAGAGATTATAAAAACAGGCTCAAACATAACAGTTGTAGGGGGGATGGCACAGGACTAGACACTTTTATTCTGTTGTGTACAGTGTCACCTGGAATTGGAACTGACTCAGTGACACCTAAAAATAATAATATCAGCAATAAGTTCATGAAATTTAAGGAAAACCAAAAAATATTAGGCAATGGTAGAACAGAGTCCTAATAAATTGCTAAGCATTTTCCACTGGGAATGCCACTAAAATTGCTAGATCCATGATTCTTCTGTTTCCCAATAAATCGTCTTTCCCAGTCAAAATCAAATAGATGCTAGAAATTAGAAAAAAAAGTACTATATAATATCTTTTATGATCATAGGGGTTCCTTGTTTCCCAGTTCTTAAGCTTTTATCATAGTAGTTGTTATTGTTAGGTGCTGTGGAGTAGATTCCAACTCATAATGATCCTGTGGAACAGAGAATTGGGGCTACATAGGATTTTCTTTACTATGATCATTATGTAAGCAAATTGTCAGATTTTTCTGCTGTGGAACCACTGGGTTTATTTAACTACCAGTATTTCAGTTTTAGCAGCCAAGAGTTTAAGCATTGTGTCACTAGGGTTTCTTTTTCAGAATAATGTTGTTGTTGTTGTTAAGTGCCGTCGAGTCGGTTCTGACCCATAGCGACCCTGTACAGGGTTTCCGAGGGTGTAAATCCTTACGGGAGTAGAAAGCCTCATCTTTCTCCCGCGGAGCGGCTGGTAGTTTCGAACCACTGACCTTAAGGTTCGCAGCCCGATTCGTTACCAATCTCTATTTAAGACAAGAGAAACAAAACTGAATAACATTAATTGTTTCTTAAATTTGATACCAAAATGATGCTGTTAACTAATGGTTATATTCAAGAAACACCATACAGAGTTTAAAACTATCCAGATGTCTTTTTAAAAAACATCTTCTACATAATATATTAATGTAGATTTCACATAGTTACATTTGGCAACCTATCTTTTGATAACAGGTTTTATTACTTTGTGCACATTATCTTCAATGCAGGAATTTTTTATTGTGTCTATAAATACCCACGATATGTTCATATATGAACAATTACTTTATTACCCCTGTAAACTTGTGGTGCTTTCTGTATCACATTTTCATAAGACTCATGCTTGTTAATTGTTGTTAAGTGTTGTCAAGTTGGTTCTGACTTATAGTAGTCCTATAAATGATGTTTGAGTTTTTAAATCTTTGCAGGAGCAAAAAAAAGCTTCATCTTTATACCACAGAGTGACTGCTGGATTCAAACCACTGATCTTGTGGTTTACAGTCCTATACTTACCTACAGAGCCACCACACTCCAGTTCATTAACTTGCCAGTCAAATAATAATAATTTCATAAGTATCTGTTCTATTCAGAGTTTAAAGAAAACTAATATGTCCTATGATATACTAGGGGAAGTATACAATGTGGAAAGATTTTCAAATTAAAATCCAAAGTATAGTTGAAACCCGGGTCTACTTCAGCATTTTGAGCTATACATATTAATACTTTCAGTATCACTGAGCCATCTATAAAATGGGGATAGTAAATTCTACTTTACAATGTTTGGTAAAAATGAAAGATTATCTATGTGAGCCATTTAGCACATATTATTTGTACGTATGATGTCTTCCTCCAGGGACTGGTCCCTTCTGGTAATATGTCCGAAGTATGAAAGACAAAGTCTGGCTATCCTGGCTTCCAAGGAGCCTTCTGCCAGTACTTCTTCAACACAGATTTGCACTCGATTCGGTTCTGACTAATAGCAATCTATGAAAAATAAAATAAAATGCTGTACATTTCTGTACCATCCTCACAAATGTTGTTACTATTGAGCCCATTATTGCTGCCACTGTTCCAATCAATCTCATTAGATATCTTCCTCATTTTCACTGACCCTCCACTTTACCAAGCATGATGTCTTTCTCTAGGGACTGATCCTTCCTGATAACATGTCTTAATTATTGGAGACATACCAGTTATCCTGACTTCTAAGGAGAATTCTGGCTGTACTTCTTCCAACAGAGCTTTGTTTGTTTTTCTGTAGGTCCATGTTACTTTTAATATTTTTCTCCATCACCATAACTCAAATACATCAATTCTTCTATTGTTGTTGTTGTTAGGTGCCATTGAATCGGTGCGGACTTATAGTGACCCTATGCACAACAGAACAAAACAGTGCCCGATTCTGGGTCAACCTCACAACTGTTGCCACGTTCTAGCCCATTGATGCTGCCATTTTGTCAGTCCATCTCACTAGGGGTCTTCCTCTTTTTCTCTGACCCTCCACCTTACCAAACATGATATCCTTCTCCTATGGTTTTTGTTATTCACTGTCAGCTTTCATATGCATATGAAGTTATTGAAAATACCATGACTTGGTTCAGGCGCAAATGTCTTCAAACTGACATCTTTGCTCTTGAACCCTTTAAACAGATCTTGTGCAGCAGATTTCCCTATTGCAATATGTTGCTTGACTTCCTGACTGTTTCTTTCGTGAGTTCTGATAGTGTATGCAAGCAAAATGAAATCTTTGATAATTTTTCTCCACTTAATATGGAGAAAACAATATTTCCTCCATTTACTACTATGTTATTTATAAGTCCAGTGGTGGGATTTTTTCCTTTCTTTCTTTACAGTGAGGTGCAACCCATACTGAAGACTTTGGTCTTTGATTTTCTTCAGTAAGTATTTGAAGTCCTCTTTGCTTTCAGCACACAAGGTTGTATCATCTGCATATCACAGGTTGTTAATGAGTCTTCTTCCAATCTGAGTCTCCTTCCAAGCCTGATGCCATGTTTTTCTTCACATAGTCCAACTTCTAGGTTTATCTTTTTAGCATACAGATTGAATAGGTGAATGGCTATGACCCTGGCACATACCGTTCCTGATTTTTAAATCATACAGTAGTATCTCCTTGCTCTGCAAGAATGACTGTCTCTTGGTCTATGTGCAGATTCTTCATGAACACAATTAAGTGTTCTGGAATACAATTCTCTGCAATGTTGTTCATACCTTGTAATGTTACACACAGTAGTCTAAAGTCTTTGCATAGTCAATAAAGCACAAATAAACATCTTTCTGGTATTCTATGCATGCAGCCAAGATCCAACTGACATCAACAAAATCCGTTGTTCCATGTCCTCTTCTAAATCTGGTTTGAACCTCTGGCAGTTCCATGTCCTCTTCTAAATCTGGTTTGAACCTCTGGCAGTTCCATGTCCTCTTCTTAATCTGGTTTGAACCTCTGGCAGTTCCATGTCCTCTTCTAAATCTGGTTTGAACCTCTGGCAGTTCCATGTCCTCTTCTAAATCTGGTTTGAACCTCTGGCAGCTCCCTGTCAGTGCACTGTTACAGCTGTTTTTGCATTCTCTTTAGCAATATTCTACTTTCATGAGTCTGATGATTTCCACACTCTGTTGGGTCACCTCTCTTTGGAATGAACACAAATATGGGCATCTTCCAATCAGTTGTCTGTGTTACAAATTTCTTGACATAGATGAGGAAGTGCCTCCAGTGCTGCCTCACTTTGTTGAAATATTTCAATTTGCATTCCATCAATTCCCAGAAACTTGTTCTTTGCCAGTGAGTTCAATGCATTATGGACTTCTTCCTTCAGTATCATTGGCTCGTGATCCTATGTTACCTCTTGAAATGTTTGAACATCAACCATTTCAATTTGTTCAGTGACTCTGTGTATCCCTTCCATATTCTTTTGATGTTTTCTGCATCATTCAATATTTTGCCTATATTATCCTTCAATATTTCAAGTTGAGGATTGAAATTTTTTCTTCAATTCTTTCATCTTGAGAAATGCTGAGCATGTTCATCCCTTTTGGTTTTCTAGCTCCAAGTCTTTGCACATTTCATTATAATACTTGACTTTATGTTCTCTAGCTGCTCTTAGAAAATTTCTATTTCAGCTCTTTTACCTCATCATTTTTCTTTTCATTTTCTTCATCGTCTGTATACTGGAGAATAAGTTTTAGAGTTTTTTCTGACATCCACTTTACTCTTTTCTATCCTTATCATCTTCTTAATGACTTCTTTTCTTCCTGTGGATACTCTTGATGTCATTCTACAACTCTTCAATCTTTAGTCATTAGTATGTAACACATCAAATCTGTTCTAGTGATAGTTTCTAAATTTAGGTGGAATATATTCAAGATTTTATTTTGGCTCTCATGAACTTGTTTTTATTTTCTTCAGCCTCAGCCTGAACTTGCATATGAGCAATTAATGGTCTGTTCCACAGTCTGCCCCTGGCCATATTTTGGCTGATAATATCTAACTTTTCCGACATCTTTTTCGACAAATTTAGTCTATTTAATTTCCATGCATTCTATCTGGTGAGACCCATGCATATAGTTGTCTTTTATTAAGACTGATGAGTTTATGTTGCTTCAAAAAGGTATTGTTGTTGTTATGTGCTGTGGAGTCGGTTCCGACTCATAGCGACCCTGTACAGGGTTTCTGAGGCTGTAAATATTTACGGGAGCAGAAAGCCTCATCTTTCTCCCGCAAAATAGCTGGTAGTTTCAAACTGCTGACCTTGCGGTTCACAGTCCGATTTGTAACCACTATGCTACCAGAGCTCCTTTCAAAAAGGTATTAACAGTGAATAAGTCATTGTTATTTTCCAAATTCCATCATGTGGTTTCCAGCATCATTTCTTTCCTCATGGCCATATTTTCCAACTACTGATCATTCCTCTTTGTTTCCAATAACCAGTAATTGGCAGTACATCTTCATTTTATGTTTGACCAATTTCAGAGTGAAGAATTTGGTAGAATTCTTTAAATTCATCATCACTGGCTTTAGTAGTTGGTGTATAAATTTGAATGATAGTGATACTAACTAGTCTTTCTTTTGTCCTTGTTTTTAAGTGCCTTAGAGTCATTTATAACTCATAGTAACCCTGCTTAGGGTTTCCAAGGAGCTGCATGTGAGCTTGAACCAATGATCTTGCAGTTTGAACCAACCTTGCAGTCCAGTGCATTAACTCACTGCGCCACACCAGGATTCCAGTCTTCCTTGTAGAACTATGGATGTTATGGATATTATTCTTTTACAGAGAGATTTCTACTTCAAGGTAGACCTTTAAATATTGTTTTGGATGATGAATGCTGTAGAAAATTTGAGATGGGAGAAACATGTAGAAATGAGGTAATAAAAAGCTGAAACATGAATAGTGAAATAATGACTGCAGAACTGGTAACATTTAAACGGGTAACTTTAAAATTTGGGGAGTTACATTTTAATATTTGTATTGGAAAATAAATGTACAACTTGGAGTGGATTTGAATCACATTGTGTCATAAGCAAATTTTCTTTTTTAAGTGGCTAAAGGGACTTTAAAAAGAAAGTAACAATAAAAGAAAATGTTTTTGGTACAGGACCAGTAGTACAAAAATACAGTGTATGAATACCTGGATAATACACTCATTGTCTACTGTCCCTAGTCCATGTAGCATTGAACTCCACACTTCAACAACATGCTGACAATTCCTAAAGAAAACTACATACAGCAAAGTATAACCCAGATGTTCCCTCATTTGACCAATTCCATATAAGTTTAGATGTACAGAAGGACTTAGATTTATCCGGAATAATTCACATCCAACATGTTACTTGATCAATTTTCTAAAATAATGTTTCAGGACAATGACAGTAAAATAAGGGAAGAAAGCATGGAGGAATGAATTCCTAATTACTATATACATTCTTTTGATAGTGAGAGAAAACCTTTAAAGATAAGTTACAAAAAAAAGACAAACAATTTTGTACAAGAAATTTATCATATTTTGTACAATGTTTTCACTTTACTGTCATTTGTACAAACTCTTCATAGTTTACATGACCTTCACTATCAATATCTTCTTCCTCAATGATTTCATCAACGCCTTCATTTGGTAACTTCCCCCCAAGGTTTGTCATCAAGTGACTAAATTCTGATGCAATAATATAGTCATTGCCATCCTTGTCAAACACATGAAATGTTTCTTTAATTCCTTCTTCACTGTCTGTGTCTTTCATTTTCTTGCCATTATTGTGAGAAATTCTGGCAAATCAATTGTAACATTACCATTGGCATCTACATTAATAATCATATCCTGTAATTTTTCTGCTATTGGATTCTGCCCAAGACTTCATTATAGTTCCCAATTCATTTTATTTGTTGCTGTTGTTATAGTTCCATCACCATCTTCGTCAAATAGTGAAAATCCTTCTTTGAATTCTGCAATATGCTCTTCGGTCAGTTGGTCAGCCATGCTGCAAACTCTATTGGTCTCCAAAGTACAATCACATAACCACTCCATTCACTAGCTCCACTCAGACTCAATCATAAACATTTTTGAAAAATTTGAGAGGTACTGAAATTGATTTTGAAGAATGGAAGTACATCTAAGTACAAAGTTGAACATTTGTAGTTTCTGCAAAAAGATGAAACTAGAAAAACAAATTCAGTAGTTTTTAGAATTGAGATGACAAATGTAGAATGAGTTCTCTGAGGGATGGGATGTTGAAAAAGAATAGAAATCCTAAGTAATTTTAAAAGTCAATAAAACACATTTTTACCCTATATTATCTTTAAAGATCTAGCTCAATATTCCTTGGACAATCATGAAAAATATGAAGCAGAGTCAACTTTCAGAAAGTGAAGTTGTCTTCTTAGAATCTTATCTGAAAACGAAAGTTTCAAAATTTTCTCCATTTTAAGTTGCATAGTGGCAGAAAGTAGCATGAACTTCATTTATAGATCAGGTTGTTGCATATATTCTTAAAAAAATGTTTTTCCAAATTAATTGCTCTATTTGGTATGGGAAGTCCTTAGAAATAGTTAACTATCTTTAATTTTTAGATATGCACCCTTTCATTTTGGCATAATGAAGAGTTCACTTTAGATAAAAAGTTTACATAGAAAATAAGGTATTATTTTTCATGATCTTGAATTGTAATGGATAATAAATTCATCAAGTTTTGCATTGTCAATTTTTTAAATAAAACATTATATATGATGATCATTTTACCTTCCTTTATGTTCTTATTCAGCAATTAATTATGATTAAAGAACAGTCATGTTCATATCCATTGTTTGACATTTAGAGCTAGTTATGTCTTTGAGATATGGATATTATTAAGTTTTTTTAATTACACAAATAAGTTCAAAGTTAGAGCAACTAATCTTTTTCTAAGCTTTACTACATCAATAACTTTGGTTGTTTTCAAGCTTAACACAAATTATCAAAACTGATTTTCTTCATATTGAACATATTTTCTTCAATATAATATTCTAAGCATCCTCCCCATCTCAAATTGTTGTTGTTAGGTGCCATCAAGTCGGTACCGACTCATAGCAACACGATGCACAACAGAATGAAATACTGCCCAGTTTTGTGCCAACCTCACAATCATTGCTATGCCTGAGCCCATTGCTTCTGCCACTGTGCCAATCTATCTTGTTGGGGGTGTTCCTCTTCTTTTCCACCTTACCAAACATAATATCCTTCTGCAGTGACTGTACCCTCCTGATAATATGTCCAAACTATGAGAAATAAAGTTTGGCCATCCTGGCTTCCAAGGAATACTCTTGCTGTACTTCTTCCAACACAGATCTGTTTGTTTTTTAGGAAGTCCATGGTACTTTTAATATTCTACTCCAACACCATAACTCAAATGCATCAAGTCTTTTATAGTCTCTATAAGAACAAAAGGATAATGGCCAATATGTAGATTTAAATCCTAGGTACTTGCATTCGATTTTGAACACGCACATACACATACAAACACAGAGACATTCAGGCAATATTCTTGGGAATTTCTCAAGTTATATGTTTAACTTATCATCACTCAGCCAGACTTAACCTGTTTGTCATTGTTAAGTGCCATCAAGTTTGTTCTGATAATAGTGATTATTATAATCATCTGTTTGCTTTTTCTCACTTAGTCATTTTAAATGTTCTCCATTTTATTGTGCTGGGAGCTTTCTGATCCCATAAAATAACAATAATATTTTATTATGTGGTATGATTTTATGTGGAGTCCTGTTGTGGCACTATGGGATAAAGCAATAGACTGCAAAGTCTGTTTGAACCACTAGGTTGGTTCACCAGTCACTCCTTGGAAACCATATACAGGGTCTCAAGAGTCAGAACCAACTCAACAGCACTTAAAACAACAACAAGAAGTTGAGTTTATGTAAGCCCTTAAATCAATTTTATTATTCACTGAGAATATGATGTCCTTCTATTGGGGACTAGTCCCTCCTGACAACATGCCCAAAGTACAAGACACAAACTTTTGCAATCCTGGATCTTAAGGAGCATTCTAGCTGAACTTCTGAGTCAGATTTGTTTGTTCTCTGGCAGTACATGGTTCTTTCAGCATTCCTCGCCAACAACATAATCCAAATGCATCGGTTCTTCTGTGTGTTCCTTATTCATTGTCCAACTTTCACATGCATCTGAAGCAGTTGAAAATACCATGGCTTGGGTCAGGAGCACCTCAGTTCTCAGACAAACATCTTTGGTCTTTAATACTTTAAAGAGGTCTTTTGCACTAGATTTTCCTAATGAAATATGTTATTTGATTTCTTGACTACTGCTTCCGTGATCATTGATTGTATATCCAAATTAAGTGAATTCTTTGACAACTTCAAACTTTTCTGTGATTATCGTGATGTTATTTAATTATTCAGTGATAAGGATTTTTGTTTTCTTTATACTGAGGTGCAATCCATACTGAGGGCTATAGTATTTGATTTTCATCAGTAAGATGAATTCCTCTTCACTTCTAATAAGTATAGTGGAAGAATACAATCCTGGCATGCTCCTGTCCTGATTTAAACCACTCAGTATCCTCTTGTTCTGTATGAACTACTTCCTCTCTATGAACAGATTTCTGGTGAGCACAATTAAAAGTACTGGTATTCCTATTATTCCCAATGTTATCCATAATTTGTTATGATCCACAAAGTCAAATGCCTTTTCATAGTCAATAAAACGCAAGAACACATCTTTCTGGCAATCTCTATCTTCAGCCAAGATCCATCTGACAATAATAATGGTATTGCTAGTTCCATGTTCTCTTCTGAATCTAGCTTGAATTTCTGGGAGCTCCCTGTACTGGCAATCTTTTTGAATTATCTTCAGTAAAATTTTACTTGCATGTGATATTAATGATATGTCTGATGATTTCTACATGCCATTGGGTCATCTTCCTTTAGAATGGGCCAAAGTAAAGGTCTCCTTCAATTAGTCGGTCAGGTAGCTTCCTTCTAAATGCCTTGGTATACATGAGTGCGTGTCTCTAGTGCCTCATCAGTTTGTTGAAACATTTCAATTTGTCTTCCTTCAATTCCTGGAGACTTGGTGTTTGCTAACGCTTTAAGTATAATTGAGATAGTTATATGTAAATATTATATGTAAAGAAATAGATGGGCATTTTATGATGTTGATGATCATTTGCTATTGATAGGCCATGAGCTAACAAGTATGTGATTTATACTATGTTATTAGGAATATCAAAGCTTTCTTAGTAAAACATTTATCAAGTATGGGTAAAAAAAAAGAATATTTATAAAACAAACTAGACAAGAAAAACATAAGAGATAATCTAACCTACCTACCATCTGAGATTTCTAAGATAGAGAAATTGCAAGTGACTAGAGTGAAAACAAAACAAAACATAGGAGTCCTGGTGTGGCACTGTGAGCTAATGCATCAGACTGTAAAGTCATTTGAACTGCAAGGTCAGTTGTTCAAATTCACCAGCTGCTCCTTGAAAACCCTATAGAGGGTCGCTATGGGTTGGAATTGACTCGACAGCACTTAACAACAACAACAAGTGTGAAATAGGTGGTATAGGGAATTTCAAAAAAGTCTTTATGACAGAGAGAGTATTAGATCTGATCTTCCAGAGTGCTAGTACTCTGGCACGTGAAACATATTTTTTTGTAAATCTAGCGAGGCTCTTGTAAGTCTAGTAAAGTCTCAAATAAGTTTATTTCTAAACAGTTTCATTTCCATTTCCTGTGTAGGAATGCAATAGCAACTTGTCCCAATTTTATAAGCTAATTAAAGAAATAAAAATTTCCTAACATTTATGGATTTCTTTTTATGTGTTAGCCATGATGCTATGCATAACAAGGAGGCAAATATAATAAAAATAATAAAAGATATAATCAAATATTAAATTGCATATGATTTCCCATTCATTTTCTTAAAGAAATACTCCAATTACAATCATTTAAGAAGTGAAACAGAATTAACAAACAAAACTTCAAATACAAAACAATAGTGTCATTTTGTTCTCATCATTACATTGTTATAACATAAGGAGAAAAGAAGCAGAATTCTTATTGATGTTATCAGATACTAGAAATTAAGAGGGTAAGGTATTGAAACAAGGAAAACAAAAAAGCAAGCATAGAGAAACTATTTGCAAAAAAAGACTAGCATCCTGGAATTCTATAGCATTGTGTCCACCAGTGATGATCAGACATTATTGTATTTGGTTTTTAAGCATTTCACTTCACAAATACATTGTCATATATTTCACGCTGAAATAATTATTAAATAATTATTTATAAGTAATTTTTCATCTTTGGCTTTTTCAAAAATGTGTCCTAAGCTTTTACAACTGCTTGATCTTAATTTTGTTGTAAATTTTATTTGGAAATTATATTAATGTTAAGTTTTGAAAAAAAAATATGTCTAATAGGAATATTTGTAAAACATATCTTCAAACCATTTTTTCTTTTTATTTAAATAAATCTATCTTTTTGTTGGCTCTTCTTTTGTACCCATAATTGAAATGTTCCTGGCTCTTTACTCTAATTCAAATATGTTATTTTCTTGTTGCCTTTATTACTATTGCTCCAGTAAAAGGAAACTATTTTTATAATGGTTTGTAATAATTTTATGCTCACAATAACAACAGTTAGAAAAATAAGTACGTAAAGAATTAGATCACCACATAAACACAATGATTACTTTAGGCCTTTGAAAGAAAACACAAGGGAAGACAAAATAAAATACATGAAAGGACACTATTGTGCCTTGATTTATGTCCTCCTAAAATAGTACTGTAAATCCTAACCTCATACCTGTGGACATAATTCCATTTATGAATGGAATGAAGTTTTTTGGTTTTCTTTTTTTTGCTATGTTTATGAGGTAGTATATCAGTTTAGAGAATGTCTTCAGTCAAGTTCTTTTGAAATATGATAGATTAAATAAACAAGAAAACAAGTAGAGATTTGGAAAGATAGATGCAATGCCACATGAGAACCACCAAGAAGTTAAGGAACAAGGACCTACTCCTATAGCTTATGGAGAGATAAAGCCTTCTAGTTATTGCACCCTGAATTTGGTCTTCTGGCCTTCTAAGGTGTGAGAAAATGCATTGGTTTTTAAAAGTCATCTACTTGTGACATTTCAGGCACTGGATGATAAGCACTCAATTGTTAGTTTTAACTGGAGGGTTGGTCGTTCAAACTCATCAGCTGCTCCTGCTCTTCAGAAACCTGATTCAATCTGTACTCATTTACTTATGATTCAGAACTGACTCAATGGCACTTAACAAAGCACTAGATAACTAAAACAGTTACTATTTGAAATATTTCTTATCTAATTAAAAACATGGTCATTTAAATAATTAACACTATTTAGATGTTTACTTAAATAATCATTGTGGGACTTGATTCTTGTTCTAAAATGGCAAAAGAAATATTAAATCAAATTACAATTGCAGTTCTTCTTTTGATTTTTTGCTTTTCTGGGAAAAAAAGATATGCTAATTTGATGGTTTACATAAGGAGTTTCTAGTGCACAGATTTGGAGGCCTAGTGTGGTGCTGTGGGTTAACACACTGGACTGCTGGACTGCAACATTTGATTTGAACCGCAAGGTCAGTGGCTCAAGTTCACTAGCCACTCCTTGGAAACCCTATACAGGGTCTCTTTGGGTCAGAACTGACTTGATGGGACTTCACAACACATGCACAGATTTAACCTTGATATTTTAGAACTTTCATTGAAGACACCCCAGTGTAAATAAAGGTCATAATTGCTGCAATTCTATCACAACTTCCAGAGTATGTTAGAAGGCTCATTTCTCCGATGTGATTTAATGAGGGAATATTATTGTCCTGAGGAAGTGCCACACTGTCATCAGACATGATAATCTGAATAGGTGTTCTACGTTTCCTATCTAATCTTTTGAATTGCGGTTGTCAATTTTATTCTGTATAGATTGTTCTTAAAAGAGCCCAATACTCACAGCAGGCCTTCTTTACTGTTTAAGTTAAACTCTTTTTGATTATGAATAGAATTCAGGGGACATTGTTGGTTTAAGATTTAAAGATTATATTAGGACAATAGTTTCAGGGGTTTTCTTATACCAATGCCTCCAAAAAGTATGAATTCCATGAGATTTTAAATTCTGTTCTGCATCTTCCTCCTTTTGATCAAGGTTTTTCTATAAAATCTTTGATGAAAACCTTTAGTAATGGTTGCCAGGCACAACTCAGTTTTTCTGGTCTCATGAGAAAGGAAGTAATTACCCTCACATCTCATTTATTCTTCCTGTTCCCGACTCTCCTTTCTTAATTTTTTAAGGTAAACAGGGAGAAATTGTTGTATCTTGAATGGCTGCTCACAAACTTTAATGACCTTAGGCACTATGCAACAAATTAGGAGGTAGAACAGAGAAACACAGAACATGTTATTAATCCATTTAATGTCCCATGACACCATGACTTTAAACTTCCAAACCAAAGAACCAAATCCTATGAATGTCTAGCTTTCCTAAAGTGTCTCAGTAGCTACTTCTCTGTGTATGATTGTTGTAAATATATCTATCATACAACTTTTGCCAATTCAACTTTTTACAGGTATCCAATTTATTGACGTTGATTGCATTAATCAGCGGTGCAACCCTGAAACATTGTGATTTTTCCATCCCTCATGGTAAACCAAAATTCATTACTCCATAATGTGAGAAACGTTGTCCATACTAACAAATGCTCAAGTAATTCAATCTGTACTCATTTTAGCTAGAATGAAGTTTTCTTTATTCAATTTTTCAAAAGTGGGCGCCAACCTAGTAGACAGAGGCAGATGTGCCACATGGCTGAACTGCAAATGGTTTTATTCCCCTGTCTTGAAAAAGCCCCTCTTCCAGTTCCCCGTCTATTGGATATTACAAGGAGGTCACAATCTCCTCCCAAATTCACCTATAGTCCTTACTGGGAACATTCTCATTTAAAGTTAGTTTCCCCCTTGCTCCATGAACATCTCCTATTTCCTTGATGGGTGTCTTCTTATTTCAAAGTTCCTAGCTGGTCAAATTAGTTCTTCCCTTCCATTGAGCTGCTTTTGTTACTGAGCCTGCTACCCAAAGACTTCCCTTAGTCCTAAAGATGGGCCATACCAACAAGAGTTATTTCTTACAATAAGCAATCACCCCCTTTCCCTTCTTCCCTTTTGATGACATCCAAGCCCACATTCTAAATAAGAGAACATATTAATAGTTAAATTATCTACTAAAAAATTCATTTGTAGCTAAAAATTAAAAGAAATCTCTAGGACCAAATTGTTTCATGGATTATTCTACCAAACATTTAAGGAAGAAATAATAATATTTTTTAAATTCTTATAAAATATAAAAGACTAGGGTACTCTTCTCAGTTAATTTATGAAGCTATCATTATTCTCATATGAAAAGCATATAAAAAAATGTAAGAAAACTACAAACTAACATTCTCCTGTAGATTCAAAAGTCACACAAAAATACTAGTATATCAAACCAACATTATATGAAGGATAATATGTCATAACCATGTAGGCTTATTATGTGAATACAAATATTCTAATTATTTGGAAATAAATCAAGTAAATTTACTATTTTAACATAAAAGAATTGTGATTATTCCAATTGATGCTGACAAAGCTTTTAAGAAATTCAATATGCATTTCAGAAATTTGGGAATATAAACCATATGAGAGAGAGCAACTATGATATGAAAAAACCCAATAATAACATTATTCTTATTGATTAAAGACTAAATGCATTCCTTTTATAATTAGAAGGCAAGAATATCAGGTCATATCATCTGAATTTAGCAATATACTGGAGGTCATAGACAATAAGGCAAGAATAATAAATAACAATTAGAAGAAACAGATTTAACAGAATTAAATAAATAAATACTTAAGTGAGCCAAGGACTTTGGATAACACTGTTATTATTTTATCCAATATTTGTTCCACCCTCAGCTTTAGAATTTGTTTTTTCCATGTGCACCAATAAGATCACTTGACTCCTCCCTAACAGTAGACTATGGTTCCACATGTCTTAATGATGTCTAGCCAATTTAGAAAATGTATTATTTCCTAAGGCTGTGATAACAAATGACTAAACACTGGATGACTGAAATAACATTATCAACAAGGTCATGCTTCCTCTGAAATGTCTAGTGAAAAACATGTTGTTTGTTTGTTCCTAACTTTGGGAAATTGGCAGAAGTACTTGGCAATCCTTAGCTTTTAACTTTATGGCGTCTGTTACTCTGTATGTGCCTTTGTGCTCAAATTTCCCTCTTTTTATAAGAACACCAGCTATATTCAATTTAGGGTTCACCCTAATTCAGTATGAACTCAATTAGATATAATTTCAAAATTAAATCACATTCTGAAGTTCCAGATGGACATAGTTTTTTTGTTTTGTTTTTAATGTTTACTTATGCTTTATTGATTCTACAAAGGCACTTGACGCTGTAGGTCATCTTCCTCTTTCCTTATTTTTAATCCCATTAGCTACTTTTTCCTCTTTATTTTCTTGCTTCTCTTTTCTTTTTCACAGTTACTTCTTTTCTTTTCTCGCTTTTCTCTTAGTTTCTTTCTTTTCTATTTTCTTTCTCTTATCTTTTTATCCAGCCTATTTTACTTATTGTATTTTTTTCTTGCATATTTTTTCTCTTCCATTGTTTTTATTTTACCTTCCTTTTTTCAATTTTACTTTCCTGAATTATTTTTTCTTGATGTTGTTTACCTGCTTCCCCTGATGTGTTGTTTTTGTTTTTTATTTTTGCTTGTGTTTTGTTGATTTTTCTGTCCCATTCAGTGGGTGATAGAAATGGGTCACTCTTTTTTTTTTATTCCTCTTTTCTTTCTTCTTCTAGTTGTGTTCCGATCATCTGGCCATCTAAGACAGGTCAAGTGGGTACTATCTGCAAGTATGCATGCTCTTATGCATCTCTCCTCACTTCATATCAGTTGGATGCTTCACTCTCTGCTCTAGTCCTCTGTGGCCATGTAACTGCCTCTGAGCCCAGGAGTCCCTGGGTCTTGCCATACTGCTGGCCATCCAGGTCTTCACCTGGTTTCACAGGAGTCTATTGAATGTGGTCAGATTTAGATCCCAACTTCATTGATGTTTTTTCCCCCTCTACCCCTTATCGGTGACAAATATGGTCATCAGCCAGACCACATGTCTGCTCGTGTATTCCCCTTGAGTCTTAGTCTTTCTTAGAAGGGAGTTTGCGCTGAGGGGACCTTGATGGCTTCCAGGAGGACAGCTTACTTGTTCTTGTAGTAATCAATCAGACTGCCATTATTGTTTGTGATGTTTCCTGCTGGTCTTTCTCCACAAACTATCTTCTTCTTTTCTAGCCACTCCAGGCTGGTCTGTTCGTCCTGTCCAGTGGAAATTTCCCACCTCAGACAATTCTGGATGGGGTTCTGGTTTCCACCTATGATGTTATGCAATGCAAAAGCACCATAGTAGGTCTCTTTCATTGGGCAACTTCTAGCCGCCTTTAAGGTATTCCAATGAGTTATAGGCTGAAGAGGAACTTACAACTTTCTATTGTGATATTTCTGGTTATTCCTTCCCCTCCCCCAAGTATCTATTTTACAAAGGTAGACAAGGGAAACCAATATTCAAAAGACAGCCAAGCATCTTAACATTATTCCCCTCTTTTACCCATTCAAACCTTGCCTCAATCCCTGTATCCCGAGGCCCTGTTGTTCCAAGGTTGTGCATACATCATCATTTACCTCT
>NW_006408561.1:9962783-9963352 GCF_000296735.1 Chrysochloris asiatica | reverse complement strand
ATCCAGGAACATGGTATGTTCTTCCACTTCTGTAAGTCTCTTTTGGTTTCCTGTAGTTGTTGTTTTTGTTAGATGTCATCAGGTCCATCCCAACTCACAGCGACTTTATGCACAGCAGAATGAAACACTGCCCAATCCTATGTCAACCTCACTACTGTTGACATGCTTGAGTCCATCGATACTTCCACTTGGCCAATCCATTTCGTTGGAGGTCTTCCTGTTTTTTTCTGACCCTCCACCTTACCAAACGTGATATCCTTCTCCAGCAACTGCTCCCTCCTGACAATATGTCCAAAATATGAGAGACGAAGTTTGGCCATCTTGGCCTCCAAGGAGCATTCTGGCTGCACTTCTTCCAAAACAGATTTGTTCTTTGGCAGCCCATGGCACTTTCAGTATTCTCCTCCAACACCATAACTCAAAAGCATTAGTTCTTCCATGGTCTTCCTTATTCACTGTCCATCTTTCGCATACATATGACGTAATTGAAAATACCATGGCTTGGGTCAGGTGCACCTTAGTCCTCAAGCTGACATCTTTGATTTTCAACACTTTAAAAAAGTCTTGTG
>NW_006408561.1:9958967-9960173 GCF_000296735.1 Chrysochloris asiatica | reverse complement strand
TGTTGTTTAGTTCCTTTGTAACTTTGTCGAGTTTCTTTCTGGTTGTTCTGTCCCTTTTTGAAAGTGGTGTATTAAAATCTCCCACTACAATTGTACATTTATCTATTTCTTTCTTCAATTCTAGTAAGGTTTGCTTCATATATCTTGGTGCTCTTTCATTGGGAAAATAGATATTTATTATAGTTATGTTATGTTGCTCAGTTGATCCTTTGATCATGAGATAGTGTTCTTCTTTATCTCTTAACCTGGTTTTTGTCTTAAAGTTTGCTTTATTAGTGATTAGTATTCCCACTTCAGCTTGTTTATTGTTGCAGTTAGTTTGGTTTATTTTTTTCCATCCTTTAATTTTTAGTCTGTTTTTGTCTTTGTGTGTAAGACAGCATATTGAAGGGTCTTGTATTCTTAACCACTCTGCCACTCTCTCTCTCTTCACTGGTGCATTTAATCCATTGACATTTGATGTAATTATTGATAGGTATGAATTAATTGCTGCCATTATGTTAATATTTGGGTAGTACTGTTTGTTCCTTTGTTCTGCATGCCTTCTTGTGCTGAGTTTGTATTTACTGTGCCATTATTTGTCAGTTTCTTCTTAGTTTTCATGTTTGCTTGTTTTGCTTGGTAGTTCACATTCATGGTAAGTTGTGAATTATTAACTTTCTTTTATAATAACCTTATAGTTTATTAACTTTTCCCTTCATTTAAGACAATCTATTGTCTCTTGTAAGCTACCTGACCTCCTCACCACCTCGATCTCTGTTCCTACATTTTTCTCTTCTTTGACATTATTATTTTGATCTTTGGTTGACCTCCCAGCTCCTTTGAATTCATTGTTGTAACTTTCTTCTGTTCTGGACTCTGCTATCCATCGTCTGAGTTTCAGGTGGTATTGCCACACCTGTCAATCTTGGGTTGGTTTTCAAAGAACTCTCTTTAGGATGTTTTGAAGTACTGGATTGGCTTTGACAAAATCCCTTAGCTTCTGTTTATCCTGGAATGTTTTGATTGCACCATATCTTTGATTGACAGTTTTGCTGGATAGACCATTCTTGGTTGGCAATTTTTTTCTTTTAGGATTTAGTATATGTCTCCCCATTGTCTTTTTGCTTGCATGGTTTCTGCTGAATAGTCAGAACTTAATCTGATGTGCTTGCCTTTGTAAGTAAATTTTCTCTTTTCTCTGGCTGCTTTTAGGATTCTCTCCTT
>NW_006408561.1:9957657-9958237 GCF_000296735.1 Chrysochloris asiatica | reverse complement strand
GTCTTGGGTAACATAAGGAGAAAAAGCTCTTACTTCCAGGAAAAATTGTGGTCAAAAGGCCCAAAAGCAGAAGCAGTATTAAATCAGAGATAGTAACCACCATTTTGAAACAAAAATAAAATTTTCACCTACTGGTCAGTCACCTTGCTGCACAGGTTGTGTGTGTGCCCCGTAGAAGCACCAGTAGTGGGTGGGGGCGTCCACTCACTCAGGTCCCTCCTCTAGTCACCACTGTAGAGGTGCACAGATAGATATTGAGAAGTTAATTGAGAAAGATTGTTTACTATTTTTTTCTTTGTAGGTCAGTTAGTTATCTGTGTGTGCACAGCATAATCCTTGAAATAGTTGCATCTTTTTATGTTGGGGTTTTTACAGATTGTTCATATGGTTTGTCTGTCATTCAAAACTTGCTTTTTTTCTTGCTGGATAGGCAAGAGTAAAGTGTCCTGCACAATTAACTTTAGGACTGGGACCCATAGGCAGAAGTCTAAAGTGACTATTCCCTCTGGACAATATGTCCAAAGTATGAGAGACGAAGCTTAGCCATCCTGGCCTCCAAGGAGCACTCTGGCTGCACTTC
>NW_006408561.1:9955488-9956014 GCF_000296735.1 Chrysochloris asiatica | reverse complement strand
CTCTTTAGTGTTTAATTCATCAAATCTGTTCTTCAGATGCTATATATTTTAAATTATATATTCCTTTAAAAATACAGGGCCCAGTACTTATCTCTTGAAGGTTAAATAGAACTTTCTTTGAGATAAAACTACAATGATGATGATACTAAATTATACTAACTCATATACTGATAATTCTCACAATGAACCTATGCTATGGTTAAATAATTTTATTTCTATTTTGTAGATAAAGATAAATAGGCTTAAAGAAATTGACTCAAATTTTAGTAGATGTACTTGTATGTTGTATAGCTGCATTTGGTGCCATGGTCTCATACCAAATCCTTTTTCTTAAACAGTTGTTGGTGTTGTTAGGTGCCATTGAGTTAAAACCGACCCATAGTGACCTTATGCACAGCAGAAGAAACACTGCCCAATCCTGGGCCAACTTCATTACTGTTGCCACACTTGAGTCCATCAATGCTGCCACTTGGCCAATCCATCTTGTTGGGGGTCTTCCTCTTTTTCTCTGACCCTCCACCTTACC
>NW_006408561.1:9951560-9954066 GCF_000296735.1 Chrysochloris asiatica | reverse complement strand
ATAAATAAATAAATAAATAAATAAATAAATAAATAAATAAATAAATAAATAAATAGAACTATCTGAGAGCAAGCTTACTAATTAACTTTGATCCCCAGCTAGAAATGTTTACGGAAGCTATTTTCAAGGTTAAGGCTTTTTACAATCGCTTGTTGTACAAAAGTTTGCTAAATACTGATAGGCTGGTGAAAGTGCAATAAAACTTTATGAGTAGCTCAATATATAGCTGGAAATTTCCCTTGTTTATTACTTCAGCAGCCTCACTCAGCTGTGCCCACAATTTAGCAAATAGAACAGGTTATGAAGTAAGGGTAAGTCTGTGGATCATATATATTTTGTTGTCATTTTCAAGTTTTGAAATAAATATGGTTTTCTTAATTCGTATTAGTAATATTCATATGTATCTGAACTTGTTTAATAATATACTGATTGTTTTAAGCTGTGACAAGATTACTTTTGCCTACTTATTGATAATAATTTTTGCCAAACAATTTCAAATTCATATCAGAATTAGTAGAATGATTCTATATAGAAGAAATAGGGATTAAAATGTATTTTGATAAACAGAGTAACACTCTAATAATGATTGACTATGTTTTATTGTAAAATAGTTATATAGTCATAGTAGAATTCTACAATTATAAAATATTTATTAACGTCTAACAAATCTTTTAAAGATCTGTCATCAAGGAACCATCTAATGAACTATTTTTTAATTTGAAAATAAATATTCAGAGAAAGGGTGTTAATATAAAATTTTCACAAAGAATGCTATTTTTGCTTATTAAGCAAAATGACCATTCTTATGATGCAGTGATTTCTACACAGGAAAATTTTATATCCTTTTCCATGAATAAGTGAATCAAAAAGAGTCTTGACCTTCATATATTAAAAACCAAGATAATATAGTTCTATGTTTTTAAATGTACAATTATATTATTATACAGAACACTGGTATTAGTAGATTGTTCTTGTTGTTGTTAAGCGCCATTGAGTCGATTCTGACTCATAGCAACACTGTGTTGGGTTTCCAAGGAGTGCCTGGTGATTTTGAACTTTGCAGTTCAAACCAATTTTGCAGTCTGGTGCATTAACCTGCAGTGCCATAACAAGATTCCTATTAGTAAATAATACTTTATTAAACCTAATCCAGTTTCATCTGAGTGTCACATACTACTATAATATACTAGGAAATTGTTGAACTTTGAGAACAGTAGCAACTGAACTGATTTCAAGTCAAATTCCAGAGTGGTGTGACCTTTTAGAGATTTTTGTTGAATGTGAAAAGAGGCTCCTTTTTTGAATAAAAATTATTTTATTTTGGACATATCTAAACCACTTATCAAGGTTCATGTCTTATAATGGTTCAGTAGGAATCATTATTGTGCTCCTAGGAAATGAGCAGCTTCATTATTTATGCAGCTGTTTCATTTCTTGTGCTTGTCAAAGTATCTTTCACTTCCAGAATTATAACACATTGATCTACTGAGAAATAGCTTGGTCACAGGGTAGCAATTTTTAAACATCAAAGACTTAAAGCAGAGATTTTGAGATCATTTATAGTATTTAATCTCACCATTTTAAAGAGAAAAATATAGTGTTCAGAGTGTTTAAGAGTCTGCTTGCAGGTCTTGAAAATAGTGAGAGATCTAGATTTTTTTCGGTCAGAAAATCTTCAAAGAAGGCCAAATTTTGAGCTGGATCTTGACATGTTGAAGGGAATTAAATGAACAGATGTTGACTTCTGTGGAGCTAAGAGTTTGGGTTGGAGTCCTGGTGTGGTGCTGTGGGCTAATGCGTCAGACTGCAAAGTCGTTTGTACTGCAAGGTAGGGTGGTTCGAGCTCACCAGCTGCTCCTTGGTAACCCCTATACAGGGTCACTATGAGTTAGAACCGGCTCGATGGCATTTAACAACAACACAACAACAAGAGTTTGGGTTGAGCTTGAACTCAATAATAAATTTAGATTTTAGAGGCATAACAAAACATATTCATTAATGTAGTGTAAGAGTATCTGGACTTAAAATATGTGATACAATTGCTTTAGTAAAGATCCAGTGGAGACAACATATGTTCGTTTTTTTTCTCTCTGTTTCTAACAGACTGATATGATTTTATGCAAAATCTTATCATGTGCCAATTGTTTGAAATTCAAATTTATTGTTATTATATCAAGTCTATTCTAACTTATGGCAATGCTGTGTGCATAGAATAGAACCATACTCCATGAAATTTTCAAAGTGGAGAACTTTTGTAAACAGGTATCTAGATCTGCCTTCTAAGGTGCCTCTGGGTGAATGTGTCTTATAGCACCACACCATATATGGATGATGTTTAAATTACCTAGGTTGATATAGAAATGCCAAGTAATTTGTACATTGTTGTTGAGTGCCAATGAGTCAGTTCCTACTCATAAGGACCCTGCATAGAGTGTCTGAGGAGCGGCTGGTAGGTTTGAACCACTGACATTGCAATTAGCAGCCTAGTGTTTATCCTACAGTGCCA
>NW_006408561.1:9937926-9951190 GCF_000296735.1 Chrysochloris asiatica | reverse complement strand
TGTATATATATATTGCATATAAATGTATATCCATTACAATACTGAAGAATAAGATAAAACCATACATCTAGTGGAATTTTAGCCATTTTGGTAGGGATCAAAGTGAATTAATTTCTAAATTTCATAGAAACAAACAAGAAAAGCCTTTATATACTGAGGACAAGCTCTATTACTTTCAGTATGAAGTTGTCCACCATGGTTGTGAGGTAAACTGGTTTATTAAAAGCTTGAATATAAGTTGATGGAATAACAATAAACAGACTTTTATAACGAGTATCATCGAAAGACTTGAATTGGCTTGATAAATGTAGCTTTGCTCAATTGACAATCTATAAATCACTTGAAAATGTACAAGGGGACAAAATGACTAATATTTAACCACACCAGGAACTGCACCAGATAAAGAAATGATATCAAGACACTAGGTATGATATCAATGAACTAGGCAGGTGATATGGAATACATGAAACTGACTTCAGAAAAAGAAAGGGAAAAGCACAGATAACACAAATAATTGCAGGGGTTAGGAAAGGGTGTAACGCCTTATAAATTGCTTCTTTGGTGTAGAGGTAGCAAAGTCTCAAAATATTATAATATAGTTGATGTTGATAAAGAGGTTTCACTTAGGAGTTAGATAATAAAGGTGCTTAAAGTTCATGGAGTGAAAGTTATACTTAAATAGATAATCACTGCTATAAAAGTATATTTCTGTATAGGGAAATAACAGCTTATTGACAAGAAATTCTACAGTGTATGCTATTTACTAAGAAATTAATCACTAATTTCTTTGAACATTAACTCTGGTGGCTAAGAAATCTGACATTGAATCAAGATTTATATAAAATTGGTGGTGGTGGTGATGTGCTGTGGAGTAGGTTCTGACTCCTAGCAACCTTGTGTAGGGTTTCTGTGGCTGTATATCTTTATAGGAGCAGAAAGCCTAGTCTTTTTCTCGCAGAACTGCTGGTAGTTTCAAACTGCTGACCATGAGATTAGCAGCCTTACTCATAACCACTACCCTACCAGAGCTCCTATGGATTGCAAAAAAAAAAAAAAAAGAATGAAAACTTCAGGATTAGAAGAACTAAGAGATGTATGTTAAAAATTAAATTGAATAAATATGTACTAAGACACATGACTGAGAAGGGCTATTCCCACTACATTTAGCTATGCTCTGTATGTTATCTTACATTGTGTATAGGGTTTTTGAGGAGCAGCTGGTAGTTTTGAACCTTCAACCTTGCGATTAGCAATTCAGTTCTTATCCTACAAGTGCCATACCTGGTCTCCAAAATGGGACACGGCTGCCATCGTAGTGACTCTCTAAAGGTTGTCAGAAGCTGTAAATCTTTATGACAGCAGAAAATCTCATTTTTATCTTTCTCCTGTGAAGCAGTTGGTGGTTTTAAATTGCTGACCCTGAAGTTAATAATCCATTTCTTACGCTACAGTGTCACCAAGGCAGAAGACATGATTTTCAGAAACAAATATGAATTTTTGTAGAAGAGTTTAATATATTTTGTTATAAAATAAATAAAGGAGGAAGTTGGTGATCATTTAGTTCAAGTTAAAAAAAAAAAAAAAAAGCAACTCCAAAATACATACTACCAACATCAAAACCTACATATACTTATAATTCCTTTCCATACTTTTGTTACAGAAAAGCAGTGTTGGAATTGGAAATGAGTTAGATTAGGAAGAATTGGAATTTTTGATTTTGAGAAAGTAATTGATCCTCTATATATTTATTTTTCTTGTTAGGTGCTGTCAGGTTGATTTTTGACACATTAGCAACAAACAGGACAGAATAGGACTGTCCATGGGGTTATCTAGACTGTAATATTTACTGAAGCAGATCTCTAGGTCTTTCTCCTGTGAAACTGCCAAAGCTCCATATATATAGAATGATATTTGGTCATAATTAGATATAATTATTTTGTGTTTTAAATATACATTACTCTTTTTCATTTAGATGGCAAGGAAGAAACTCAGTGGATTAGAAATCTCTCTGATTGTCCTCTTTGTTATAGTTACTATAATAGCTATTGCTCTGGTTGCTGTTTTAGCAACAAAGACACCCGCTGTTGAAGGTAAGTAATACTAAAAATACTTATACATTGTTGTTGTTATTAAGTATCTTCATGTCAGTGCTACTCATAGAGACCCTGCAAGGGTTTCTGAGGAGCAGCCAGTACGTTTGAACCACTGGCACTGTGGCTAACAGTTCAACACTTTTCTTACAGTGACACGCCCATACCCCTTATACATGGTGGTTGTATGCCATCTAGTCAGTTCAGACTCATAGTGATCCTGTATAGGGTTTGTGAGTCTGTAAATCTTCATAGAAGCAGAAAGCCTCATCTTTCTCCAGCAGAGCCACCAATAGATTCGAACTGCTAACCTTGTAGTTAGCAGCGGCACACATAACCCACTACCCTACCAGAGTCCCTTTATACATGGTTGATTTTGTTAAGTCCTGTGGAGTCAGTTCGGACTCATGGTAACTCAATATAGAATTTCCAGGGAGCGACTCGAGGGCTTGAACCACTGACCTTGTGGTTAGTAGTCAATTGTTATCTTACAGCATCACACCAGGATTCCTTATACATGGTGGTGGTGGTTATATGCTGGGGAGTCAGTTCCAACTCATAGAAACCTGATACAGGTTTTTTGAGGCTTTAAATCTTTACAAGAGCAGAAAGCCTCATCTTTCTCCCATGAACCACCTAGAATATTCAAACTGCTGACCTTGCAATTAGCAGCCCAATTCATAGTCCACTGTGCTACCAGAGCGCCTTCTTATACACGGTAGTTAGTTGAAACAAAGGTTACCCCATAATAGTTAGACATTAAAAAAAAAAAAGAAAATCTATATGAAACACCTATGTGAAGAAAGAGCTAGGATAGCATATACAATTACTGAACTTTTTCCATCCAATGTGCTCCAATTATTTAAGTGAAGTTGTTATAATTAAGGGATTTCTGCACTATGACATTCCCTAGAGTATGTTGCTTGAGAATAGCAAAGTGATAAAGGAGTGAAGGTGTCAATATTAGGTAGAATGATCATCTATTGCTACCGGTGAGTGATTTATTATTAGTAGTGACACCTGGGTTTTTGGTCTAGCCTTCAGGCACGTGCAGAGGTGATGAGAAATTTCTTTGAATATCCCATCGTCTTAGGAGCAATTATTTATTTAACAAGAGGAAGGTTTCAAGACAAGACAGATAGGGGAAGGGCAAACAAGGTTTGAGGTGTTTATTTGTTATTATTTTAACATTTTTATCCTAATTTAGAATAAGAACATTTTGCTCTGGACCACTTTCTCTTTCTTCAACATTCTCTCTCTAAACTAAATCAGAATTTGAATGAATATTATCAATGATCTTCTAGTCTATGCCTACATGTTCATTAACAATTTTTATTGCTGTCAGTCTTTTAACTTCTCCCAGTAACAGAGCTTAACACATTATGAATCCTTTTCATATCTGATAATTCAGAACTTTTAGAGTTGAAATGCGTTTTTCCTTATTCTCTTTCTTTTTTCTACATAACAGATTTTTCTTTCAAAACATTTGTTTACTCCTGTTTTCTTTTTCCTTTTTCTCTACTTCCTGTTTCCTCTACACACTATATCATACAATTTTTCCACATCTTCTTTCTTCCTGTATAGAACAAACTGTAAATAGGTGTGAGGTGTGAATAATTATTTTGTTTCCTTTTGAGTCTACCTCAATTTCTGTGATTATATTTTGATTTTTGTAGAGCAATCAGCCGAACTCTAAACTGTCAAATTTTATGTGTAATTTGGATCTTTCCTTTTCCTGACTTGTTATTGTTGTTATTAAGTGCCGTAGAGTCGATTCTGACTCATAGCAACCCTGTATAGGGTTTCCAAGGAGCGGCTGGTGGGTTTGAACCGCCGACCTGGGGTCAAGTGACACCAGCGCCACACCAGGAATCAATTGTGAGTCCATTTTTAATGCAAACTTTAATTTTCAGATTAATTATTTTTTGAATGATGTGTTTTTTCAATGTATTCATTGTTGAAGAATCTGAAAATAATTAATATAAAGTTTTTTAATGACTTTTTTTTTTTTCTTCAGAAATTAGTGGTCCTACTTCAACTCCACCTGGTTTAGGTAAATGCCCCAATGAGCAAAATGATCCTGTGAATCAGAGAATAAACTGCATTCCAGACCAATTTCCAACACAGGTTTGTCACAAGTCTTTAATGTTTTTATGATTGTATGTATCATAATCACTATAATAAGGTTGTTGTTGTTAAGTGCCGTTGAGTCGGTTCCGACCCATAGCGACCCTGTACAGGGTTTCCGAGGCTGTAAATCATTACCGGAGCAGAACGCCTTATCTTTCTCCCACGGAGCGGCTGATAGTTTCGAACTGATGGTCTTAAGGTTCGCAGACCGATTCGTAACCACTACGCTACCAGAGCAATCACTCAATATTAAATCAGTTCCTTATTTTGTCATCTAGCTATAAATTATTGCTATTGTTAACTACTCTCAAGTTGGTTCCAACTCATAACGACCCTATATAGAGTTTCCAAGGAACAGCTCATGAATTTAAACTGCTCAACTTGAGGTTCACAGTCCAGTGCTGACTCTACAGCACCACATCATTCGACTTCATTTATCCATTTACTGTGCCTCTGAGTAAACAGATGAGAACTAATAGAATTTCCTGAGTTTGTTCTTCCGTACCTCAATTCAAATTAGATTAACCAGTAAATCGCAAAATGATGAACTACTGAATATAAAATATTAACTCGATTTTTAATTCTGCCAGTTTCAAAGCATAACATATGTATGTGAGTCAACTTTTATGCTTTAAATATAATTCTCCTGTCATTTAAAATAATTTTATGCATTCGAAAATTATTGAAAAATTCATAATTTCCCCAAACTCATGAAATGTAATACCTAGCATACAAACTAACTTAAATAATTTAATCTTTAGCTAATACTTAGTTGGAAATAATTACCTTAAACATTTTGTGTGAGCCTAAATTCAGGGCCATATTATCATCTTTATGCCAATATTGTCAGCTTGATACATCATTTTTGTTGTTGTTAAGTACCACCAAGTCGATTCCAACTCATAGTGACTCTATATAGGGTTTCCAGGGAGGGACTGGTTGGGTGGAACCACCAATCTTGTGGTAAACAGTCTAGTGCTTATCCTATAATGCCACATGAGGACTCCTGATACATAATTTGTTGTTGTTAAGTGCCATCGAGTTGGTTCCTACTCATAGCAACCCTGATACATGATTGTTGTTGTTGTTATTAGGGAGTCAGGTGGGTTCTGCATCATCATTACCTTCTGCACAACACAATGAAACACTGCCTGGTCCTGTGCCATCCTCATAATTGTTGTTACCCTTGATCCCATTGCTACTGTTAATGAACTAATCAATCTCATTGGAGGCCTTGCACTCTTTCTCTGACCCTCCATTTTACCAAGCATGCTGTCTTTCTCCAGGGACTAGTCCCTGCTGATAATATGTGTGAAGTGTGATAGAAGAGGTCTAGCATCCTGGCTTCTAGGAGTATTCTGGCTGTATTTCTTCCAATACAGATTTATTTGTTCTCCTGGTAGTACATGGTGCTTTTAATATTCTTCTCAAATACCTTAACTCAAATGCATCAATTCTTCCTTATTCATTATCCAACTTTCACATAATTAGCACATAACAAATACTTCAGCTCTTTGTTTAAACATTATGCCAAAATAATAGATTTTTAATTACCCAAAGAACAGAATCCTTTCAAGTATATAAATTTACAATAATGTATATGTGAACTTAACGAATCACAACTCAGCATCAATCTCTGATAGGGTGTAATTAATTCAGTGAATTAAATATTTATATTTCTCCCAGGTGAAAGGAATAAAATAATAGGTGACTTTTCAACATATTATATATTGTGAAGAAAGAGGCATATTTTAGAAATAATTGTTCAGTGGAATGAATGAATGATCATAAAGTAGATATCGATGCATCTGATAACAGTAATAATATATGATTCCTTTTAAATAAATATATTTTCACAGGCAATTTGTGCTCAGAGAGGCTGCTGCTGGAGGCCATGGAATTACTCCAATATCCCTTGGTGCTTCTTTGCAGAAAACCATGGCTATAAAGCTCAGGAAGTAAAAGTAACAAATACAGGTAAGATGTGCTCTATGGTACTGACTCATTGTGATATAAGTGGAACAAAGAAAATAAATTTTAATTTTTTCTTTGAGAAACTTATCTTAAATAGAATCAAATGTGAAATATGTACACAAAAATGTTCCCATTTATTATATTAGACATTTCTTTTTTGCATGATTGCTAGATTCTAGAAACTAAGAAAAAAAAAACCTCAATAATGAAATGATAAAAACAATGAAAAAGGTTTAATTATTTATCTTTATAGCCAGCAAAATCATTCGTATCTGCTTTCTTCTGTCTTTAAGGACTTGAAGCCCAATTAAACAGAATATCTTCACCTACCCTATTTGGAAATGACCTTAACAGTGTCCTCTTTACAACGGAAAGTCAGACACCTAATCGTTTCCGGTTCAAGGTTTGGCTTTTAAGATTTCTAAGGAACATTTAAAACTTAAAGGCATTTCATGATGAATCCCTTCATTCTCCACAGATATTTTCCCTCTGGAGTAATAATATATATTTCAATGAAAGGGACTAATTTGGTAAATGGCTTCTTTTTGCCTGCTTACTCCAATGTAATATATGAATGATAGTGCCTCCTGCAGGTATTTTTGGAAAGTACAAATAACATAATCTATGGAAAATACTTATTACACTGCCTTGGCAATGAGAAGAATTAAGTTCTGAATAAATACTTGTAATTTTTATTACTTCACAGGTTATGATGAAGGATACATTTAAAAATTAATATGCATAAGATGATAATTGTATCAGTGTTGTATCAGTGCAAGTTATACTCCTTAACCCTTTAGCTTATTCATGATTTAAAACAAACAAACAACTAATTCTTGCCCTTGTTTTTAAGCAAGTATTTTCTTAATACTGCTTTCGAATTTTAGAACTGAAAACACCATGGCCTTTGTATAGTTCCTCTTTAGCAACATCATAAGAATAAAGACATTTTTAGAACAACATTCAAAATTCTTATAGTATTTTCTAAGGACAAAATTTCTGAAAAGCAGTAAGGATGATTAAATTTGCAAAAACTAGTAGTATTTTATAATCATGTTTTAGTCATATTACCATTGATTTTTATATCTAGCAATGAAAATCTTATATCAATTTTATACACAGTATTTTTATAGTCATGTAATTCTTCATGTTCCTTAACAATTTGTATGATTTATTCTGTTCAAAGCTAAGTTTTCAAGTGCTGTTGTAACACAAATATCACAAGTGGGAAGTTTAAATTTTCTTACAATTCACAAGGTTCAGAATTCAGGACACTAGCCATTGGAGAAATCTTTTTCTTTCTCTCTCTCTTTAGACTCCAGGGGACGATCTTTGGTTCTTTTCTTCTTCTGTTCCTTGGTTTCTGGGTGATCTTCATTTACGTTCACTTGCCTCAGTGTCTGCCTGGTAGCTGAATGGGCTGCTAACCTGCAAGGGTCACAGATAAAGCTTTCTGCTTCTATAAAGATTTGTAGCCTCAGAAACCCTATACAGGGTCACTATGAGTAAGAAAGAGCAGCATCTCGGTGTCTTTTTTTGTTGGTGTTGTTAAGTGCCACCTAGTTAGTTCTAACTCACAGTGACCCTGTGTAAGGTTTTCCAGGAGAGCTGGTGGGTTTAAACTGCTGATCTTGTGGTTCGTGGTCCAGTGCTGATCCTACAGCACCACACCAGGAGTCCAAACAGCAGCAGCTTCAGTGTTTATTGCTATTAGCTGCCAACTATTTGATTCCAGTTCATGGAAACCCCACGTATGCAGAGCAGACCTGCTCCATAGTGTTTTCAAGGTTTTGACCTTTCCGAAATAGATTGGAGTCTTAAGTTCATGGAGCCTCTTAGTGGGTCAAATGACCAATCTTTTAGCTAGTTGTTGTTAAGGGCCATGGAGTCAGTTTTGACTCACAACAACCCTGTATAGGTTTTCCTAGGAGCAGCTAGTGCATTTGAACTACCGACCTTACAGTTAGCAGTCCTGTGCTTATCCTACAGTGCCACACCAGGACTCTTCTTGTCCTACTTGGGGAATATTTCTTCTTATGCTGTTCTTTATATCACTCAGAATCAATTACATTTGGGACACATCCTATACTGATATAGCTTCATTAACACAACAAAGAAAAACTCCTATTCCCAAACAGAATACATACACAAATATGTTGTTGTTGTGTGCCGGCAAGTGGATTCCAACTTTGTGTAGGATTTCTGAGACCGCTTGGTGGTTTTGTACTGCTGACCTTATGGTTGTTAGTCCAATGCTTACCCTTCAGTGCCATACCAGAGCTCTGCTCATATATACAAGCATAGGGGTTAGGATTCCAATACATATTTTGGGAGGAACACTGTTAATTCAACCAATAACAATAGTCATTCAACAATGTTAAAGTTGTGAGTAGATTAATAGCTCATCTATAACATTACTAAGTATAAGCTTTTCTATATGGAATTTATAGTCAGTACTTAATTTTGCATTAAAAATTAAATAATAGATGTGAATCACATAATGTTACTTTGGTCAAATCTTTGCAGATTACTGATCTAAATAAAAGTAGATATGAAGTTCCTCATCAATATGTAAAAAAATTTACTGGACCTGCAACTTCTCAAGCGTTGTATGACGTGAAAGTTACAGACGCTCCATTTAGCATCCAAGTTCTTAGAAAAAGCAATAACAAAATTTTGTAAGTAGTTGTTGTATTTTCCATTTATGTAAGTTTAAATAAAGGTCTACATTTAAAAATTATTATCTAACTGGAAATGTCTTCATTTTAAAGTATTTTCAAAAAGAAAGAATATACTCCCCAAAAAGGTTGGTACACATGTTTGTAGAAATTATCCTTGTAAAAGGATTCTGTTTCCAGTGGATGTGAAGTATGAGAATGTGGATCATAATTAAAAACTGACAGTATATAAAATATCACAATAATTTATATGCTGACAGCCAGTTTCATGTTTTCCTTTTCTCCGTTTAAGTGTTCAATGCTATAACTAGACTTAAACTAGTGTATGTGTGTGTTTGAAAAGAGATGTTACACATATACACTAAGTCCACCTGTAGCTTTTCATGAAACTGTACTCCAAAACTGTGTATTATAAAATCTTTACATTATCATGATTCTACAATTTCTGTAAATAGAGTATTTTTTGATTTACATGAATTGTGACTACTAAATCAATGAAGCGGGTAAAAATGGTTTTCAAAGAAAATATCTGTCTGTTAAAATGCTAATGAATTAAAATTTCTCTTCCACAGTGAGATGAAAAATATATACTTATGTATACTATTAATATGGACTCTTGGTTAATGAGCCAGACTGCAGAGCCGTTTGAACTACAAGGTCGGCGGTTCAAGCTCACCATCTGCTCCTCGGAAACCTTATATAGGGTCACTATGGGTCGGAATCGACCCGACGGCACTTAACAACAACAACTATTAATATAGTTATGTACTTGTTGTTAAGTGCCGTCTAGTTGGTTCCAACTCATAGAGACCCTGTGTAAGTCTTCTGAGGAGTGACTGGTGAGTTCGAACCATGGTCGAGTGCATTATCCCACAGTGACACACTAGGACTTCTTATTCATAATACTGTTTTTGTTTTTAAGTGCCACCTGAGTTGGCTCTGACTCTTAGCGACCCTTTTTAGCATTTCCGAGGAGTGGCTGGTGAACTTGAGCCACCGCGGTTCAAACCGACTTTGCAGTAAAGCACATTAACCCTCAGCGCCACACCAAGATTCCTGTTCATATACTAGATATAAGTATATGGTTCAAGCTCACTAAGAGAGCCAGATAATTCTGTACTATAAGAACTTGAACCATATACCTATATCTAGTATGCTGTTTTTAAGTGCTGTCCAGTCAGTTGTATCTCACAGAGATCCTTTAAAGGATTTCCAAGGAGTGGTTAGATAAATACTAGGTAAATCTTGTTGTGACACTGTAGGTTAAGAACTGTACTGCTGACCACAAGATGGGAAGTTCAAACCTCCCAGCCACTCCTTGGAAACACTTTACAGGGTCACTGTGTGATGGAACTGACTTGACAGAACTTAACAACATACTAGATGTAGGTATATGGTTCAAGTTCTTATAATACAAAGTTATGACTCTGCTAGAGATATTGTCAAGTCCGCCCCAATTCATAAGGATCCTATGCAGATTTTCCAAGGAGCAGCCCCTATAGGGTTTCCATGGAACATGTATGAATCGCCAACTTTTCAGTTAGCAGTCCAGTATTTATATTTCAGTGCCACAATTAGGGCTTCTTGTTAGGCATAGATAATGCCATTTC
Source organism: Chrysochloris asiatica (assembly GCF_000296735.1). NCBI lineage: Eukaryota > Metazoa > Chordata > Mammalia > Afrosoricida > Chrysochloridae > Chrysochloris > Chrysochloris asiatica. The sequence goes on along the minus strand of NW_006408561.1, from coordinate 9,940,708 downwards.
AGTTTTCAAATATATTTGAAAAATGTTCCTACCAATAATACTTCCAGCATATTTCTCAAAATTTTGAACTTCTCTTCAATCACCCTTGGATGCTCACCCTAAATGTTCTCCATTTTAAATACTTTGGAGCTTTGTTCTTTAGGCTCAAGCTACACCATAAACAGCTGTACATTTGTCACCTACCTCTTACGTTGGCATACCACACAGAAGAAGAATTCCTTTCATTCAGTGCCAACGGTTATCAAATTACATGTTAGTGTTGATTAAAAACTTGGATAATCATGGTTTTAATAAAGTTATAACCTTGTCTATATTCATGAATACCTAAGGAGCCCTGGTAGCAAAGTGGCTTATGAGATGGACTGCTAGCTTCAAGATGAGCAGTTCGAATCTAGCAACTGGTCCATGAGAGAAATGAGGCTTTCTGTTCCATAAAGACTCACAGTTTCGGAAACCCTACACAGGGTCACCATGAGTTGGAACCAACTTGGAGGTACACAACAACCACCACCACCAGGCATCCATTGATAATACTTTATATTTTATTGTGTCCTTTCTGCCATTACTCTTCTGATTCTGTTGATTATTTATAGTATTAGTTGCTAAATTGAAGAAATAGTTAGAAATATTAATAGTATTCCTAAAATTATTGATATTAAAATAGCTTTCTTGTACCTATAAAATTAAATATAAGCTAATACCTTCATTATGAATATATTCAGACGGGGGAGGTATTTGTGTAGGGCATTTATGAATATTTTCAAGATAAATTCTTTACAATTGACTTTGTGTTCTATCGTGAAATCCTAAAAAGTTTAAATGCCATTTAGCATTTCTTGTAGTATATATTTAATCAGCGTAAAACACACAGGGTTTCCTTTATTGGAAAATGACTATAAAATTGTTTTTAACATAAGTATCAGAAGTGTTGAAGTCAGCATAACACTATTTTAGAACTGATATTGGAGCAAGGCAAAACTGGACTTGAAGCATGGTTTTGTCATTTACCAGATGAGACCTTAGAAAACATGAATTAATTTTTCAATCTGTGTCTTCTCTAAATGTAATTAATATTAGTAGCTATTAGGTTTGTGATAGAAATTAAAAGTGGGGATATAAGTTAAGGTCCAAATTTGTGATGGTGAGACAAATTTGGTTGAAGTAATTAATTAGTTCTTATTTTGATGCAATTACTTTTATCCAATGAAGAAACCACAAACTAAACTCTGACATCTTTAAAATGAAATACTCTGTGTAATGTTACCATAAACCTATACTTGTTAGAACATTTCACCTGTATTTATAGGTTATTTATTTATTTTATGGTTCAGGTTCGACACCAGCATTGGTCCTCTGGTGTATGCTGACCAATATTTACAGATATCAACAAAACTTCCCAGTGAATATATGTATGGTATTGGGGAACAGATTCATAAGAGATTTCGTCATGATCTATACTGGAAAACATGGCCCATCTTTACTCGGGATCAACTTCCTGGTGATGTAAGAACTATCTTTCTTGTTTTAAATAAAATTATTATATTAAAAAACATAATAATTTTAGTCTATCTGAAACTTTTATTTATTTTAAATGATCAGCTGCATTATTTAGACATTAATGATGCCTAGTCTAGAAGTATATTCACCTTGGGGATGATGGTTGCTAGCTAAGACTTAAATTAAGTCAATCAGTGATCAACAAATTTTGTGAATATTAGAAAGTACTTTTAGTTTATGAAAACTTTTGTTTGGCTTTCATTTTTTATGTTTTATCATTCCCTTTTCAGATCACATCACTATTGTACTTAAATCAACTAATGGCTATCTATTGCTACTCATGTGTATTCAAAATAATTATCAAAATCTACCTGGATTTGCATGATCTGACATCTGCCTCTCTTAGATGTCACTTCATAACATCTCTGTCTACATTTTCCCATTTCATACCAATGATATAGCTTTGTGAAGTATTATCTAAATATTTGCCTTGAGTATCTGTATCAATTATGCAATATGTTATGGAGTTTTTTTTCTGAAATTTACCTCATAAGGATGTCTAAGAAACTCCCCAGTCCAGAAATCAACTTTCTTTTCTAACCCTTTATTCATATGTGATATTACAGTTATCACAGTGTATTACTTGTATATATATTTGACTCTCTTTCTAGAAAGTCAAATTCCTTCATATAAAGATCATACTTTTTCTTTAAAAAACCTTTTTATTGATTCATGATTTATTTGCATCAAGTGTTGTGTTGTGATTTATTTCATACCAATGCTAGCTATTATATTTCCATAAGTGCATTGTATTGAATACTTTTATTTGGGTCAGAGCTACTAATAAAACCTACTGATTTCTATTTATGGCATTACTATCTATTCTATCATAAGCCAGGCTGAGCACCTCATGACTACTTTTTATATATCTTAAAATTTCCTTTAAATTTTCTCATTAGTGTCTTTCCAATTTTCTCCTATCATTTCAGTTCTTCAAAAACTTATTGACAAAAGTTCCACAAGAATGGTAATATCTTAAAATTCTCTACAATGCCTTTTACTTATATGGGCAATGATGGATAACCATGCCATTGAGCCATCATGAAAAGTCTTATTTAATTTAAATTAATTGAATCATAAGAAAGCATTAAGGAAAAGAAAGTAATCTACTGATGGTATATTTATACTATATGTTAATGCAATATTAATAACATGTTACTAGAACAAATTTTTTGTATTACTATATTTTATATGGTATAGTGTCGAGGTCCTATGTTTGGGTTCC
>NW_006408561.1:9930638-9937376 GCF_000296735.1 Chrysochloris asiatica | reverse complement strand
GCACCGGGCTTCATTTATCTATACCTAAAATGCTACATTGTTCTTAATATTCCTATATACTTTCAGGAGGAAGGAGAGCATCTGGGTTAAACTGATTATATTCAGAGGTGGTTTAATGGGGCTGCCACTGATCAACCCAGGGTCTGCATATGTTGTCCCCAGCAGTATATAATAGATACAACTAGTATAGACATATATGTAAGTAAAGTGAAGAAACAAATTGAAACTTATAAAGGTCATTTTACTTTTTTTTCATATAAAATATACTTTAAAATTAATCTTCAATTTTGTCTTACAGAATAATAATAATTTATATGGTCATCAAACATTTTTCATGTGTATTGAAGATACTTCTGGAAAGTCATTTGGTGTTTTTTTAATGAATAGCAATGCAATGGGTAAGAATAATCTGATATCATGTTTAGTAAGGTTACCTTGAAATGGCTTAACTGTTTTCTTCATTTCAATCATAGATAAATGTATGTCCCAGTAAACTTTATTGCTAATTATTTTGGCATGTGAATTAATAAGCAAGTTTTTTTGAAGTTAGTGAGAGTTTGCTCCACAATGTTATATGTATTATGACATTTAGGTACTTTCTTTTCCTTTTGAACAAATTTGCAACATTTAAATATATTCATGAAAATGAATATCCCAATTTCCATAACTTCATTTGTCAAGATAAGTTGATATGTTATTGCATATAAAAACAAAACAGAACAGGGTTGGGGGAGAGAAGAGTCATTTTTAAATTACCATAATTCAAAAATAATATAGAATCTTTGTTGCTTTAAATATCTGTGTTTAATAAGTAGAGGAGGTGTAGCCAGTTAAATGGTTGATTACCAACTGGAAGGTTGGTGTTTCATAACTTCCTAGAGATATCCCAGAAGAAAGGTGCAGTTCTACTCTGCACATGTGATGTCACCATTAATCAGAACTGACTTATTGGCAACTGGTTTGGTTTTGGGTTTGGTTTAATAGGTAAATCATCAGTCATAAACATCTATAAAAATGAATAATGTTCCCCCAAGAACAGACCTTTAAATGATTCTCCTGGCAAATAGTTGAAAAAGTCCTCTTAAAGTAAAGATACTACCCTGAGAACTAAGGTGGGCCTGAACCAAGACACAGTATTTGCATGCAGCCACAGAAAAACATGACATCAAGTCTATTCTGATCATGACTACCCCATTTATTTTAGATCAGAACTGGGTTCCATAGTATTTTCAATGACTATATATTATATATATGAATATATATGTTTTTATTATGAATTATGTGATAGCTTACATGGGAGAACATCAACTCTATACTCATCCTATCACATATCTTTTCATTGCCATGGTTACAAGCACCTCCATGCATCATCAACCAACCAAAGGGTACACTCCGCAAGCCTGTCCCTTGGTCGTCAGTGCACAGACCCTCTCCCTTTCTGGGTCTAGAGTCCCTAGACAATCCTGGACTGCAAAAGTCAGCCACTCCCCTCCTTTTGCTACAAAATGTCAATGACTATAATTTTTGAAACAGATAACCAGACCTTTCTTCTGAAGCTTTTCTGGATGCATTCCAAAGGTCAACCTTTTTATTAATAGCCCAGTGCTTTATCATTTGTGCCACTCAATCACATGTCTTAAATGTGTAATTGTTCTTGCATGGCTTCAAGTCAGTTCTGACTCATAACAACACTGCATAGAGTTGTGGAAGAGTGCCTACTGAGTTTGAACTACTGACCTACTGTTAAGCAATCCAGTGCTGATCCTACAGCAAGCACCACACCATAGGACTTCTGTCATAGATATTAAAGAGTTAATTCAAAATCTTTCTGTTTAGTTTTTTTTGTTTTCTTAGAAATTAATATTACTAAGAGTACAAGACTCTTCAATTAAAATATCTCATTGGTGTGCACATTTTGAAGTAAAGATTTTTGATATTTGAGGACCAATACCCTACCCCTTACTGTGTATTTTATAGGGGAGCTTTTGCTAATATCTGTATGTGGGAACATCTGGGATATCCTATCATTAGCCTCATGCATGTTGGCATTTTGCTTTTCCCTATTTCCTTCACATCATCATTATCTTATTTCCTCTTAAATATTTTTAAATGTCTTAAAAATAACATGACTAGTAAAAAAAGTACTTTAAATAGGATGCTAAAATTATTTGATATCAATTTTATGATTTTCTTATGCTTTTCCAATTTTATTTTGTAGAAATTTTCATCCAGCCTACACCAATAGTAACTTACAGAGTTACGGGTGGCATTCTGGATTTTTACATCTTTCTCGGTGATACTCCAGAACAAGTAGTCCAACAGTATCAAGAGGTGTGTTTCATGTTTATTTTATAAAATTATTTTTTCTCTGATTTTATTTTTCCTATTGTTGTATTTACTTATATTTAACTGACTTTACTTTAGTTACCTAGGGCTTCTTATCTGTAAATATTTTTTAAATTATGCCGTTTTTCATAATTAAGTAGTTTTTTCACCATTCATGAGACAATTTGTTGTATTATGGTAGCTTGCATGTTGCTCTGATGCTGGAAGCTGTGCTATCAGTGATTTAAATACCAGAGAGTCACTCATGGTGGACAGGTTTCAGTGGCACTTCCAGATAATGACATACTTGGTAGCTGCATAATATAAGACACTGACTGCAAACATCTATTAATAATAGGAACATGGAATGTGCAAAGTATGAATCTAGGAAATTTTAAAATAGTCATAAATGGAATGCATGAAGCTTGGTATTCTAGGCATCAGTGAGCTAAAATGAACAGGTATTGGCCATTTTGAACCTGATATGATACGGTTTACTATACCAGGAACTTCAAATTAAAAAGGAATGGTGTTGTATAAATCGTCAAAAAGAACATTTCAAGATCTGTTCTGAAATACAATGCTGTCTGTGGTAGAATAATATCCATACACCTATAAGGAAGACTAATTAATACAAAAATGGTTCAAGTTTACACACCAACCACAAAAGCCAGTGGTGATGAAATTGAAGAATTTACCAACTTCTTTTGGAATCCTGGTGTGGCTCTGCTATATAAGCACTGGACTGCTAACCATAAGACCTCTCCTTGAAAACCCTATGCAGGGAAGCTATGAGTCAGAACCAAGTCAACAGCACTTACTAACAACAATCAACTTTTTCAGTCTGATATTGACCAAACATGCAATCAAGATGTACTGATAAGTACTAGTCATTGAAATTGAAATGCAAAGGTTAGAAACAAAGAGGAAGGATCAGTAGTTTGAAAATACAGCCTTGGTGATAGAAATGATACTGTAGACCACATGATAGAATTTTGCAAGGCCAATGACTTATTTGGAATTCTTGTGTGGCACAGCTTGATAAGGCACAGAACCCTCAGGTTGGTTTGAGTCATAAGGTCAGCAGTCCAAACCCAACAGAAGCTCCTCAGAAACCCTATACAGAGTTGCTATGTATCAGACAGACTAGATGGTATTTTATAAAAACAACAAAACAGTGACTCATTCACTGCAAATACCTTTCTAAAGCAACATAAAAGGTGATCGTACTCATGGACCTCACCAGATGGAATAAATAGGAATCAAATTGACTACATTGTAGGACAAGATGGTATAAATGCTCAATATCATCAGCCAAAATAAGGCTAGAGATTGCTTATATGCAAGTTCGGCTAAAGCTGAAAAAAGAATTATAACAAGTCTACGAGAGCCAAAATAGGAACTTGAACATATCCTGCCTGAATTTAGAGACTGTCTTAAGAACAGATTTGATGCTTTAGATCCTAATGACTAAAGGCCAGAGAGTTGTGCAAAGACATCAAGAACATCATACAAGAAGAAAGCAAAAATTAATTTAAAAGACAGGAAAAAAAGAAAGAAAAAAAAATACCCAAAATGAATAATATAAGAGACTTTGAAATTTGTTCTTCAGCATAGAGAAGCTAAAGTGAGTTGAAGAAATGAGGAAGTCAAAGAGCTGAACATAAACTTTCAGAGAGTAGCCCCAGAAGACAAATTCAAGTATTATAATGAAATGTTCAAAGTCCTAGAGTTAGAAAACCAAAAGGGAAGAAAATACTCAGCATTTTTCAAACTAAAAGAACTGGAGAAAAAATTCAAGCCTCAACCTGAAATACTGAAGGATTCTACTGTCAAAATGTTGATTGATGAAGAAAGCATCAAAAGAAGATGGAAGCAATGCACAGTTATTGTACCAAAAACAAACAGTCTATGCCCAGCCATTTCAAGAGGGAGTATATGATCAAGAACCAAAGGTACTGAAAGAATATCCTTAAACTACACTGAAGGTACTGGCAAAAAACAAGGCTCCAAGAACTGATGGAATACAAATTGAAATCTTTCAACAAATTGATGCAGCACTGGAGGTGATCACTCATCTGCACCAAGAAATTTGGAAGAGAGCTACCGGCCAACATATAATTTCAACTTCCAAAAATGTTCTCAAAAGAGAAATAATTTTGTATTCTTACTGTAAGAAACAAAGCTTTCTTCAATTATAACCCAAAAAGCAGATATAAAAATAACTGTTATTTTATACATTTTGAGCACGGTGGGTTTGTGCAATAAAGCAATGGACTACAAACTATACGGTTGTCAGTTAGAGCCCACCAGCAGTACCATGGGAGAAAGATGAGACTTTCTGCACCCACAAAGATTTAAAGCCTAGGAAACTCTATGCCGTGTTGTGATGAGTTGGAACTGACTTGACAGTACTTAACAATGAACAACAATCACTTACAATGTCTAAATCGTTGATATATATGTTTGTCATAAAAAGAAACACACAAAATTTGCAATATCTACAATGTGAAATGAGTCCCTGGGTGGCACAAATGGTCTTGACTACTAGCAATATGGTAGGTGGTTCAAACTTACCCAGGGGCAATTTGAAACACAGGCTTGATAATCGGCTTTGTGAACATGATGGTGCAGTTCAACTCTGCACACATGGGTTAACCATTAGTTAATGTTGTTCATGTGAAAAATAGATAGTAGACATTTTACTGTCATTATAAATGTGAAATGGTATACAACAAGAAAGTAGATAGGTGAGGATTAGTTAAGTGCTCTCGAGTGTGTTCTGACCCATATTGACCCTGTGTAGGTTTCCAAGCAATGTCTGGTGGGTTTGAATTCTGACCTTGTGGTTAGCAGTTCAATGCTTATCCTACAGCACTAGATCAGGACTCCGAATGAGGAGTTGTTGTTGTTAAATGCTGTTGAGTCAGTTCCAACTTATAGTGACCCTGTATAGGGTTCCTTATGAGTGGCTGGTGAGTTTGAACAGCCAACCTTGTGTTTCAAAGTGACCTTGTGATTGAGTGCTATTCTTACAGAGCCTGGTATATTTAAAATGAGAGTATTTTATACATCAGTTTAGCAGTTTGAATAGAGTATATTTAGCGGAGCTTGATTTACTCATTCTAATGTTTACATATTGGGTTTTTGAACATAGATCATGAATAAAAGATAGCTCAAAAAAAAAAAGACATAGGTGCTTACCTCAAAATAAACCCAGAATGACAAATAACATTACTTACAATAATCTAATCAAATATTCATTTTTTTTTTTTTTTAGTTAAAATATATCAGTTGTACTCATATTTCCATATACAAGGTCATGTCCCTGCCATTTTCTTGAGGCACTTATTACTGGAATACAGCACATGTTTTTTCTGCTGTCCTCAGAGCTGAGGAGGGCCACCATAGGATTGGAAAAAAGAAGTCCATTTGGGTCTGGTGGGAGGCATTAAGCAAAGTTCTCTAAAATATATGAAAAAACTAGATGGGAGTTTTCTAACATAATATTCTATTAACATTTTATAAGTTAATAGAAGAAATTAAAATAAAATGAAAAAGAATGGAAACCATGTATTTTCATCATCTTTCTTTCTTAAATGATTCTTTCATTTTTGTTATTATCATAATTATGATTATGCTGCTATGGAGTGGTATGGTGAAACAATCTTATTACCTTATATTCTTTATGATAGCAAGGATATATTTTGGAAAATACTACTTTCTTGAGTTCTGCACTTTTTAATGTTTTACATACAGCATGAATACAAATAAATGACAAATATTTAAGTGTTTCAAAGCATAATTCTTAATAGAATATCCAGGAATTGTTTTAGAATACAGGTATTATTATCTCTTTATGTAAAATATATTGCTATACAGAAATGATTATTAAAATATCACATAGTAAGAAGCATAATAATATTGCTTTCAAATGCTAAATATATTTTTCTTTATTGGATCTAATACAATGTTCATTTACTTCAAGCTCACTGGACTTCCAGCAATGCCGTCATACTGGAGTCTAGGGTTCCAACTGAGTCGCTGGAATTATGGCTCACTGGATGTAGTTAAAGAAGTCGTGAAAAGAAACCGAGATGCTGGCATACCATTTGTAAGTGGAATGAAGTCATTGTGAAGATATTTATCAGATTAAATATTGTCACGTGTTAATAAATGTATAAATTGTCTGGGATATCCACCATATATTTTATTAACATTTTAAAAAATATGTAGGTTTTGTTATTCTACAAAATGAAGCATCTATCTATCTATCTATGTTGCTGTTGTTAAGTGCCATCAACTTGTTTCTGACTCACATCAACCCAGTATGTGGTTTCCAAGTAGAGAATGGCAAGTTTGAACTATCAACCTTATGGTTCAAGCCCACCTTACAGTCCTGTGCTTATCCTG
>NW_006408561.1:9883794-9929693 GCF_000296735.1 Chrysochloris asiatica | reverse complement strand
AAACTAATTTTGTAAATAATACCATTACCTCTTAAGTGGAAAACAAGAAATGTAAGTTCTTTTATCTTTTGTTTATTATATATATAAAAGAAACTAATTGGACTTAAAGGTTGAAGTTATTACAGAGGTTTTTAATATATTTATTGAATTGTACTCTGTTAATTTTTTTAGGATACACAGGTCACTGATATTGACTATATGGAAGACAAGAAAGACTTTACTTATGATGCAGTTGCATTTAAAGGGCTCCCTGAATTTGTTCAAGATCTGCATGAACACGGACAGAAATATGTCATCATCTTGGTAATGGTTCATTATATATTAATGCATTTGTAGTAAATGCACATTTAGTAAGTTGATAGATTTTCCATCACTTATTCTTTTTATTATCAGGACCCTGCAATTTCCATAGGAAAACGTATCAATGGAGCAGCGTATGAAACATATGACAGGGGAACTGAAAAACATGTGTGGGTAAATGAGTCAGATGGGACTACACCAATTATTGGAGAGGTAAATATGTGTCCTAAAGTTATGTTGCTTAGGTTTTCTATCCCACCACAAAATTTCTGTAAATGTATGTGTTTGCTTGCTTAGAACTCTAGAGACATGATTTTGATTTTGGAGAGACACCTTAGGAGCAGTTCAGGAATCTTTAAAACAGTTTTTTGCTAGAAGTTAGTTATACTAAGAGTAAACAGACACTGGAAAATTATCACTGCCATGAGCAATTCAAAAGAATGCTAAAAATTATAGTAATTTGAATTATTACATAATAATCTAGACGTCTATGAAGAAAGATCATGGAAAATCATTGTAAATACAAGCTGAATACTTAGGCTAGTACTAAATGATATGTTTACCATTGATCTCCAAAATAACATAATGAGATGGCTATGATTAAAATTCCTATTTACAGGTAACAAAACTGAATCTTAAGAGAGAAGACATTAGTAAGATCACAGAGCTAAGAAGAAGCAGTCAAGACACTTTCCCTGGCTTCCAAATGCATATCCTTATCTAGAGTAAATATTGTCATTGAGGCAACTTTGTGCAACATATCCAAAACAATAATAATGTCTAGATATATTGACTTAATAATTCTACTTCTACAATTTAGTCAGAGGAATTAATACAGGAGGATAATAATATCAATTTGTAAAAAAATATGCTTATTATATTTGCAATTAAAAACATTTTATCACTTTTCATCACATTCACCAAACTTTAATTTTCAGATGAAAATCTGTTTCTAATAAGTATGAATTCCATTAGGAAAACAGCACTTTCTTCTATATAATTAGTTACTTGCTATTGAATCAGTTTTGACTCATAGCAACCCCATCTGTATTAAAGTCGAACTGTGTTTCATAGGGTTTTCAATGATTGCTATTTTCTGAAGATTGTTGCGTCTTATTTTTGAGATGCTTCCAGGTAGACTTGAACCTCCAACCTTTTTGTTATCAATTGAGAGTGTTAACTGTTTGAACCTTCCAGGTACTCTCACACTTATAATGCCTCTTAATATCCCACAAAATAATTATGGTAGGACCTGTTTTTTGCATATGGACCTATTACACAGTCACTATATTTCACTTGGATATAAAAATAATATAATTTATCCCAATTTATCTGAAATTGAATTATGTTGTTTAATATAGTTATTTTAATTAATAAGAAAAATGCTATAAAAAGTTGAGAAAGCATAAAATATTCAGAGGCGGCAATTTATAGTGTTTATAGTATGGAGTAGGACATAAGGTTACCTGAGTTTGAATTTTTAATGAACTACTTATCAGTGATGTCATCTAGAAAACTTATATAACTTATTTGTGCTTCATTTTCCTCATCTATAAAATTGATTTAATAATAGTACTTATATTTAAAAAGGAAATAACACTAGTAGTGTAATGGTTATGAGTTGGAATGCTAATCTAAAAGTCAGCAGTTCGAAACTACTGGCAATGTCACAGGAGAAAGATGAGGCTTTCTGCTCCTTTAAAGAAGTACAGACTCAGGTCACTATGAGTCGGAACTGACTCCATGGCACATAACTACCACCACCACCCAGTTCCTAAAGCAATAACAAAAATTGAATTACTTATTGTAAAATTATTAGAACAATGGCCAACACATATTATGTGTTATACCATGTTTACTAGATAATAAAATGTGGCACTGTAAGATAAGCCCTTGACCATAGTGTTGGTTTTACCTGCAAGATCGACAGTTCAAACTGACCAGCCTCTCTTCAGAAACCCTATACAGGGTCACTGTGAGACTCAACCAACTTGTCGGCACTTAACAATGACAACAAATAATAAAATGAACATACCAGGATGTTTTCTCCTCTAATTTCTTGGAGGCAGATATCTTTATTATGAATATAATAGAGGATGCATGAGTCACACATACTTAAAGAAGTACAATAGTCTATCTATCTTGAACTGTTTTTTTATTTTTTTATTCTGCTCAAGTGAATTAGGTCTGCAAGCCATTTGCTTGTCATTGATTAATGAATATATGTGAACAATTTGTTACTTTAGGTATGGCCAGGACTAACAGTATATCCTGATTACACTAGTCCACAAGGCATAGAATGGTGGGCAGATGAATGCAGTCGTTTCCATCAAGAAGTGAAGTATGATGGACTTTGGATCGTAAGTAATAACTTTAAACTAGTGACTTTATTTAGAATGTTTCAAGCATAAAATATTGTTAAGTAACAAGCTACATTTTACTAATGTATTCAATAACAAAAGCAATAAAATTCCTATATTGTTTTTCTAGAATGTGTCAATATCATAACTGTCATATTCTTTGTTTAAAAAGAATACAAACTAAAACATGTAAATGTAAATTTCTTTTTTTACTCTAGTAATATGGCAAAACATTACAGAATAATATCTGTTCCTGTAATTCAGGTGTTGAATTGAATATTTATCCACTAATCAATGATCTTTAAAAAATAGTTCATGATATTTACAAATATGCCTTAAGCAATCTACCACCACTTATCTGTAAATTTGTTGTGCTGTAATGGCTTATGTGTTGCTGTGATGCTGGAATCTATGCTATCAGTATTTTTAATACTAGCAAGGTCACCCATGGTAGTCAGGCTTATGCAGAGCTTGCAGACTAAGACAAACTAGGAAGAAGAAAAGGAAGACCATTTCTGAATAACTAGCAACTGAAAACCTAATGAGTATCAGGGTAACATTGTTTGCTATAGTGCCAGAAGGTGAACCCCTTAGGTTGGATATAATCAAAATACGACTGGGGAAGACTGTCTCATAAAAATAGAATTGACCTTAATGACGTGAATAGAGCAAGCTTTCAGAATCTTCATTTGTTGATAGTGCACATGTCAAAAGAAGAAAGAAGAAGGAGAAGAAGAAGAAAATAAAAAACAAAACAGCTGCAAATATCCATCAATAATCTGAATGTGGAATATGCAAGTATGAATCTAGGAAAATTGAAAGTCATCAAAATGAAATCAAACACATAAAGATTGATATCCTAGACATTACTGAGCTGAAACAGACCTGTATTGGTCATTTATAATCAGACAATTATATTATTTACCATGATGGGAATGAAAAAATGAAAAGGATTGACATTGTATTCATACTAAAAAGTATCATTTCAAGATCTATTTTGAAGTACAATGTTCTCTGTGATAGGATAATATCCATATACCTACAATGAAGACTAATTAATGCCATTACTATTCAAATTTACACATCGACTACTAAATCCAATGATGATGAAATTGAAGTATTCTACAAACTTCATTATGAAATTAATCAAACATGAAACCAGGAATCATTGATAGTCATTGGTTATTGTAATGCCAAATTTGGAAACAAAGAGGAAGGGTTGGTAGTTAGAAAATATAACCTTAGTGATCAAAATAATGCTGTATTACATGATATAATTATTCAAGGCCAACACTTATTCCTTGAAAATACCTTTTATCAACAACATAAATGTTGCTAACACATGAGCACCTTATAAGATGAAATACATAGGTATCAAATTGACTACATTTGTGAAAAGAGATGATGGAGAAGTTCAATACAATCAACCAAAACAAGACTCAGGGAACTGACAGCCACTGTGGAACTGACTACCAACTGCTCATATGCAAGTTCAGAATGAAGCAGATGAAAATAAAAACAAGTCCACAAGAGCCAAAATATGACCTTGAGTGTATCACATCTGGGTTTAGAAACTGTCTCAAGAACAGATTTGATGCATTAGACACAAATTACTGAAGACCAAGAAATCATACAGGAAGAAATCAAAAGGGAATTAAAAAGATAGAAAAGAAAGAAAAATATGTCAGAAGAAATTCTGAAACTTACTTTTGAGCACAGAGAAGCTAAATTAAGTGGAAGAAATGAGGAAGTTAAAGAACTGAAGAGGAAATTTCAAAAGGCAACTCCAGAAGACAAATAAAGTATTATAATGAACTGTGCTAAGACCTGGAGTTAAAAAACCAAAAGGGAAGAACAGTCTTTCTCAAGTTGAAAAAAACTGAAATAAAAATTGAAGCCTCAACTTGCAATTTTAAAGGATTCTATGGGCAAAATATTGAATGATGCAGGGAGCATCACAATAAGATGAAAGGAATACACAGAGCCACCATACCAAAAAGAACTAATTAATTTTTAGTCAATTCAAGAGGTGCCATAGGATGAAGAAAGGGTGATACTAAAGGAAGAAGTTCAAACTGCACTGAAGACACTGGCAAAAAACAATACTCCAGAAACTAACAGAATACAAATTGAAATCATTCAACAAACTCTGCAGCAATGTAGGCACTGATTTGTGTATGTCAAAAAAATGGAAAGGCCAACAGATTAGAAGAGATCCTTATTTGTGCCCATTTCAATGAAAGGTAACCAGATGGCATAAGGAAACCATCAAACAATCTTATTAATATCACATGCAAGTAGAGTTTTGCCGAGGATACGTTTTAAATGGTCGCAGCAATACATTGACAGGGAGTTTTCAGAAATTCAAACTGGATTCAGAAAAGGTCTTGGAATGAGATATATCATACTAATGTCACACAGACCTTCACTAAAAGCAAAGACTACCAGAAAGATGTCTACTTGCACTTTATTGATTATGCAAAGGCATTCGACTATGGGTATCATAACAAACTATCAATAACATTGAGAATGGGTATTCCAGAACAATTAATTGTGCTTGTGAAGAACCTGTACATAGACCAAAAGGCAGCCATTAAAACAAGACTACAGCCTTCAGTCTGTATTGCATCTCAATGTAAAGGAAAAAAAAAAAAATCCTCACAACTGTACCAATAAATAACATCATAATAAATGGAGAAAAAAATTGAAGTTGCCAAAGACTTCATTTTGCTTGAATCCACAAATCAACAATCAGAAGCAGCAGCTAAGAAATCAAATGGCATACTACATTAGTAAATCTGCACCAAAAGATGTCTTTGAAGTATCAGATAGTAGATATCAGTTTGAAGACAGGTGAGTATGACACAAATCATGGTATTTTCAATCAACTCATATGCACTGGAAGCTGGGTAATGAATAAGAAAGACTATAGAAGAAGAACTTATGCATTTGAATTATGATATTGGCAAAAAATGCTGAAAGTACCTTGAATTTAGAAGTATGAATGGTGAGACATTGTCTCTCTTATTTTGGGTATGTTATCCAGAAGGAACCTGTCTCTGGTGAGGACCATCATGCTTGATAAAATTGAGGGTCATGAAAAAGAGGAATATCCCAATGGAATGGATTGACACAATGGCTGTAACAATGGGCTCAAAACCAACAATTGTGAGGATGTCACAGAACTGGGCAGATTTTCATTCATTTGTGCATAGGGTCACTATGAGCAAGAACCAATTTTATGTTACATAAGAACAACAACAGCACAGCAATATAATTCCAAAAATATGTCTTTATTTTCTTGTCGTTATTGTTGTTAAGCGCTATCAAGTTGGTTCTGACCCATAGCGACTCTGTAAAGGGTTTATGAGGAGCAGCTGGTGAGCTTGAAATGCTGACCCTGAGGTTCAAACCAACTTTGCAGTCCAGCGCATTTGCCCATAGTGGCCCATACCACCAAGTGGGTAACTTTAAAGAGTAGAGATTTATTGTCTCTTAGTTCTTGAGGCTAAAACCATATAAGGGTATTATTGACCATGTCGATTCCTTCTGAAGGCACTAAGAAAGGAACTCTTTCAAACCTTTCTTCTAGCCTCTAGTGGTTTCCAGAAATCCTTGGTGCTCACTTGCTTGCTGATGTATCTTCACATGGCAATTTTGGGTGGGTTTGAATGACCAAACTTTCAGCTAGTTGTTGTGGCTAAGTGCCATCGAGTCACTTCTGACCCATAGCAGCCTTGTATAGGGTTTCCAAGGAGTTGCTAGTGGTTTTGAACTACCTGCCTTGAGGTCCACCACACTATTCAGCAGAGCCACCCTTGTAGTCAAGCATTAACCAGTGACTCCTTAGAGCATCAAGGAAGCTGGATGAAAGATCAAATGGATAACATATATTAAATGACTAGATGTGCTAATAATGTGTACAATGACAGATTCACAGGGAGAACACTGACAAAACTCTAAAAATCACATGCTTGATACCTAAAATGCAACAAATGCTTTATATGTATAATTAAAATTAGGTGAAAGGAAAAGCATTTTTAGTTGTTTGTAAACCACCAACTCATATAATGCTTCTGTTATCTTGTGTTTATATGTATGCAAAACAAATAATATTGTGTTTGTCAATATGATAGTATCCATACCTGAGAGTGGTATCAAATAGTAAGTGTAGTAAAGCAAGATTAAGTTAAGTTAAGTGTCGTCAAGTCGGTTCCGACCCATAGCGACCCTGTACAGGGTTTCTGAGGGTGTACATCTTTACAGGAGTAGAAAGCTTCATCTTTCTCCCGTGGAGTGGCTGGTAGTTTCGAACCACTAACCTTAAGGTTCGCAGCCCAATTCGTAACCACTACGTTACATTAGTTGCTTATATTTTTGTATGTTTTACTACACTTACAAGATTAGTTGCTTACATTTTTGTTAGTTTGTTTTACTACATTTGTAAGATTAGTAGCTTATATTTGTCTTCTAGGACTGGTAGAACACTACAATTGCTTTAAATAAGTCATTTTCAAATAATTGGAGAGATTTGACTTGAAACATTATAATTAATTTAAAGTATCTGTTCATTTTGTATCTATTCAGGATATGAATGAAGTTTCCAGCTTTGTTCAAGGTTCTAAAGAAGGATGTAAGGACAACAAATGGAATTATCCACCATTTACTCCTGGTAAATTACATTTAATATTTAATTACCACTGATTGAGAAAATTCTAGTTTTCCTTATTGAATGGCAAACTCTATATTTTAAAGTAATAAACTTTAGTATAATTTGGAGACTCGGTAATCAATAGCTTTTTGCATTCACTCAAAATATTATTGCTTAGGTTCTAGGAGAAGGAGCATGTTTTTTAGTTTTCATATTGCATGTTGTATTATCTTTATTATTTTTTGTTAGTTACCATGGAGTCAGCTCTGATTCATAACAACCTTGTGAATAAGTGAATAAACCATCGCACAGTCCTGTTCTATTTTAATAATCACTGGCATTTTAAAGCTCATTGTTGTAGTTGTTGTTGCAATCTATCTCATTGAGAATTTCTCTTATGTTTGATGATATTAAATTTTACTGAGCATAATGTCCTTTTCTGGTGATTGGTCTTTTCTGATCAGATTTCCAAAGTAAGCCAACTATAGCTTCACCATATTCACTCTAAGGAACCTTATGGTAGTAGTACATCTAAAACGGATTTGTCTGTTTTACTGGAAATCCAATGTATACTCAGTATTCTTTACCAATACCACAGTTTCAATATATCTATTCTTTTTTCTTGCTTTTTCATTGTTCGTTTCATGCTCACATGCATATGATGAAAAGACCATGGCTTGGGATCAGAAACACTATATACATCCAAGTGAAAGTAGCTTTGCTTTAGAAAGCTTTGAAGAAGTCTTCAGTCATAGATTTAAACAACTTGTCATTTGATTTCTGGATTGATAATCCTAAAAGAATGAAGTCATTAACAATTATGATTTATTTTTTATTTAACATGATGTTGCTTATAAGTCCTTTTTTGAGGATTTTCATTTTTTCACATTCACATATAGCCCACACAGAAGGATGGACCCATCAACCCTTTATCACTGGCATCCTCAGGAAGTTTGTGTATTGCTATGATACTTGAAGTTATATTCCCAATATTTCACATACCCACAGGGTCATCTAGGTGGACAGGTGTCAACAGAGCTTTAAAATGAAACCAGACTAGAAAGAAAGTCCTTGATATCTGCTTCCAAATGTTAGCAAAGAATACCTGGTAGATTACAACAGAATAGTGTCCTATACAATGCTGGAAAATGAGCCACTCGGGTAGGAAGACATTCATAATAAAACTAGGGATGAGTTGCTACCTCAATGTAGAGTTGACTTTAATGATGCAAATAAAGTAAACCCTTAAGGACTTTTATTTGCTGGTGTGGCATAACTCAAGATAAGAAATAACAGTTGCAAATATCCATTAGCAACTGGGACATGGAATGCATGGAGATTGAATCATGGAAAATTGAAAGCTATTAAAAATGAAATAGAATGCTTAAAGATTGATTTCTTAGGCATTAGTGAGCTGAAATGGATGGGTATTTGTCGTTTAGAATCTGAAAGTCATATGGTCTACTATAACAGGAATGACAAATTGAAGAGAAACATCATTGCACTCATCATTAAAAAGAACATTTGGAAATCTATCCTAAAGGACAGCACTTTCAGCAATGGGTTAATATCCAATAGCATACAAGGAATAGCTGTTAAAATGACTATTTAAATTTGCACAACAAACACGTATGCCAAAGATCAGGAAACAGATGATTTTATGTCTTCTGAAGTCTTAAGTTGACAGTACATATGATCAAGATGTATTAATAATTACTAGTTATTGTAATGCATAAGTTGGAAGTAGAATAAGGATCATTAGTTGGAAAATATAACCTTGAGAATAGAATGATACCAGAGATTATATGATAGGATTCTGCATGACAGACTTTTGCATCAGGATTGGAGGTAGACGCATCAACAATTTATGATATGCAGATGACACAACAACACAATGAATTAATTACAATATGACACAATTGGATATTGAAAGATGACTTACACAGGAATCAAACTGAGTACATCTGTAAAAAGAGAAGTAAAGTTCAATATTATCAGTTAAGACACATGGAGAAGCTGAATATGGAACAGGCCATGGATTAGTCATAGTGGTGGTGATGGTTACGTGCCATGGAGTTGATTCTGACTTATAGAAACCCTGTATGTGGTTTCAGAGGTTGTAAATCTTTATGGGAGCAGAAAGCCTCATCTTTCTCCCATGGAATTGCTGGTTGTTTTGAACTGGTGACCTTGAGATTGGCAGCCTGACTTGTAACCACTATGCTACCAGAGCTCCTTATGAATAAGTTATATACAAGTTTAAATTGAAGCTTAAGAAGATCAAAACAAGTTTATGAGAGTGAGAATACTACCTTGAATATATACAGCATGAATGTGGTGACTATCTTACATATATCTATATATCTATATCTCTATATATCTATATCTATAAAATTATGTTGTTGTTGTTGTTGTTATTAAGTGCCATTGAGTCAATTCCAACCCATAGAGACCTTTTATAGGGTTTCCAAGGAGCAGCTGGTGAGCTTGAACCACTGACCTTGCAGTTCAAATGACTTTGCAGTCTGATTTATTAGCCCACAGCCCCACACCAGGACTCTCTCTATATATCTATATCTATATCTATCTCTCTATCTCTCTCTCTATCTATCTATCTATCTATCTATCTATCTATCTATCTATCTATCTATATTGATATAGATATATTTGAACTATACTGAAATCTAATGGCCAAAGAGCAGAAGATGTGAAGAATAACATGAATGGCATCATACATGAAAAAAGTGAAAGGTCATTAGAAGCAAAAGAAGAAAGAAGAAAAAGACCAGAATGAATACCAGGAGAGACTCTGAAACTTATTTTTAAGCAGAAGCAGAAAATAGCTTAACCAAATATAAGAAATAAGGAAATAAAAGAATAAAGCAGAAGATTTAAAATGGTGGCTCCAGAAAGCAAGGTCAAATATTGCTATGAATATACAAAACCTATAAAAAGGTGAAAGAGAAACAGAAAAGCAAAAGAGAATAAAAAGATTGGCATTTCTCAAGATGAAAACACTAAGACAAAAAAACCTTAAGTTTTATTATTGAAGACATTATGGAGAGGAGAAGGTGGAGATGACATAAGAAATATCAGACAATATAAGGTATATACAGTAGCAAAGATTTGATTGATTTTCAACAATTTAAGTCGGCTGTACATGACCAAGAATCACTTAGACTGAAGGAAAACAGTCAAGATGCACAGGTGAAAAAAAAAACAAGGTTTCTGGAATTGAGGGAATACCAGTTGATTTTTCAGTAAACTGATGTGTTTACTTGTCTATAGAAGCCCTGGTAGTATAATGAGTTACGTGTAGAGCTGATAACCACAAAATCAGGCGTTCATATCACCAGCCCCTCAGATACCCTACACAGGGAAACTATGAGCTGGAATCACACAACCACCACCACCACCACATGTCTATGTCAAGAAATTTGGAAAATAGCCATCTATCCAATGGATAGTAATAGTTGTATATCTGTTCATATTCAAAAAATGATCAAATGAGATACAGAAAACATTGATCACCATTATGAATGTCAGCAAAATATCCTGAAGAGAAAATTTAAATGACTGCAGTAGTACATTAACAAAACACCTGCCAAGAAGTTCAAGCCAGACTCAGAAGAGACTATGGAATGCAGTACATTATTACTGACGTCAGATGGATCTTGATGAAATTAGTGAATGCAGAAACATATTTACTTATGATTTATAGACTATTATAAGGCATTTAAATGTGTGAATTATGTGTGTGTTGGGATAACATTATTGAAGAATAGAAATTTCAGAAAACTTCGTTGCTCTAATTCAGGACCTTACTTGGAGCAAATAGCACTTTGAACATTACAACACTGCGTAATTTGAAAATGTGTATGGCAGATTCTTACTAGATCTGTATGATGAATGAATAATTCAAGAAGCTGAAGTGTATGAACCATAAACTTGCATCAAGAATAGAGGAAGATACATTAACAACCTGTTATATACAGATTATACCATTTATTTTGCCCCAAACTAGGGCTACATTTATGACTTTAGCACTTTCTGATGAATTTAAAAGAGAACACAGTCTTCAATGAGGATTATACATAGTTCTGCAGGATTATCTTTACTTCAGATTCATTGTCCTTATTAAATAATTAATTTAGATAAGCAAAATTTGTTTGAAAACACAGTTAAAATGATTGAAAAGTAATATATATATATATATATATATATATATATATTGTTATAAGGCTGTGTGATTATTTAAATATACCTAATATAGATATAGAGTCCTGGTTGTCCTGGTGTATCACTGTAGAATAAGCACTAGACCACAAAGTCGGTTTGAACCACAAGGTCAGCATTCAAAATCACTAGTCACTCCTCAGAAACCATCTACAGAATCACTATGAGTTGGAACCGAGTCAATGGCACTTAACAACAATATGAATATACCTCATTTAGGTATATTTAAATAATGAGTTACACCTCACTTATTTTTTAGAAAGATGGTTGTCTTCATTAAAAATAACCAAAAAAATTGAACTTAACAAAAAGATGTAGTCCTTGAGGAACATGTTTCAATAAGGACTTATGAAGAACAATGACAGTAACTATCATAGTATCAACTAAGTCTATAAATTACTACACAGTAAACACCTGAACAGCAGAAATTTAAATTATGAAATTTTATTAGCGTTGTAATTTATGAACAACATCATAAGAAATGATGAAGAAATTAATATCAGGGATTTCATTCTCCTTGGATTAAAAATCAAAATGTAAGAAAGCAACAGTCAATAAATCAAACATTGCTTTGCACTGGGCAAGCTGCTGCAAAAGCCCTCTTAAAAAAACCAAAGTTGTCACTTTGATGACAAGGTTGCCTGAACCAAGCTATGTTCTTTTTAATCATGTCATAAGTATGTGAGAGTTGGACAGTGATAAAGGAAGACAGAATAATAGATTCACTTGAATTGTGGTTTTGGTGAAGAATATTGAATATACTATAGACTTCCAGAAAAAAGTAATCTTGGATGAAGAACAGTCAGAATGCTCTATAGAAGTGAGGATGGTGGTGTCGCTTCACCTTGCTTACTTTGGACATGTCATCAAGAGGAATCAATTGTTAAAGAAGGACATCATGTTTAATAATGCAGTTGTTGCTGAATTGATTCTGACTCGAAACGATCCTACACAGGTTTTTTTAAGAGCACTTTGAATGTCTAACCTAATGGTATCAGTCCAGTGCTTATCGTACTGCACCATACTAAATCTCTGATAATATAGAGTGTCAGCAAAAAAAGTTGATTTGGCACTATAGGATATGTACTGGACTACTAACCACAAGGTTGGCAGTTCAAACCCACTAGCTGCTTCTTGGAAACCCTATATAGAGTTGCAATGAGTTGGAACCGATTTACTTAACAACAATTACAGCAACTTGCAGCATGGGGAGTGAGGCGACTTTGTAGGATAAGCACTAGATTCCATATCAGAAGGTCAGTGGTTCAAGCCCACCAGCTGCTCAAAAGATGATGCTTTCTGCTCCTAAAAGATTTACAGTCTCAGAATCCATATAGAGGTCACTATGAGTCAGAACCAACTCGACAGCTCTTAACAACAGTAACAACAACTTGCAGCACACATTAAGATAATATCCTTATGTTATTATTAAGTTAAAGATGTTTTAATACATTTGGAAGCATTTAAAATATTTTAATGAGTATGTACAATATACTATATATTAAAACAAACATTTGGCTAACATTAAATATGAGCTGTACCTAACTATTCTGACTTATGTACAAATTTTAGTTAAAGACAGACTTATGAATGGAACTGTCTGTAAACTGGGGATGGTCTGTACATCAGGTCACTATGAATCACAACCAACTTAACCTCACCTAACAACAACAGGAACTCTGGTTGCTTAGTGGTTATGAATTGGGCTGCTAACCTCAGAGTCAGTAGTTCGAAACTACCAGCTGTTCTGTGGGAGAAAGGTGAGGCTTTCTGCTCCTGTAAAGTATTACAGCCTCGGAAACCCTGTACAGGGTTGCTATGAGTCAGAACTGATTCCATGACACACAACAACAACAACAACATGTCAGGTCTACATGTCTAGATTTAGATTTCATTACAATAAAAACCTAATTCATTATAAAATTTTATAATGAAACTTTATACAGTAATATATATATATGCACATACATATTTATATCTGTATTAAAGGCTATTTGTTCTGTGAAATTACTTATTATTCTAGGTAGAGACAGAATTCATTAAGATAAATGTTGGTCTAATGGTTATTGAAAGTTCAACAACAATGGATTGTGAGGGCCCTAATGAAACTTGTGTTAAGTTAAGTGCTGTCGAGTCGGTTCCGACCCATAGCAACCCTATATAGGGTTTCCGAGGGTGTAAATCTTTACGGGAGTAGAAAGCCTCATCTTTCTCCCGCGGAGCGGCTGGTAGTTTCGAACTGCTGACCTTAAGGTTCGCAGCCCGATTCGTAACCACTACGCTACCAGAATTGGATTGAATTTCCTCTTTTCATCATTATTATTATTTTTCTAATAAATATAACATTACACATGCTGTTAAATGTCATTGAGTCACATCTGAATCATAGCGATACTGTACAACTTTTCCAAGGAATGTCTGGTGGGCATGAGCTGCCGACATTATGATTAGCAGCAGTTCAGTGCTTATTCAATAGCACCACACATTACACATTACATAGCATACCATATTTAAATATGTAAAGTTTAAAATGAGACTATATATTTTAAAAAACATTTAACATTTATTTTCTCTAAGATATTCTTGACAAACTCATGTATTCCAAAACAATTTGCATGGACTCAGTACAGTACTGGGGGAAACAATATGATGTTCACAGCCTCTATGGATACAGCATGGCCATAGCTACAGAGAAGTAAGTATGCTTTCATTAAGAAAGTCTTTCCCTAATTATTTTCTACAAATATTGCATAATGATCTATCTATATACTTTGAAAATACCCAGAGTAAGAAAGCAAATAAAATAAAAAGCTGAAGATAACACTATACTCTGGTTTAATGCTAAAATTTGTGGCTTTCAAAGCATCAGTTCTTTTGTTAATATACATTAATTTGGAAATCAATTAACAAGAACTACACAAATTATTTATTTAACTGTGATTCTTTCTAAATTCCTATATAAAATTTCTCCTCCAAAATGTGATTCAATTTTTCATATCTGAATATAATTGTGTTGTAAGCATGAACTCTACAATTGCCCCAGGGAGAGTGTTATTTGTAGAATATGTATTTTTTTTTTAAAACAAGGGTTGAAATTGAAATTGTGGTTTCAAATAGGTGTTCAGCAAATATATTTTAATATACTATTATTTGTATACACACACACACACACACACATATATGTGTGTGTGTGTGTGTGTGTGAGTCAAAAATTATCCACACTTTGGCTGTAGAATTCATTTTAATATAATTTTAGAAAAGACAAATATATCATTTTTCTATTATAATCTCCTTGCTTTTCAATATGCTTTCTCCAAATGTCAACAAGCTTCTATATTTCCTTATTAAAAAATGTTTTAGGCTGAGCAGCAAGCCACAAATGCACCACTGACTTCACTTCTTTATCCAAGGTGAATCTTCATACTCAAAGGGCTGCTTTCAGGGGACCAAACAAGTGGAAGTCTGATGGAGTAAGATGAGGACTATAGGGAGGATGCTTTAACAACTCAAGACAAAGTTTTTGCAGAGTGTCAGTGTGGATGGAGGTGTGCAGATGCAAGAGCACAAAACTGTTGGATAGTTGCCCTCTATTTTAATCTGAAGTTTAAGCTTCAGCTCTTCACTGAGCATCTTACTATAATGAGCACTGTTTCTGATAGTGTTCCAATACTGGCCCTTGAAAATTCCAGAAACATGTAAGCCTCAATTTTCCAGCTGATGGTTGACTTTTGAACTTTTTCCTGGTTGGCGACTGAGAATGTTTATGTTCTGTATTCTTCCGCTTACTCTCAGGCTTGTAGTGATGAATCCATGTCTAATAACCAGTCATGATATTTTTTAAAGAAACTTTTACCTTCCTTTGAGAATTGGTCCAAAGTTTGTTTGCAGATGTCCAATACTTCTGTTTATTCTCTTCTGTGAGTTAGTTCAATACTCATCTCATACAAAATTTTCAAAACCCAAGTCTGTCATGGATTATTTCATAATCTGTGACTGATTTATAAATGATCTGCCACATAATCCACTGACACTCATCTGTTCGACAGAATCATTTCACATGCATGCTCAATATTGTTTTCAGCTGTAGATATGGACAGGCATTGTAATATAACCAGAGTAGGGATCATTTTTTACTCACCCTTTTGTTTCCATATAAAATATGATACTAATTAAAGGAAATTTATATGCTAGTTACCTAAAAATTTCCAGACACTGTGTAACAGTACTAGCATCACATGCCATTGAGTCCATTCTGCCTCATGGCAACCACATGTGTGTCAGAATAGAACTATGCTCAATGAGGTTTCTGATTACTGATATTTTGGAAGGAAATTACCAGGCCTTTCTTCCAAGGAAGCTCTGGATGGACTTGAGCCTCCAATCATTGACTATCAGCTTGAGTACTTCATGACCTGGAACACCATGGGCTAAACGCATTGTATAAGATCCCATATTGTAAGACTAGAACACAATCCAGATCTAGTCTAAATAAATTTGTGAGTTTCTCATAATCAGACAACTATGATCAAGTTTAAGTCCAATTTCATGTTTATCTGGTCCAAAATCATGCATGGTATCAGCACTTGATCAAGTTTAAGTCCAATTTCATTTTTTTTTATCTGGTCCAAAATCATGTATGGTATCAGCACTTTTATACACTATCTTGATACAATTAGCTTGCTTCACTTTGATCTCAATAAAGTCTTAAATAATGCATTATTTAAGTCAGTAGTTTTTTTGAGTTAAGTACATTTTAGAAAACAGAAAATAATACTCTATGATGATTATGACAAAATTATAAATATGGGAAAAACATCAGCAGAGGTGAGAATAATAGTACTAACAGTTGTGGGTGGTAGTTGATTTCTAGAAACAGGCAAATAACTTTATGGTAACTTGCTGGTATTTGAAAATGCAGATGTTAAGATATCGCGTAACAGCAGCAAAAAAATACATACTGATTTCAAGTTTTAATTACTAAATTTCATATTTATGAAATGATTTCAATTATTTTAAAACATATATTTTACATGCAAATGTTGAACAAATGACAAAAGAACATGTTAGTTTATTTTGGTAAATGTCTTGGTTACTTGGCGCTACCACAACAAGCCATCACAAAGTGGATGACTTTAAATAGCAGGAATTTATTTTCTTCTGGAGTCTAAAAGTCAAAATCAAGGTATCAGGAATGTCAACCCTTTCTGTGAGAATCTATCCTAGTTTCTAGTGACAGCCAGCAATCCTTGGGAGTCCCTTTGCTTTTAGATAATCCTCACATGGTGTCTACCTTTCCTCTATGCATATGTCTATATCTACTGTACTGTTTTTATACTTGAAGAAGACATTTCTGAGTGACTAAATGTAGGACCCACACCCTGGTGGAGAAATAGCACTAACTCCAAGCTCAGCAATCCAAAGCCAACAGCTGCTCTTGCAAACTCTTTATAGTTAAGGGTCCCAATGTATCAGATCGATTTGATAGCATGTAACAACAGTTGGAGGACCCACCCCTCCTCTGGTAGGACCTCATTAAAAACAAGAAAACCCCTTATTTTCAAACTTGGTAATAGTTACAAGTACAGGGTTTAGAACTTCTAATTTCATGGAGAGGGGCACAATTTAGTCAAGAAAATCATTCAAAGTATGAATCAATTCTAAACACTTTGCTTACTCTGTGTTTGCTCAAAATGTTTTTAAGCAACTGTATATCTCTAGCTAATAGAAAATTAACATAATGTTTTATTTAAATAGTAACAAATATGACTTGTCTGTGAGATTTGTAATATATTCTTTAAAATTAAACTTTAGATTATATAGGCAACAATTAATTTTAAATATGCCTTTTTTATTAACTTTGTGTTATTTTTAGAGCTGTACAAAAAGTTTTTCCTAATAAGAGAAGCTTTATCCTTACCCGGTCAACTTTTGCTGGAACTGGAAGGCATGCTGCACATTGGTTAGGTGACAATACTGCTTCATGGGAACAAATGGAATGGTCTATTTCAGGAATGTTAGAGTTCAGTTTGTTTGGAATGCCTTTGGTAAGTCTTTGCATAAATGTTATTTTAAAAAACTCCAAATTAAATATTATTGTCTTAGTGATATTTGGTCAAATGATTAAAAGGCATGCTGCAGAAGAAAAGAAAACAAAATAAGAATATTGGTGATGTCTATTCTGCTCCTGTAAATATTTATAGCCCCAGAAACCCTGTATAGGGCCACTGTGAGTCGGAACCGACTCCATGGCACATAACAACAACAACAATATACCATTCACAAGGATCCCCAGTGGCACAAACAGTTAAGCTTTTAGGTCTTAACTGAAAAGTTGACTGTTCAAATCACACACACACACAGAATTTTCCAATGGGGAAAATTCTGTGGGATTGCAATGAGATAAAATCTATTCAATGGCACCTGAAAACTTCAATAGCATTTTCATCACTAGAATGAGAAAACTGTTGTTGTTAAGTGCCATGGAGTCGGTTCTGACCCATAGCGAAAATAAGATTGAAAAATTCAATAAAGCCAATATAAGTGAGAAACAGAATATAAAAATAAAGCCTAGAAAAATTATGTATAATAAATATAAAAAGAAATAAAATGATAGGGAAAATTACAAATAAATGAATAAAAATAGGGAATGACAAAAGACTAAATATATTTAAAGGACTAGATTTTCTGTTGACGTTACATATGTTAAGTATGTTACATATGTTTATATATATATATATATATATATATATATGTGTGTGTATGTATGTATATAATCACCACCTATCTGTCATTTTGTCACACTATGATAGCTTGTATATTGCTGTAACACTGGAAGCTATGGCACCAGTAATTTGAATGCCAGCAGGGTCACTCATGGTGGACAGATTCCAGCTGAGCTTCCAGACTAAAACAGACTCAGAAGAAGAGGTGGAATACTTCTAAATGTTTAGCCATGAAAACATCATGAATAGCAGTGAATCATTGTCAAATAGCACTAAAATATTGAATATTGAAGCATGATGAATAACATGAGAATATGGTCAGATATAATGCCAGAAGAAAAGTCCCTCAAGTTTGAAGGCACACAAAATACTACTGAGGAAGAGTTGTCTCTTCAAAGTAGAGTTGAATGTGATTATACAAATGAATCAGAGCCTCTAGGACCTGTATTTGCTAATGGGGTACAAGTTAAAATGAGGGTAAAAGGATGCAAACATCCATTAAAAATTGGAAAATAGAGCGTTCAAAGTATGAATCTAGGAAGATTGGAAGTTGTAAACAATGAAATAGATCACATAAATATTGATATCCTAGGCATTAGTGAGCTGAAATGGACTGATATTGGCCATTTTGAATCTACCAGTCACATGGCTTACTATGCCGGGAATGAT
Organism: Chrysochloris asiatica; assembly: GCF_000296735.1. Taxonomy (NCBI): domain Eukaryota; kingdom Metazoa; phylum Chordata; class Mammalia; order Afrosoricida; family Chrysochloridae; genus Chrysochloris; species Chrysochloris asiatica. The sequence goes on along the minus strand of NW_006408561.1, from coordinate 9,910,755 downwards.
GGATTAAAGATGAATGACATTATCAAAAAGGACATTCCAAGATCTATCTTGAACTATAATGCTGTCTGTGATACATAAAGTGATATGATATTTTTAATGCAGATAGTCAATAATAATTCTATTGAAGAAGAAACCCATATGGACTCAATAAAAAAATGAAAAAAAATGTATTGACTTTCCTAGTAATAATGGAAATGCAAACAAAAAGTTCTGTGAAATATATTTTACATAGAAAACTAGTAAACATGAAATCTCTGAAAAATAAATTATTGTCATGAACATGAATCAGTGACAACTTTGTCATTGTGATGGTATGTGACCAGCACTGGGCTACACATTATAAGGTTGGCAGTTCAAACCCACCAGCTGCTCCTCGGAAACTCTATACAGATCCCTATGAGTTGGAACTGACTCAACGACCCTTTTAAAATAACAACAGTAACATATCATACACTAAGAGTAAGTTCTTACATATTTATAAGAAAACTTGTACATAAATTTCATGGAAGTATTTTTTTTATAGAAGTATTCAATAGCATGTAGCCAAAGTATTCATCAGTAGGAGAATGTATAAGTGAATGATGATATGTTTACACAATGAAAAACTATATAATGGAGAACTTAAGATGAATAAGTGAATCTTACAAAAATAATGCTTAATGATAAAAGCAAAATGCAATATAATGCATAAAACATACAACTTTCATAAAGCTAGTAAACATACAAAACAATACTATACACAGCTTATATTTATAAATACATAATTATAAACCCTATACAGGGTTGCTATGGGTCAGAATCGACTTGACAGTGCTCAACAACAATTATATAAAATAAATGCATAGAACCAATAAACACTAACTTTAGAATATTGGTTATTTTGGGGGGATCCCTGGTAGGATATGAATGTAATCTGATAGAGGTACAGATAGAACAAGTTTCAATTTTATTTGTGATAATTTATTTTGTAAATTCAACTTGAATACACAGTTGTTTGCTATTACTCCAATAAATTTTTTAATCAGGATTATTTTATTCTGAATGTAAAAAAAAAATCATATCAAGGGACATGTATTGTTGTTTTCTAACTTTATTGTAATTTGGTCAAGGATTAAAGAGCAGAACATCAATTTCATATCCAACACATTATGCATATTTTGTTTAATCTCATTGCTTACAAACCCTACCGTGTAACATCATTTGTCCCACAGTATAACATCATTTACCTTGTGTTACCTATTTATTTTCCAACTTCCTTACTAACCTTTCTAAACTTTTTCTTTGATGTTACCTTCTTTATTTCAAATGATTGATGATTCTAAAGTGCACATACTTAACTAATGTTATTGTTTGCTTTATATACCTATCATTTGGCTGAAAAGTAAGGCATGGGAGTGAGTTCAGTTCCTAACCTGAAGGACAGCCAAGGGCCATTGTCTCAGAGGTTCCTCTGGTCTCTATTTGTTCAGTAAAACTCGTCTGTTTTATGATTTTGAGAGTTTTCGTCCACTATTTTCCATGGTCTGAGAAGCAACACATTTTAATACAATAATTTCCCCTTATACACATGAATTAGTATTAATTAAATCAAAGGATAAAATAATTTTAAAAAATGGCAAGTTGAATGTGTGAAGACACAATAAACAAAGATTAAAAACAATGCAATTAGAGTCAAGAATAGATAAAAATGGAAGATAAACTAAGTTAACAGAGATTATATAAAAACAAATCAATTATAAATAATACAAATTAATCTACTGAGATAGAAAACATGAAACTCTGTTAAAATCTGAGGACCTTTATACTTTTAAATATTGGTGTATTTGGGGTTTAGGTAGGAGCAGATATTTGTGGATTTGTGGCTGATACCACAGAAGAGCTTTGCAGAAGATGGATGCAACTTGGAGCATTTTATCCATTTTCCAGAAACCATAATGCTGAGGGATACATGGTAAGTGACTTTATTTGTGTTCTCCATGTTTTGAAGTGAAATCCATCCCTATTATTGGCAAGTACTTAAGTCTAAATCTAAAAATACATGGTCTAAAAGATTGGAACATTATTTTAAAAGAATAACCAAACTTCTTCTTCTCAAAGTACATAAATATTGTATACTTCCTAAAAAATATTGTATACTTCCTATATTCACAACATATTTTATTTAAGCCTAAGGCATGTACATATATGTTACATCATCAGTATTTAAAATTAGATCCAGTGCTTTTGCTTTGAGTTGGATTCTACTATTGTTGAGTTCTAGGTCATTTTTCTTTCATAAGAAAATATACTATCAAGAATTTTCAATGTTAGTTTTGTAAAATTAAAAATAAGAAATGAAAGAAGCTTGCAAAGCAGTTTGAGCCTGGACTCCTTCTATAATTAATAAAATGTTTATGCATAGATTGGGAACAAGCAAACATGTAGATACACTGTTGGGAGCAGAAATACAAACATATCGACCTGTTCTACCAGCTCTGAAAAGAGCTCTGGTGGTGCTGTAGGATAAGTACTAGAGTGCTAACTGCAAAATTGGCAGTTCAAACCCACCAGTCATTCCATCGGAGAAAGATGAAACAGTCTGTTTCCTTAATGAGTAGTTCTACTGCAATATATGGAGTCCTGGTGTGGCCCTGTGGGTTAATGCTCTGGACTGCAAGGTTGGTTTGAACCACAAGGTAAGCTGTTCAAGCTTTCTGGTCACTCCTCGGAAACCCTATATAGGGTCACTAAGTGTTGGAACCAACTTGATGGCACTTAATAACAACAACAACTGCCCTATATGGTTGATGTGAGTCAGAATGGACTTGATGGCACTGGGTTGACTAGTCCTGATAATGTTACAAACTGTGAGCTTTCCTAATCATTGTCGTCCTGAGTGAACTGTAAGAATTCAGTTAACCTAGTAAGTCAACTAAATACATGATGGATAAGAAATCTACTATTCACGTATTGATAGCATACAGGGCTTTATTTCTATTTGAGAAAAGGCACAGTTGCTCTGGAAGGAGAAATGATTGAATAAAATTATTGTTGTTGTTGTTATGTGCAGTGGAGTCGGTTCTGACTCATAGTGACCCTGTACAGAGTTTCTGAGGCTGTAAATCTTTACGGGAGCAGAAAGCCTCATCTTTCTCCCACAGAACAGCTTGTAGTTTCGAACTCCCAACCTTAATGTTAGCAGCCCGATTCATAAACATTATACTACCAGAACTCCTTTGAATAAAATTAGATGGTAAAATTTGAGATTAGTTACGTGCTAACAAACCTAAATGGAATTTTATAATAAAAAGGTGATGCTAGGTTATCCTGACATGGATCACACTAACTAAAAAACCAACACCCTGCATTTGAGTTAGTTCTGACAAATAGCAACTCTATAGGACAGAGTAGAATTGCTCCTTAGGGTTTATGAGACTGTAAATCTTTTGGGGAGTATTCAGTCTCATCATTCTCCTGTGGAGTTGCTGGTGGGTTTGAATAGTCAACCTTGTGGTAAGCATCCAGTGATTAGACCACAGTTTTACTAGGACTCTTTCCTATACAGAGTTAATGTGTGTCCTTTAGGAATCACACATTAAGATAATTTATTTGTTTCTGTTTGGAGAACAGCATGTTGGGGTAATGCCTGTGGAGGATAAAGAGAAGGGATCAAGAGAGGGTAGGGAGAACCTTTAGAATAAAGAGCAGGTCTGAACCTTGAGGAAAAGACAGGGAAGGAAGAAGGTTCAGTCGGGCAAATCCTGGAAGCAGTGTCACATATTGGAGGACTCCTATATCTTCCGGAAATTGGCTAGCAGTGTATCCCCACCCTGCTCATTCACTGACTATGAGCTGCAAGAGGAATGTGTAGCCTCAGAGTCAACTTAGTTATGGATGCAGAGGGACAGCAGTGAGGACTCTCAGTTAATTTTGTTACTCTGAGTAGGAGATTTAAGCAAGATTGTTCACATCACTGCACATTCACTGAGGGGGTCAAGCCAGCTGGGAGAATGTTCTTCAAATTGCAAGTCACCAGGATGGCCAGGTATCTCTACTCCATGTTCTATGGGAATATTCTAATGACAATGGTAAGGCATAAGACTGCAAGACCTCACACAAGCAGATTTCAAGCGGTTGCATTGGCCAAAGTATGTCACATACTGAACACAAAAAGAAAGAATGTGTATGAACATTTCACCCTTAGGCTGCAAAGTTGTTGTTGTTGTTGTTAAGTGCCGTTGAGTCGGTTCCAACCCATAGCGACCCTGTACAGGGTTTCCGAGGGTGTAAATCTTTACGGGAGTAGAAAGCCTCATCTTTCTCCCGTGGAGCGGCTGGTAGTTTCAAACTGCTGACCTTAAGGTTTGCAGCCCTATTCGTAACCACTACGCTACCAGAGCTCCTTTACAGGGCAAAAAGTGTGGCAAAAAAGATGATTGAAGACTTGGAAGCAAAATTCATTTTACCACAATTAATGTATGTGAAAACCCTGTTTTGTTGAAATATTTTTATCTTTTGTATAATTAAATGAGAAATGTCCATTGCAAAATAAAGCTTAGTTAAAACATATATCCAAGTGAAATCTAAAATTATCCAAGAACTCAATAAAAAAAAGGAGGAAATTTCAAATTTTGAAAACAAGCTCATTTTTTTATAATTTACTTTAAAAAATAGATTGCAATGCTTCTATTTTAATTTTCGGAGTCCTGTTGTGGCATTGAAGGATAAAGACTGGACTGCTTACCAAAAGGTTAGCAGTTCAAACTTATCAACAGCTCCTTGAAAATCCTATGCTAATAGGGACTATTGGTACAGTGGCAGCAGTAATGGTCTCAAGCATAGCAGCAATTGTGAGGATGGTGTAGGATGTGCTATGTTCTCTTCTGTTGTTCATCAGGTTATGATGGGTCAGAACAGACTTGACAGCAACTAACACCAATAGCATGAGCCAGAACTGACTCAAAGTCACTTAACAACATTTTAATTTTATTAATATTTTACTTTTTGTGATTTCAATTTCTGTTTTTGTCACCCAGCCTCAGGATCCTGCGTATTTTGGACAGGACTCTCTTTTGGTTAAAACATCGAGACATTATTTGAATATCCGATATACATTGTTACCTTTCCTCTATACTCTGTTTTATAAAGCACATCAGTTTGGAGAAACAGTAGCAAGGCCATTTCTTCATGAGTGAGTAAAATATTAAATGTATTCACTATCTTTTGAAGTATATTCCCATCTACCATCTTGCTTTTCTTTCATCCTCTCCTCTTTTCCTGCTTTCCTTCCTTCCTTCATTTCTCCTTTGCTACTTCCCTTCAGTCTTCTTTGTTTCCCTTCCTGAGCATCACATGAATTGTAAAGTATGTAAGAACAATGGATACAAGTAAAATTGATGCTAGAAATTAATCCAAAAGAAAAACTGAGAAGAGAACCCAAGCAATGGATTTGAATAACTTCTAAAACTATACATACAGTACACATTGTTATTGTCCTTAGGTTTTATGAAGATACAAACAGTTGGATTGAAGACTTGCAGTTTTTATGGGGCCCTTCATTACTTATTACTCCTGTCTTAAAACAGGTATGTTTTGCATGCTTAATATATGTGTTGCTTAGAGGAAAGTATGTATAACTTGATTCAAATTATATTATAAAACATATAGGTAGTAAATATAATCAGTTGACTTTTTTAAGGTGATGAATGTCTCATTAAATTCTGAAATATAGAAAAAATTTCAAATAATTCAGAAAATATTAAATATATCTACATTTATCAAATATGAAATATTTAAATTTTATTTAAAATGATATAAAATTAATATTGTTTTGAAAGTGGAAGCTTTACTTATTGAATCAAAATGAAATCATACAAAAATAGAAGTGATTGACTACTACAAGAACAAACAAGTTTTTTGCCAGGGAGCCATCAAGGCAAGCAATCAAGTCCATTCTTGACAAACCCCCTCCATGAATGAAACTCAAAGGGAACAGATGAACAGGCATGTAAGCTTGCTGGCAACCATGTTGGTCTACTGGTGAGTGGAAGAGAGGGAAAGGCAGCAATGAAGAGATGGGCTGAGTTCAACCATGTTCCATATACTCCCGTTGACCTGAAGATGAGAAAGAGAAGAGGAAGAGCTGGTTGGTCTGAAGTGTGATGAAACCTGGGGACTCCTTAGCCCATGGACAAGGACATAACCACAGAGGGCTAGAGCTGAGGGCAAAGTGTCCAGCTGATATGAAATGAGGGGAGACACACAGAACACCCAAATTTGTAGATAGTACCCATTTCAATGGCTTGATGGTCAGAACTCAAATAGAGGATGATTTTTCTTTCTTTCTTTCTTTCTTTTATGATAAAGGAAACAAGTGTAAATTGCTACAATTTGATGAACTTGACCTATAATATTGGAGGCAGTAGTTCAAAATATCAACTGAGAGGGAAGAGTATTGATATCAATATCATTCCGATCTCCTCTGTATACAGGGTTGATAGGGAGATAGGGATGGGCAATTTAGACATTGGTTACCTAAAATGTTGTTGTTGTTGTTGTTGTTGTTAAGTACCGTGGACTCAGTTCCGACTCATAGTGACCCTGCACAGGGTTGCCGAGACTGTAAATCTTTACAGGAGTAGAATGTCTCATTTTTCTCCTGTGGAACCGCTGGTAGTTTCAAACTGCTGACTTTGAGGTTGGCAGCCCGACTCGTAACCACTACGCTACCAGAACTCCTTGGTTACCTAAAATTGGAGGCTATAAAGGCATAAGGTGACTGGCTTACAAGTTTTCAAGAGGGAGTTTAGTTTAAGAGTGTTCAGGGGAAGGTAGAGTCCCCACTGACATCATCTTGTCTAGATGGGTCTAGTAAAAAGAGATGGGGGATACAATTCTTAAGATTTAATAGTGCATAATTGTTATCATGACTAACTGCTATTGTCACAACTGTTTGGGTAGAAGTTTTGTAGCAAAAAGGGGGGAGTAGCTAATCTTACAATCCAGGAACAGAGGACCCTAGGACCATCAAGGGAGAAAAGCACAAGTGGAATGTGGGACCTTATCCAGAGAAGCAGTCACACCAGAGAAGGAGGTAGAGAAGACATGGAGAGATAAAGCAGCTGAGGACTTTAGACTTATGGAAAGAGAAAGTCTGTGTGCTGGCATTCAAGAGGCAGACTCGCAGGATGTGCCCTTTAGTTGGTTAAATGATTATATATTCCTGAGTGCTTTTGTGAACATCTCCCGCCCCGCCCCCCCGAAAAAAAGCACATACAAACAGAGTGAATAGAAGCAAATGCTGTTGAATGACGATGCACAAAGGAGATTGTAATCATTGCAATGAAATGATAAATATAAAACCGATATTCTCCCATGTAAACTTTCAAACAGTTCACAATAAAAACTTAAAAAAAAAAAAACAAAAAACCTGTGAGCTCTCATTTAAGCACATGTAGACATTGAGAGAATCAATGAGTGTGTAGTTACCTGTCTGTTTTTCATACTGTGATGACATCACTGTTGTTAGGATGCTGGAAGCTATGCCATTGGTATTTTAAATACCTGTAGGGTCATCATGATGGATAGGTTTTAATGGATGTTCCAGACTAAAATTGATTAGGGAGAAGGAGAGAAAGACTACTTCTGAATGTTTAGTCACTGAAAATTTTAAGAATATCAGCAGAATATTGTTATATACAGTGCCAAAAATGATCCCCTCAAGTTGGAATATACAGAAATACAACTGAGGAAGAGCTGCCTCCTTAGAGTTGACTATGATGATGTGAATGGAGGAAGACTTTCAGAATTTCATCTGCTGATGTGACATAACTCAAACTGAGAAACAGCTGCAACCATCCATTAATGATGGCATGGAATGTATAGAGTATGAATCTAGGAAAATTGTAAGTTGGAAGAAATTAAATGTAACACAAAAAGATTCAATATCCTAGGCTTTATTGTGCTGAAACGGACTGTTATTGTCCATTTTGAATAAGATAATCTATGGTTTACTATACTGGGAATGAAAAATGGAAGAGGAACAGCATTGCATTCATTGTCAAAGAAAAGCGTTTCAAGATCTGTCTTGAACTATAATGCTGTCTGTAATAGAATAATAGCCATTAGTTCTAATGCGGCACTTCTAGGATAAACACTGAATTGCTAACCACAAGATGGCAATTCAAACCCACTGGTTGCTCCTTGTAAACTCTACATAGCATTTCTATGAGACAAAACAACTCCATGGCACTTAACAATATCTACAGAAAACTGCCAGAGATTGAAGCTAGATTCAGAAGAAGACATGGAATGAAGTATATCATTGCTGATCTTAGGTATATCCTGGCTCACAGTAGAGAACACTATAAAGATGATTTGTTTTGTTTTATTGACTATGCAAAGGCATTTGCTTGTGTGCATCATGACAAGTTATGGATAACATTGCAAAGAACAGGTATTCCAGAACACTTAATTGTATTCAAGAGGAACCTGTGTAAAGACCAAGAGGCAGGCATCAAGACAGAACAAGGGGATATTAAAAGGTTTAAAATCAGGAAAAATGTGTGCCAGGGTTGTATCCTTTCACCATACATATTCAAAATGTTTGAATAATATGAATAATAAGCAAATAATATGAGAAACTGGAGTATATGAAGAACATGGCATCAGGATCGGAAGAAAACTCCTTAAAAACTTGCAGTATGCAGATGATAAAGCCTTGCCTGCTGAAAGCAAAGAGTACTTAAAATATGAACTGGTGAAAATTAAAGACTATACCATTCAATATGGATTGTATCTCAGGTGTAAATTAAGCAACAATCCTCACAACTGGACCATTAAATAGCATCATTGTTGTTGTTAAGTGCCATCGAGTCGGTTCCGACCCATAGCGACCCTGTATAGGGTTTCCGAGGGTGTAAATCTTTACGGGAGTAGAAAGCTTCATCTTTCTCCTGTGGAGTGGCTGGTAGTTTCGAACCACTGACCTTAAGGTTTGCAGCCCGATTCGTAACCACTAGGCTACCAGAGCATCATCATAGTCGAGAAAAAATTAAAGTTGTCTAAAATTTCATTTTGTTTGGATCCACGATCAATACTCATGGCAGGAACAGTCAAGAAATCAAAGGGCATATTGCATTAGGCAAATCTGCTGCAAAAGACCTCTTTAAAGTGGTAAAGAACAAAGATGTCAGTTTGAGGACTAAGGTATACCTGACCTAAGCCAGGGTATTTTCAATTGCCTCATATGCATGTGAAAGTTGAACAATGAATATGATGAATATTAAAAATACCTTGCACTGCCAGAAGAACAAACAAATCTTTTTTGGAAGAAGTGTATTCAGAATGTTCCTTTAGAAGCCAGAATTGTGAGACTTTGTCTCTCACACTTTAAAAATGTTGTCAGGAGGGACAAGTCCCTGAAGAAGGATATCATGCTTGGTAAAATGTAGTTTCAGCAAAAAAAAAAAAAAAGAAGAGGAATAGCCTAAAAGAATGAATTGACATAGTGGTAGCAGTAATGAGCTCAGAAGTAATGACAGTTGTGAGCATGGTACATGGCCAGGCAGTATTTGATTCTGTTGTGTGTAAGGTCGCTATGATTCTGAACCAACTCAATGGCAGTTAACAACAACAAGACTTTAAGATGTTGGTAAATTGTAAATAAAGGGAAAATGGAAAAGCTGATGATTGCACATTGTCTGAAAATATTGAAAAATAATAGAATGACTTATCTATTTTTATAAGTCTGTGTGTACATGGACACATAACAAAATAAATTATTTCCATTCATAATTACCATTTTGCTTATAGCAAATATAAATGCATGTATACATTATTTTTTAAAACTTTTTATTGTGAATTAAGTAATGATTTACAGGGAAAATCAACAGTTTTACATTCAACAAATCCTATACTTTCTTTCATCTGAATGCTTGTAAATCATTCCATGCAACAACAGTTAGCCCTGTACTTCCTATTTCCAGTCCACAATTCTTCTCAACCCTTCTCAACATTGTCCTTAAGTAAATGTTCTTTTATTTTCTTGAATGATTGACAATTCCATGGTAAGCATACCTTACTAGTGTTAATCCCCTCCCCACCTATATGCATATCTATTGCTTGGTTGAAATTTAGGACACAGAGTAAGTTTTCTTCCAGACACGAAGAGTAGTTGAAAGCTATAGTCTTGGGTTTCTCCAGTTCTTTTATTACCATTAAGCCTGGTGTTTTTGTTTTGTTTTTATAAGTTTGAGTTTTAGTTCACATTTTCTCCCACTCTGTAAATGGCAATGTGAACCCTTTCGCAGCAGTTGGCAGTGGTAGTTGGCCACCACATAGTACTTCTGGTCTCTGAGTCATGGTGACTGATGTTCACCTGGTCCATTGGTCCATTGGACTAATTGTTTCCAAGTATCTTCAATTTTCATCACTCTTCTTTCTTCTGCACATGGTGAGACAAATAGTTGTACTTTAGATGATTGCTAATGAGTGTTTAAGGTCCCAATTGCTACTGACCAAGTAAGATGTAGAACATTATATTTGTGGACTATGTTATCCCAATTGACCATGGTGTCTCTTGAGGCTTTATGGTCCTGAGCTCCCAAGCCCAGGAACTCATTGCCTAACTATGTTTTATAATATCTTAGAAGTTGTACCCTTTATGCTTTACCACATTCGTAAGTGTGTTTACAGCAAAGATAAATACCAATGTACAGATATCCTTTTATAAACCCTTATATATTTGTGGATATAATCTCACCATCCCTCCAAACCCCATTCCATCTGTGCATCTGTTCATGTGTCTACCCGTAAAATACTGTTGTTCCAGGATTATATTGTGGATAACACTATTTACCGCTATCCCTTTTAACCCTTACATTCCTCCTTTTGTCTCCCCTATTTTCATCATTCTTCTGCCAGCTTCCCTCTTCTTATATTTTGCCCTTCCCATCACCTGAGCTAGAATTTGTCTACACTCTAGCTGATGAATTACTCTCTTTCATCCCTCTTCTGACAAGCATCAAAGGATATTTCTCTTATTGTGAAAACCTATTCAAGAGTTTCTAAAATAGTGATCTCATACAATATTTGTCCTTTTGTGATTGCTGACTTTTATTCAGTACAATGCCCTTCAAGTTCATCCATGTTATGAGGTGTTTTGCAGATTCAGTGTTATTCTTCAGCATTGCACAATATTCCATTGTACGTATGTACCAAAGTTTGTGTATTCTTCCATTGATGGACATTTAGGCTATCTCCATTGTTTTGTTATTGTGAATAGTGCTGCAGTGAGCATCAGTGTCCATGTATTTGTGTCATACATACATTCTTTTAACTGACACATCATTTATGTTCACCTTTGATTTTATGTTCTTGTTGATATTGATTACCATAAATCACAAATATTGGAGAATAAGAACACAAAGTCTTTTTTTTTTTTTTTGTGCTAGTGTGGCCCTGTAGTATAAGCACTGGGCTGCTAAATGCAAGGATGGCAGTTCAAGCACACTAGCTATGCCTTGGAAACCTTATACAGGGTTGCTATGAATCAGAACCAACTCAACAGCACTTAACTATATCAATAACTGTGAAAACTAACATAGAGTGTGATTTGATTCCCTACTGTTAAAAATTCATATTAAAAATGCATATATATATACTTTTTTTCTTGATTTCATATTAGGGAGCAGAAACAGTGAGTGCATATATTCCTGATGCTACTTGGTATGATTATGAAACTGTAAGTAACATTAATATAATCATGGGATCATAAGAACTATATATTTTAATATTTGTACATAGAAACTTAACTCCAAACATATAAGTATATATATTTTATGTCTTATGTCATTGTTATGAGGAATATTTTAATATTTAAGAATATATACAAATTTGTGCTGTAAACAATTTATTACACATGAATTGAGTTTTAATGTAAAATTACATTTATTAGTATAAAGGACTATGTTCTTCATTTTAAAGTTGTGGGAAAAAAAGCTCAGGAAGAGATGATAGCTTATTTAAGTTTTCCCTGAATTTTATATATTTATCTTCTTGCCATAGAGTTAAACAGTTGGGTAAACATAAGCATATATTATTTTATAGAGGACATTCAAACATTTAAAACAAGTATTCTAATTTCAGCATTGAAAATAGCAGTATTAATACCCATACTTTCTTTTTCAATTCATTGAGAACTTTTCAGAGGTATTTGCTATAAAAGCATTATGTTGCAGACTGTGTATGTCTGCTAAATGTAGCCTTTATTTATATAGAAACAATGATGTAAAGGAGTCCTGTTGTAGTGCTGTGGGATAAAGCACTGGACTTCAAGATCAGTTTGAACTGCAAGGTTGGTGTTTCAAACTCACCAGCTGCTCCTTGGAAATCTTATACAGGGGTGCTGTGAGTCGGAACCAACTTGATGACACTTAACAACAATGATGTAAAACATCCTTCCCCCAAATGATCTTTTTAAGATGTAGTTAACCTTTAATATAATCCAAAAAAAGTAGAACTAATTAAGTATGTTAATCATTATTGTAGAAAGAGAATGGATTTCACTCTAATTTTTTTTTTTTTTTCAAATAAAGAAAACATTTTTATATCATAGCTTTGGTAAAAAAAAAAAAAAAAAATTCATTTAACATTAGTGCCCCCTGAACACTATTCATTTAGATGGCAGGGTGCTTATATTAATATAGGATTCCAGAAATAAAATTTAAAGTTTGTAAATGTAATTTGAAATCTTCCTTAATCATTAACAATACTATTATTTTCCAAAATCAGGGTGTCAAAAGACCATGGAGAAAACAGCGTGTTACTATCAATCTTCCAGCAGACAAAATAGGCTTACATATTAGAGGTGGTTATATTCTTCCCATTCAACAACCTAATGTGACTACAACTGCCAGGTAAAATGCAAAACTATCGATTTAAATCTGAAACATAATTTAAAAATTTGTACTTTATATTTTTATTAATAATTATAGATTATCTAATATTTAGTTTTTCACCAGAATATATTTGACATGTGGGAGAAATCCTTAATTATAATCATCAGAATTATAACACCAAATTTTATATGTTGTTACACATTTCTTGATTTAAAAGTGAATTTAATTAGAGTAGAAATTTTTTTCCAGTATCAAAGTTTTAGAATACAATCTATTGTTGTTGTTTTTAACTGCCGGTGAGGTGAGTCAATTCCGACTCATAGTGACCCTATATAGGGATTCTGAGGACTTCTGTTGATCTTCTGGTTAGCATTTTAATGTTTTTCCCACAAAGTTACACAAAACTCCAATATAATCTATAAAATATGTAAAATTAAAAATAATCTCCGGTTCTTTATAAAATTATGAAATATTAAAATGTTAAATAATGCATAAATCTATGTGCCAGTTTCTACATGTTTTGGTTTTAATAGATGATCTCAAAAATTATTTCTGTAAAAATATCTTACTTCTAAGTTAATAAATAAAATGAATATTTCTATTTAGGAAAGGACCAGGAGAGAAACAAAAGTTTTTCAGAAACACTAAAACTCAAAAAATTTAGAAAGAAACAAAACTTGAATATTCAATACGTCATCAAGCAACATTCATTCTAGGAGAAAGGCACCAAAAGTGTTTTACTGAATTTATATGTTTTTCCATAATCTGAAACAGCCCAATTGGTAGTCACTTTCTTATCTGTTATCTTTATGCATTTTTGCATGTCTTTAAGAATAACAGAAAATACATTTCTTGTATGTGGTCCTCTATATTATAAGTTCTATCTAGACAGGGATTCAAGTTTTCACTGCTGTATTTCTAAAATATATTAATGTCTGATCTTTTGTAAATCCCCAATTTTTTAGAAATATTTGTCTATGAGACAATGAATGAGTCAATAAATAAATGTTAGTAAATTCTTTAGCTATCCTAGAGTTGATTATTTTCATAAAGTATTTCATGACTATATTCTTAAAAAATTGATTCCACTTTATAACTGTATTGAACATGAAAAACTTATACTTGCTAAGTTCACACCTTAATGATTATGTAATATGTTGAGTATTTGAGCAGACTGTATAATCTCACATATACTATTTTAGGATTAAAAACCTATGTTAACACAGAATTAAGAAAAATATTTTTTAAATCATATGATTTTGGGTTTTTTTCTGGTACTATAGCTTCATAGTGCATAAGGTCACTATGGGTCGGTACCAACTCGATGGCACCTAACAACAACAACAAAATTAGCTTCATTTATGATACTGTTAGAAATATTCTCATTAAAATTTTTATTTTGTTTTTTTTTATATAAGTATTTAAAAAACATATAGACTTGATATACAAAAATTGAGGGTTAATTTATATGTGATAATTGGTGATGTGATTGTGCATTGATAAAATGCATGTAGGGATTTTTCTTGTTTTAATTGAAATATTATCATACTGCTCCAATTTTTTCAGTAGTCTCAAGCTCAATGAAATTCAGTGCACTTATATTTCTTCATATTCTCACTATATAAATAATTTTTCTCTATGAAAAGTATTAGTAAGTAATGCACATTAATTTAATTCATGTCAATGTTTTTATGTAAATGCTGAGATTCTACACAACCATTTGGTTGAAATGGGTCTATTTATTGGATACTTCACTATTTTAAACTTGTTTTTAATCACATATGCACCCAATTTTACTTAACAGCCGTAAGAACCCCTTAGGACTGATAGTTGCCTTAGATGAAAACAATCAAGCAAAAGGAGACTTTTTCTGGGATGATGGAGAAACTATAGGTAGGTCTCAAAGTGGCATGTTTTGAATGTTTATTATGATGATGTGAAATCTTGCTTTCATTTATTGTATAAAGTTGCAACTATTCTTAAACTCTCACAAGTTTTAGTTTTTAATTCTTAACCAGCTATTTTTTATTTTTTATTATCTTATAAAATTTCCATTGCTATTTACATATATTTTATTGCAATATCTAATTTTGTATGGTGGTGGTGGTTATGTGCCGCGGAGTAGGTTCCGACTCATAGCGACCTTGTACAGGGTTTCTGAGGCAGTAAATCTTTATTTAGATGAGATCAGAAAGTCTCATCTTTCTCCCACTGGGACAGCTGGTAGTTTTGAATAGCCGACCTTGCGGTTCGCAGCCCAATTCGTAACCACTACGCTATATTAGTTTGTTATAAAAGTTTTTGTCAAGATAGCTTTATCTATTATATTCTTCTTCTTCAATTGAAATAGTATGTTCCTGGATGTACAAATCCCATCATGTTTTCAGTTATTTTTAATGACTGTAGTGGTTACAACTAAATTTCCTTTTTTTTTTATCTGTAAAGAAAATGAATCCACATTTAAAGCTCCAGTTAATGAATGTCAAATCATTTGAGATAAGAATGTTATCTTGTAAATGGCTTAAATTTTATTTCCATTAAGTATCAGTATCTTTAGCTTTATTTCCTGAATCCCTAACTTGAAAGTTCATTACACAAAGTGAAAAAAATAAAAAGTCATTTTATGAAAATACCTAATTATGGCATCATAAATTAATCTGGATAGCTTTAATCTATTTATAGGCTCCCCCATAAATTTTATAAAACTTTGATCCATTTCTTTTAATAAAGAATTTGTAAGTATGTTTAAACTATTATTTGTCTAAAAAATATATTGTTCAATTAGATGTATATATCAAATAAAACAATTAAAAGTTTAGTATTGTATGTGTGTATATAAAATATATGATTTAGTTTCTAAACCATATAAATATATGGTTTAGCATAAAATAAATAAGTAAATACTAAATGTATTTACTTTATGCATTAAAATGTGTCTTCAATAACCAAGTTTCTGAGGTTGTTTCTCTTTGGTATGCTCTCCTATAATTGAAAAATCTGGAATCTATGAAAAATACTTTTCCTTAAAAAAAAAAAAAATCTTGTCTATTTGGAGCTCTGGTAGCATGGTGGTTATGAGTAGGGCTGCTAACCTCAAGGTCAGTAGTTTGAAACTACCATCCATTCCTGGGAGAAATCTGAAGCTTTCTGCTCCTGAAAAGATTTACAGCCTCAGAAACCCTGTACAGGGTCACTATGAGTCAGATCCGACTCCACAGCATATAATCACCACCACCATCTATCAGGAGCCCTGGTGGTACAGTGATTAAGCACTTGGCTATTAACCAGAAGATCTGAGTTTCAAATCCACGAGTTGCTCTACAAGAGAAAGATGAAAGATGTGGCAACTTGCTTCCCTAGTGAATGATTTACTGTTTAGAAAACCTATGGGGCAGTTGCTGTGGCCTTTAGGGTCAGTATGACTGAGAATTGACTCCATAGCAATTGATTTGATTTTTTTTTTTTTAATTCACAATCATTGCTCTAAAATGTCTTTGGTTCTCATTTCTCCTCCACTTGTAAAAGCTCTCTTAATGAGTAATCTTTCATGCCAATTACCTGATTCTCAGACTTCTATCTCTAGACCAGACCAGGGTCTATGTACATCTTCATTTGTATGTCTAATTAATCTCTATAATATAATGTACCAAAATATAACTCACAATATCATCACCCTATCTCTGCTCTACCCATACGTCTTCCACTTATATTGATGGTGACTTCATATTTACAGATGCCAAAAACATTCAGATTGACTCTTCGTCAAAACCTAAAAATTTCTCTAAGTTCTACAGTGATGTGGATTTTCCCATCAGCACCATCACTATCATTACAATCTTTCTTTGAAATTATTGTAATAAATCCTTAACTGTTCTGTAAGTCTATAGTTATTGGCAATCCTCTTTTCATTCTATTTGCAACGTAGCAACCAAAATGGTTCTTGTAAAGAGTGATTTAAATCATCCCATCTTTACTCAAGTCGCTAATGGTTTTCCATTTTACTCAATTCCATCATGATCTATGCACTTGCACATGTGCACACACACATAGATACATACACACAATTTCCTACCTTTGTCACTCAGTTTCACAACAGCTCCTCCTCAAATATCATAAGGCTGCAGGACACTAGAGTTGGCTCTCCCTTGAAAAGAGGCCTTAAGCATTTGCAACAGAGAATTTGCCTGAAAGTGCATTCCAGCATATCCTAAATTCTTTGTAGTTATTAATCCAAGCATATTGTTGAAAAAATTATATACTGGTTGCATGAGATACTAAATTTTAAGATCAGTTTTTATTTCTAATTATATAGATATTCCCTAAAGTATCCCTTTCTTTTTACCTCTAAGCATTTATATTGATAATTTATTTTTATATATGCATATGGTTAAGAATACATAGAAAGTATCTAATATGAAATCTATGTAGTGTGCCCTTTCAGAAAGTTAAAGGAAATGTAACTTTTCTGAGCAATGGATTTATAAGTATACAATGAAACAAGATTTATATTCTAATTTTATTTTCATAGTATTATATTTTAGAAAATTAAAATTGTTAGTGTTATATAAATCCCAGGATTCCACTAGATATTTTTTATTCTGTTATTTCCAAATTAATTTAGTCTGAATCTTGTGTATCCTGGTGTGGCACTGTAGGAGAAGCACTGAACTGCTAACTGTCCCTCCTCAGAAACTCTAACAGACTCACTAACAGTCATAATGGACTCGACAGCACGTAACAAGAGCTACAATATTCTCTTTAAAAAAGATATTGATTAAAAGTGTTATATGTGTTGTGTAAAAATCTTTGCCTTTTTCATTTCCTTGCTCAAAAATTAAGTTCAATATTTATCATGTCTTTAGATTGTTTTCCCTCAAATAACATAAATTAAAATATGTGCAAAATAAAATTGTTATGGCCCAGTCTTCTAGGATGGGTTATGGTTATGTGATTTAGTAGGGAGAAAATACCATTCAGAATAATAAATATCCATTTTTCTATTTCACTACTAATATTTTACTGAACGGTTTCTCTGGATTTTCAGTTTAACAGACTTTGAAAAATGCAAGTTAGTAAATATGTATTCATTATATATATTTACAGAAAAATAAAAATACCAAGATTGACTTTGTTTAAAGACAATTTAAAAAGTTAGTTTGAAAGGAAAATATAACTATTGTGTTTTATTAACAAACAATATGAAGTTTTAAAAAATTTCTTGGACATTATAAACTTGTTACAAAATAAAACAAAAACCCAGGATCTAAATAAATGTGATTTCAATCTGATAACTTTATTTTTCTGTTTCAGATACCATACAAAAGGACAACTATATATTGTATACGTTTTCAGCTTCTAATGTAAGCATTCTCCTTGATCAAATAGTTCACTATATACTTTGGTGATATCTAGGTAACCCTTTGATAATGGATTTTTAAAGAAAGGTGTTTGCTTATACTTCCATATTTTGAAGAAAAATAGTGAAATAAATTACCTCATTAAATCAATAAATTTAAATGATTAAACAGTAAGTAAAATATGACCATAACATTTAATATTGAAATATAATAGCTGAGTTTGTGATCATGTCATTAATGTACAGAAGTATCTAGACATTTTAAGCCCTATGCTTATTTAAAGCAACATACCCTATAAAAATAATTTCATTATGTTTAAAGCCATTTTAATGTATCAGTCACTGAAATAACTAGTGTAGGTTTGGGGTGATTATGGAAAAATAATACATAAGACCAAATGTTTTAAACAATAACAATTTTTTAAGATGTTAGTTTTTTTCATTTACTCATTTTGACCAAAGCTAAATTATTCTTGATCAATATTTATGTCAGAATAGGAAGGTATTTATATGCATTGCACATGAATCATTTACATTAATTCTGGAAAAATATTTTATGCAAGTATACTTAAAAAAAAACAACAAAAAAAACCCTGCAAAGCTATAAAAGAATTGCCAAGGGACAGTTTAGTAGGTGCTACTTAGAAAAGCTTATGATACTGACAGGGTGAGTGATTGATATTCTTCCTCTTTTATATTTCTATCATTATTTCAGGTTCATGTACAAAGACATTCTACTTAACATATGATTTTTTTTTTGCAGAACAATTTGGATATTGTATGCAATCATTCAACATACCAGGAAGGAACCACTTTAGCATTTGAGACTATAAAAATCCTTGGGTTGACAGATTCTGTTACACAAGTTAGTGTGGCAGAAATTGATCAAGCACTGACTTCTCATCCAAATTTTACTTATGATGCTTCCAACCAGGTAAATTAAATGTTTTAAAATATTGTAACCAGCGTATATTCTCACATTTAATGTTATATAACTACTCAGGTACTTTGTGATATTTTTTCACATGCATCTAGTCTTTCTAACCACTTTATAGCCAATATTCCAGTTTAAGTTATTTCAATTTATAATTAGATATCAGTATTAAGGAATTCTGGTGTGGAACTGTACAATAAGCATTGGACTCCTAAACACAAGGTTGGTGGTTCAAACTTAGTAGCCACTCCTAAAAAATCCTATACAGGTTCACTATGAGTTAGAACTTTCTTGACAACACTTAACAAGAACAACAACATCAGCATTAAGGTTTATCCTTGCCACTGCTCACTCTGTATTTCATTTTATTTTAGAAATCACTTATAGTTGGCTTCCTAGTTCCAACCCGTTCTTCCATTTGGAATTCTGATTTACTTACCTGTTACATGGAATATAGATTTCAAATATTTTATCATCTCATTTAAGATTTTAAAACATTACTTAAATTAACTTATTTGATCATTCTCCATGCTCCCCAACTCTCATTGTCCAGCTCTTTTCTGATTTCATGGTTTTGCTTTCAAGCTTCCTTTCCAGAAAAAATGCCTTCCATAGCTAATCTCTTTTAAAACATCTAGTAGAATAAGAAAAGGAGTCTCAAAAATATGCTCTAATCCTAGTCCTTGTACCTGTATGTTTAAATGCATTAAATTGATCTTTAGTCCCTCATCTATAAATGTAATATTTAATTCAGTGTTGTTTTACTTAATGTGAAAAATGTATTTCAAATAACAACTTAGAAAAGTAGGGTATTTTTATTAGCATTTACTTTTCTACCATTTGTATAAAACTAAATTTAAACATATCATTATTGTTGTTAAGTGCTATTGAGTCAGTTCTGACTCATAATGATCCTGTTTATGGCTTCCAAGAAGTGGTAGGTTTGAACTGCCTACCTTAAGGTTAGCAGTCCAGTGTTTATCTAAATTTAAAATTATTTGATCTATAGAGTTGTACCTTATAGTATTTTTCCTCAATCTGTCCCAATCCTAATCCCTTTCACTTAGCAAATTTCAGGAATATATGTATTTTTGAGGAGTCTCAGTAGCATAGTAGATTACATGTTGGGCTACTGACTGCAAGGTCAGCATTTGGAGTTTCACAGTTTCTCACCAGATGCTCTTCAAAAACCATATACAGGGCTTCGATGAGTTGGAACTGACTCATTGGCACTTAACAACAAAGATTTACAGCCTTGGAATCCCTGTACAGGGTCATTATGAGTTGGAATTGACCCAATGGCACCCAACCACCACCACTACGATATATTTTTTATCTAGTATATATACTGTTAGAAGAAATCAATGTACATGAAATAAACCAGGCTTTAAGAACTTTATGAGTCTAACAATGATGAAGAGGGGATGACAAAAAATTTGTGGGTATATGTGCAAGCTCAATTTGTGACTGTTTATATGCATGCATATATAGGTCCTGGTGTAGTGCTGTGGAGTAAGGACCAACCCAGTAGTCACTTTTTGGAAACCCTACACAGGGTTACTATGAGTCTGAGTTGACTAGATGGCACTTAACAACAGAAATAAATATATACACAGACACTAGTAGATATAGCTTCCTATTTCTGTTGTGCTTTGTTGTTGTTAGGCTGATCTTTATATGAATGTTCTTAGAAGTAAAGTTGTAGAATATCCAAAAATATACTATCCAGGGGAAAGTCTGGGATTAAACCTTGACCATGTTATTCTCTAGGTTTATAAGCAATAGTCAAACATAACATTGCAATGTACCAATTATAAATATTATTTTATTTTAGAATATATATCCATAATTATCCTCTGATTTTTTCCATTTTTGCATGCCATATTATTTTTCCTCCAAACCAATTTAACCATCAAATATATTATGCAGTGGATAATATGAAGGAAAGAAGGAAGCTAAGATATTACCCTCCTCCAACTTTAAGAGTTTCCATATTAAACAAACTTGGTCATTTTATGTTCTCGGTATATACTTTGACGGAATTAATATATATTTAATGCATAGTGTATTTAAAGCATTATGATAGGTGTTTTAAATTTCATATCTTATTCATTATGCATAGCAACCTCTATCTGTAGAAGTAGTTTGCCCCATTTAAAGAGAAGAGGATTGAAAATAATATAGCGTACAAAATGTGCCCAAAGACACAGAGCATTGAATCACACAATGATGAATTGAACTCAGGTCTGAATGCAAAAATAATACTTTCCTCAGAATTCTACTATACTTCTCAGTCTTGAGCTTTTAGCATTTTATTAACATTTTTGTTTCTTCTTTTTTTCCCATTTCATTCAGTTTTTAAAATATTTTACTTGAATATACCTATTAATTATTTGATTTGAGAAAGGCTATAGCTGCTGCATTTCACAGAATGTTAAATATTTTAAAACTGTTCAATGGGCAGAGATAGTCTAATGATGACTTTGTTTTCAAGGTTCTCCTAATTCAAAATCTCATGTTAAATCTTGGAAAAAGTTTTAAAGTTCAATGGACTCAAGTTTTCTCTGAAAATGAGAAGTTTGCTTGTTTTCTGGATGCAGAGACTGTAACTGAAGAAAAGTGCAAACAACGTGGCTGTTTATGGGAAAAGGTAATAAGAATTTTAAATATGCCTCTGATAAGACTTTCACATAAACATCTGAATGTAAATTTTGCATATTATAATTTTAATTAGACAGCATATCAAGCACATTCAATTTGTGAAACATTTACAATTTGAAATTAGCACCTCTGATAGTTTATTTGATCTCAATTATTAATTCAAAGATATAGCTTAATAAATGTCATGCTATATGAGTAAGTAGCTTCCCAGGCACACTTTGAAAAGTGTGCTTTCATTTGAATAAAGTAATACTCCATCTGCTGCATTTGTTAAATGTTAGCTATGCCTGATGATCTAAACTAGATAAGGTATTTTCTCAGTAGGTAGCCTCTTTCAAAAGCATTATATCAAGGAATTAAAACTTCTGAAATTGAGTAATGGGTGACATCCGTTCCCCTAGGTGGTGATTTTGCCCATCCTTCAAACAGAGTAATAGCTCTGGATGGCAGTGAACGTGGTATTGGTATAAGCATATTTATATTTCCTCAGACTACACTACTTTTTATTAATTCATTTAACCAATATGTGGCACTGTAAGATCTGCACTGACTGTGAACCACAAGGTTGGCAGTTCAAATCCACCAGCCACTCTTTGGAAATCCTATACAGGGTTGCTGTGCGTCCACTGACTCAATGGAACTTAACAACAACAACAACAACAACACTATGATCTGAGAATACTGGGGCAGCTCTCTAGTATAATCACTGGAAGGCTAACCATAAGATCAGCAGTTCAAAACAATCAGCCACTCCTTAGAAATCCTAGACAGGGTTCCTATGAGCCAAAACCTAGGCCACTGCACTTAAAAACAACAATAGTATGATCTTGGTCCTGGTGTGGCACTGTAGGATAAGTACTGGACTACTCACTGTAAGATTTATGGTTCAAACCCACCAGCAGATCCTCAGAAACACTATATAGGGCCTCTTTGGGTCAGAATTGACTTGACAACACTTAGCAGCAACAATTATGCTTTAGGCAGTCTTCTAAGTAAACAAATAAATACCTATGGCCCTGATGGAACATGTATTCCATTGTGGAAAAACAAACGTTGAATAGGAAAACCATATGCTATATTAAAGTACTATGAAGAAAACTAAATCAAGAAAAAGGAGGGAGTAGATGTCAATTATGTAATTTTAAAGATTGGGTATGGAAGCTTTCTTTGGGAAGGTGATATTTATCAAAAGATCCAAAGGAAATAAAGAAAGGGAGTAATATTCTAGAGCAAAGAAATATCAACGTAAAGCGAACCTGAAATGAGAATGTACATAGCACATTCCACATGCAGTGAGATGACCAATGTCAAAGAGAATGAGTCAGGGGACCAACAAGAGATGATATTATAAACATATTGAAACTGATAATATAGATCAGTTAGGTCATTTTTAAGATTATATTTTTTACTCTGATATAGTATGTTAATAAATAGTTTTGATCAGCCATCACTAGTTATATGTATATAGAATTATAATAACTGTTGTGTTGATGACAGACTGTCAAAGGACCAAAGCAGATGAACTGGTAAGAACTTGTTATAATAATCAAGGTAAAATAGCATGCAAATTAGCTAGAGTGATGATAGTAAACTAGGAAGAAGTCATTTTCATTTGTTCATATTTTTTATGATAACTTCAATAGGTTTGTTTATTCATCGCATGTGAAATATAGCAGAAAGAGATGAATACAGAACAGCTTCAAGTTGTTTGTTTATTTGAGCAAGTAAAAGGAAGGAGTTGATATTAACTGATATTGGGAAGACCATGGGAGGAGAAGGTATAGAGGTGATGTGTTATGTTTTGAGCAAGTTAAGGTTGTGAACCAGTAGAAATCCAACAACAATTGTCCAACTGTAAATTGTATGTAAGTTAAAGAAATTCAGGATTTGATATCCCAGGTAAGATATACAATATGGAGTCAGCATACATGTAGTTTTTAAAGCCATATGAAGGGCTAGGATCATCAAGGAAATGAGCTAAAATAGAAAAGGGAAGAGGTTCAAATGGGAAACACTAGATAATCCTAACTGTTATTGTCAAGTAAATGAGGAGGTACAAGGAAAGAATGACAAGTAAGTAGGTTGAAAACAAAAAGGCATTTTTAGACCTGGAAGTCAAATGACAAAGACATTTAAAGAAATAATCTAAGTGCAAACTATGCTTATTTATCAGTAAACTGAAAACTGACATTCAAATTTGGCAGCATGTAGGGTCTTGGAACCCTGACAAAAGAAACATTGGTATGGGTAAAAGCCTGGTTAAAGTGTGAATCAAGGGATTGGTTGTAGATAGAGTTATGGAGGATTATTTTGTTTGCTGTAAAGAAAGCAGAGAAATAGGGCAGTCATTGGAAAAATAAGTGAGGTGAAAGTTTCTTTTTCTTTTTAGTTTGGGGAAATACCAAATTTTTTTTTATGATGTTAATGATCATTCATAATGAGTGAAACATTAAAGATAGGAGAAAGAAATGAGGATTGTGGAAGAGATGATTTTTAGGCAAGAAGGCATAAGAATGGGGGTGCAAATGAAATGGGTCAGCAGAAATAGAAACACAGTGTTTATCTTGTGAGAGGAGGTGAAGAGGAAGGCAGGTGAGTAGATGTGGTGATAAGGTCTGTGGGCAAAACACATATATTTTATAAGTATGTAGTATAAGATGTCTCAGATTGCATAATAAATATATTGTGTTGTCACTATGATTCCATTTTATAATCAATAATCAAACAATAAAATTTGGCTATCATCCAGTGTTATACTTAATGCTGTTAGGAACCACTGAGTTCGCTCTAACTCAAATAACCATATGTATAACAAAGCAAAATCTTACC
This sequence comes from Chrysochloris asiatica, assembly GCF_000296735.1. Taxonomy (NCBI): domain Eukaryota; kingdom Metazoa; phylum Chordata; class Mammalia; order Afrosoricida; family Chrysochloridae; genus Chrysochloris; species Chrysochloris asiatica. Next base: position 9,886,097 of record NW_006408561.1, on the reverse strand, counting down.
TGTCTTCTGCCATCCTCATTGGATGCCCATAGTTGTTGGAGCCTATAGTTGTGCCTAATAATAAGTCTACTTCATTTGCTTTTAGAGTCAAATACAAGAGGACTTCAGAAAATTCTTGGGAAATGGAATTGAGAGATAATAGATTTTTTCCACAAACTTTTGAAGCTTCCTTGTATTATGATTCTTATATATCTGACAGTGAACAAGTATTTTGTTTTTTAGATATCTTCTAACTCAGGAGCACCGGAGTGTTATTTCCCTAGGCAATATAACCCTTATTTGGTCAATGCAATCCATTACTCATCAACGGGTGTAACAGCTGACCTCAAACTGAATACCACTAATACTCGAATAATGCTACCTTCTGTGCCTATCTCAAATCTTCGTGTGGAGGTGAAATATCACAAAAATGATATGCTGCAGTTCAAGGTATGATTCATGTAAACTGTGTCAATACTTGACTCATCTTTTGAGATGAGACATTTTTTTTTTTTTTTTAACAGATAAGGTGTTTGAAGTTATAGTATCCAAGAAGGCTTACAAAATTGCCTGTAAAATGGAACTAAAAGAGAATGATATATTTCCATGAACTAGTTTGAAATCCCCTCCATAGATGTTAAGGCTTAGTATTTGATTTGATGACAGCCATACCTATAAAACCTTATACAGGGTCGCTATGAGTCAGACACTTTCTTCATGACACTTAACAACAGACAACATAATTAGGGGCTCAATAAGATGAATCATTAACCATATAGTGATTAAAAATATTTAAATTCTTGTTTTAAAGATAATAAGAAAGTCACTGAAATGGAAATATGCTAATAATCTGATTAAAATGAACAACAACCAAAAAAGACTAAATGTTAGTTTTTAAAGTTCATTCATTCTACTCAGATTGTGCCTTTAAAGTATTTTTGATATAAATCTCAAAAGAATTTGTTTTGAAACCTTACAATGTAATCTTTAAGCATAACTGGAAAGCTAAATATATGCCAATAGCTATATGCCAATGGCTATATATATGCCAATGGTTAAAACTTTTACAAAGCAGTACCAATAATTTACATAACTGAAACAATTCTGTACGTAGAATTTTCTGACAGTTTATTATATTAGGGTATCATAAAAGGATGAATGCACATATTCGTAAGCATCGTGTAAAACAAAGCAAACTTTGCAAATTAATAATAGATTATTTAATTATGCATGTAGGAAAAGTGTTGTTGTTACGTGCCATCAAGTTCATTCTGATTAATAGCGACGCTATGTATGCTTTCTGAGAAGCAGCTGGTGAGTTTGAACTTCTGGCCTTGGGGATCAAACCAACCTTGTGGTTCAGTGCTTATCCTACAGCACTATACCAGGACACCGTGAGAAGAATTGTTGTTGTTAAGTGCTATTGAGTCAGTTCTGACTCATAGAGACCCTGTTTAGGGTTTCTGAGGAGAAACTGGTGAGTTTGAACCACCAGTCTTGTGGTTCACAGTCCAATGCTAATCCTACAGTGCAAAAACATAGGGTGACATGAAATTTAGAATGAGTTGCATGTAAAAAATAAATGAAACAAGAACTTAGAAATATAACAGGTACATATTTACTTTTCATTTAGCTAATAAAGTCTTTTAAACCTTAAACATAAAGGCATGAATTCCATAGATAAATGTCAATATATTTTCTTAATAAAATTTGAATATACCTCCAATTCAAAAACTACTAAGCAGTTAGAAAACAAAATAATTGTTAAATAGCTGACAAAACATTTTCTTTTGAGAAATAAAGAAATAAAACAAAAATTTTCATTCATAAAATGAAGAAAAATGATAATACATCATAGGCATATATTAAACACAAGAAATTAAAATAGAAAAAAACCCCACTAATATATCGTTGTTGTTGTTAGGTGTCGCCAAGTCGGTACCGACCCATAGAGACTTTATGTATAGTAGAACAAAACACTGCCCAAACCTGGGCTAATCTCACTATTGTTGCCACACTTTAGTCCATTAATGCTGTCACTTTGCCAATCCATCTTGTTGGGGGTCTTTCTCTTTTTCTCTGACCCTCCAGCTTACCAAACATGATATCATTCTCCAGTGACTGGTCCCTCCTGACATTATGTACGAAGTATGAGAGACAAAGTTTGGCCAGGCTGAACTCCAAGGAGCACTTTGGCTGTGCTTCTTTCAAAATGGATCTATTGGTTCTTTTGGCAGCCCATGGCACTTTAATTATTCTCCTTCAACACCAGAACTCAAAGGCATCAATTATTCTATGGTCTTCCTTATTCACTGTCCAGCTTT
>NW_006408561.1:9882275-9883694 GCF_000296735.1 Chrysochloris asiatica | reverse complement strand
TCAACACTCGTGGAAGCAGCAGTCAAGAGATCAGATGACGTATTGCATTGGGCAAATCTGCTGCACAGGAACTTTTTAAAGTGTTGAGGAGCAGAGATGTCAGCTTGAGGACTAAGGTGCACCTGACCCAAGCCATGGTATTTTCAATAACCTCATGGATGTGAAATTTGGACAGTGAATAAGGAGATTGTGGAAGAATTGATTCCTTTGAGTTGTTGGTGTTGGAGGAGAATGCTAAAAGTGCCATGGACTGCCCAAAGAACCAATAGATCTGTTTTGGAAGAAGTACAGTCAGAGTGCTCCTTGGAGGCCAGGATGGTTAAGCTTCACCTCTCATACTTGGGACATATTGTCAGGAGGGAACAGTCGCTAGAGAAGGATGTCATTCTGGGTAAGATGGAGGGTCAGAGAAAAAGAGGAAGACCCCCAACGAGATGGATAAGCCAGGTGGCCTCATTGATGGTATCAAGTGTGGCAGCTGTAGTGAGGTTGGCCCAGGATCGGACATTGTTTCGTTCTGCTGTGCATGGGGTCACTATGAGTTGGTTCTGACTCAATGGCACCTGACAACAACAACAACAAACTTTGTTTGCATAGAATCTCAGAAACATTCTGCGTGTATATTCTCTTTAGATTAGAATAGTGGCCCACTGGAATCAAATGATTGAGGAGTGGAAAGAAAAACTGGATAATTTAACACCATGTGTAATAATGATAGTTGTAAACTGGGATACAGAATACGTTTCCTAAATGTTCCTCAATGTTCAAGAGATTAAATAGTCATAAGAATATACGATTAAGTAATTCTAGGAACTCCTGAAAATGCTTAAATATGGAATATCAAAGTGCTTAGTAGATAAATGTTTACTCTAAGAAAAGTCTAAAAGATCTCGCTTTGTGACATCTTAACCTATGATATAATCCCATCTATGCTTCCTAAACATGTGTTATCATGGGAGGAACTAATTATGTAGCTTGATGATATAGAAATATGCTAGTGGGAATTTATAATAAAGGGAAAATTCTTATTATTATGGCCATAAGGAGTTCTGATGGCACAATGATTAAATATTTGGTTGCTAACTGAAGTAGACCTGGAGGTCTACTTCTATAAGTATTACAGTTAACAAAATATTATGGGGTAGATCTATTTTATCATAGGAGCATTAATGTGACACTATAGAATAAGCATTGGGCTATTAAGCACAAGATTGGTGCTTTCAACACACCAGCTGCTTCTCAGAAATCCTATACAGGGTCACTATGACTTGGAACTGACTTGACATCACTTAACACAAGAGCATGAGTTGCAATCAACTCCATGGCTCACAGCAACAACAATATATTACCCATATTTTTGTGACAGCTGGAGAAGAAATTCAACTAATGTCTATTCACAGAAAAGAATTAACAACTTTT
>NW_006408561.1:9874725-9882175 GCF_000296735.1 Chrysochloris asiatica | reverse complement strand
CTGTTCTTCAGATGATCTCTAAATTCAGGTGGGATATATTCAAGGTCATATTTTGGCTCTTGTGGACTTATTTTCATTGTCTTCAGCATCAATATGAATTTGCATATGAGTAATTGATGGTCTATTCCACAGTCTGCCCCTGGCCTTGTTTTGACTGATGATATGGAGCGTTTCTGTTGTCTCTTTCCGCAGATGTAATCAATTTGATTACTATGTATTTCATCTGGTGAGGTCCATGTGTACAGTTGTCCCTTATGCTGTCTAAAGAAGGAATTTGAAATGAACAAATCATTGGTTTTGCAGAATTGTATCATGCATTCTCTAGCATAATTTCTATCCCCAAGGCCATATTTTCGAACTACTGATCCTTCTTTGCTCCCAACCTTTGCATTACAATCACCAGTAATGATCAATACATCTTGATTGCATGTTTGATCAATTTCAAATAGAAAAAGTTGGTAGAATTCTTCTGTTTCATCCTCATTGGCTTTAGTGGTTGGTGCATACATTTGAGTAATAGTGGTATTAAGTGGGCTTCCCTGTAGGCGCATGGATATTGTCCTATCACAGACAGCATTGTACCTCATGACTGATTTGGTTATGTTCTTTTTGACAGTGAATGCAACACCATTCCTCTTCAATTTATCATTCCCAGCATAGTAAACCATGTGGTTGTTAGATTCTAAATGGTCAATATGAGCCCATTTCAGCTCACTAATGCCTAAGATATCGATGTTTATGAGTTCCATTTCATTTTTGACAACTTCCATTTTTCACAGATTCATGTTTTGTACGTTCCATGTTCAGATTTTCAATGGATGTTTATAGCTGTTTCTCTTCATTTTGAGTTGTGCCCCATCATCAAATGAAGGTCCTGTGGGCTTTTCTCTCACAGGCTTTACTCCATTCATGTCATCACCGTCAGCTCTACTTTGAGGAGGCATCTCTTCCCCAGTAGCAGTTTGAGTGCCTTCTAACCTGAGGGTCTCATTTTCCAGCCCTGTATCTGACAGCGTTTCTCTGCTATTCACAAGGTTTTTCAGTCACTAAATATTCGGAAGTAGCTCGTAACTCTTTCTTCCTAGTCTCTCTTTGTCTGGAAGCTCATCAAAAACTTCTCCACCATGGTTGACCTTGTTGGTATATAAAATACCGGTGGCATAGCTTTTAGAATCACAGCAACTCACAAGGCACCACAGTATGACAAACTGACAGACGAGTGGTAGACTAACATACACACACACATATATATGTGTGTGTGTGTGTGTGTATGCCAGTCCACCACTCCTCTGTCAGTTTTTTGTTGTATATGTATATATACCACTCGTCTGTCAGTTTGTTGTAGTGTATATATACACTAACATATTAATACTCATAAAAATCAAAGTATCTAATGGGTAAAAGTCAAAGGAATATAAATATCAAAAGATCATGTTGAAGGAGAAATCTCAGTAGCAAGGGAAATTAAATAGCAATTAAAAACAGATACTTTTGAGGTATGCCTAAATTAGCAATAAAGTACATACCTTTTATAAAAATGTAAATTAGTACAGTAATCTAGAAAGCACTTTGCCTGTAGATAGTAAGAACTCAAAAATGTTCACACACTATGGTATAGTAGTCATTCATCTAAACAATGTGTTAAAAAACATAACCAAAGACTTGAGTAAGAATTAATGAGCCGTCATAATCACTTTCTGGTGTGACACTGTGCAATAATGCACCAGACTGCCAACTCGTTTGAACTGCAAGGTCGGTGGTTCAAGCTCACCAGCTGCTCCTCGGAAACCCTATACAGGGTTGCTATGTGTTGGCACTGACTCAACAACACATCACAACAACAATAATATGCACTTCAGTACTATACATATGACTGAAATATCTGGGGACAGTTTCGATATCTAATCATCATAAATAGATAATTTTGGTATGTTCATATACTAGTATTTTGAGGTGTAAACGTTTTGATTTTTGTTGTGTGGAAAAAGAAATACAAATTTAAAAATAGAAAAAAATTAGTTCTCATTTTTATCTCAAATTTGTATATATGAAATTTAATATAGCTATATTAGTCATAGTTTATAATTAGAAATTATAAGGGCAATATTCTTAAGTATTCTTGCTTATACTTAATATAACATTGTTTAAGTTATTAATAGCAAATGATATGTCAACCACAATATCAAAACATATCTAGTTTCATTACTCTTTGCAATAGATTTATGATGCTCAAAATAAGAGATATGAAGTTCCAGTACCATTAAATATTCCACCTACTCCAACAAGTACTTATGAAAATAGACTGTATGATGTCGAAATCAAGGAAAAACCTTTTGGCATCCAGGTTCGTCGAAGAAGCACTGGGAGAGTTATGTAAGTGATTGAATTCTTTTTTTTTTGAGGTTATTTTAATTTTAGTTTAGGACAGGTAAAGAAATATGTTTGTTTAACAGCCTTCACTGTTTTAGAGCTGTATCGGACTAAAAATGGTCTTAGTTGTATTAAATAGCTTTGCCTGTTTTAATGATTCAACAGTAAACAAGTAGCACACCTATGGGAACATCATAAAAGTTTTAACTAAAAATTTATTTATACTTGGGATATAGTTGATTTCATTATTAAATGCCAGAGCTAGTTTTCTAATCAAGGCAAAAACTAAAATCTCTTGAAAAACATGAAGCATATTAGGAGAAATAAGAAATTGAAAAGTCAGTTATGTAAATATGTCATTGTTATTAAGTACCATCCAGTTGGTTGAGTCATAACAACCCCTTATGGAGTTTCCTAGGAGGGGCAGGTGAGTTTGAACCACCGACCTTGTGTTTCAAATCAACCTTGTGATCCAGTGCTTATCCTACAGTGCCATTAGAGTCTGGTAAATTTAGTATTATCTTTGTTGTTGTTAAGTGCCACAGAGCCGCTTCCAACTCACAGTGAATCTGTATAGGTTTTCCAAGGAGTGAGTTCAAACCTCCAACCTTGCTATTCAAATTGACTTTGTGGTCTAGTGTTTATCCTATAGTGACACATCAGTACTTGGTGGTAGTGGCAATGGTTATGTGCTGTGGAATTGGTCCCCACTGATAGTGACCCTGTATAGGGTTTCCGAAGCTGTAAATCATTAAGGGAGTAGAAAGCCTCATCATTCTCCTAGGAAATCTCTAGTAGTTTTGAACTGCTGACTATGAGTAGTATCCCGCCTTGTAACCACTGTCCTATCAGAGCTACTTACACAGTACTTACCACTTATTAATGAAAGGGAATTAAGGCATATATTTCTAGATACGTTATTTGTTCTTGTGAAGTACTGTGGAGTCAGTTCCAACTCATAGCAATCGTGTATAGGATTCCCAAGAAGTTACTGGTGGGTTTGAATGGCCGACCTTGTGGTGAACAGTCTAGTGCTTATCCTACAGCACCACAACAGGAGTCCTGATATGTTTTTATGTAATAACACATAAATTTAGTTATAAATTTGTCAAGCCTTTTTTTAATCAAAGGCATCAACAATTTTTTTATCTTCCCATTTCAGTCAAAAGCTCTAAGAACTTTTATTAAAGAGATCACAGTGCTTTTAACTAAAACATTCAATTATACTTTAATATAATTTAAGTTTTTTATACCATCCTTTATTAGACAGATATCAAAATGAAGAAAATAACTCCATATTTTAAAAATAATTTTGTTTTTATGACAATATTTTTCTTCAAAAAGATAAAAAACTAAGTCATTTTATAAAAGTTCCTTGGGAAAACTCCATTTATTTGGGAAATATTGTTCTTTAATAAATTGTTTAAATTTCTCTTTCATATAAAAATTTTGCATGTTTCCCAAACTCTTTGAGTAGTTTTACCTCCTTTCCTGGCTATTATTACTTCTTTTTCCTCCTTCCTTATGTCCTTTAAATTACTAGAATAACAACAAATTCTTCTTAATAAACTACTTCTAGATTTCTTCAAAAGCACCAATTTTTAGAAATGCAAAATAAAAGAAGAAAACAATCAATGTTAACAATTGGGATAATGATTGTAGAGAGGATAGAATTAAAATAATAATTATGCCACACATTTTATATGTTAAGAATGATTGATTTATGTTCTAGGCATAGAAAAATTTTTACTATCTTCAAAGATTGGGAAAATTGAGAAGTTTCCATTTCCAGGCCATATATTATTGAGGCAATGATAAATGTATATGACTTTTTCTAGAAACCAATCCAGGCATAAAGATAAACCTGTACAAGCATATGTATTATGGTGTGCTATGTTAGTAGTACTGAATATATAAAACATAGATTGCATGCTCATTTAATTTAGGGATAAAAAAGTCCATTGTTGTAATCATTTCCATTTGACAACTGGATACAAAAAATGACTGAGTTTTAGATCAGCTAAGGAAGGATTACCATTATTATTTGGTATTCAATTATGTATATATTTTACAAATATAGAATTATTTTCTTTTGTTTCTAGTTGGGATTCTCAACTGCCTGGATTTGCTTTTAATGACCAATTTATTCAAATATCTACTCGTCTGCCATCACCATACATATATGGATTTGGGGAAACAGAGCACAGAACTTTTAAGAGAGATCTGAACTGGCATACCTGGGGAATGTTCACAAGAGACCAGCCCCCTGGTGTAAGGAGCAGTACTTAACTATTCTTGATGCAACTGATAACAACATAATTAGGATCCAAAGCTCTTCTTTCTAGGCCTATACTTTAAGATTGAAGTTTGATAAAGGGACTTTAAAAAACCTACATGTTTCCAGAGCTGCAATAGTGGTTCTCTGAGGGGAGAATAAAAAGTCATCATAAAATACAGATAAAAGTAGAGAAATGGCTTGATAACAACTTGCTTGGCTACAGTGAGAAGCAAGGTTGTAACCCAACTTCCTAACCCGTTCAACTGCATATAAAGAGCATGCTGATTTAGCATTCCCTGTCAAGTCCACCTTTTAGTCTCAGCTTTGAGAAAAGAAATGTCTAGGGTTCTCCTTGAAATTTTTTCAACTGCTTAGATTAATGATTTGATACTAACTTTGTCTTTTATCACCCAGAGCTTCAGTCCTGCAATTTTATAAGGTTATACTACTTCTCAAATCTTCAGAAAATGTTTTCATATGCTCATGAACTTTCCCCAATATTTTGTTGTTAATGGAACATATTTCATGAATATTTAATTTACTACATAACAAATAATACTAACCACAGTTTTATCAAACATATTATGTAAAAGTACATTTTAAAAAAAGTAGTTCATGCATCTCTTGTATATATAATGCATATGTCAGGGATATATTCAATAGATTATAAATGTAAATATTATCAGAACCATTTTTATGCTAAGTTCTCAAACAATGTTTTATTGTTATCATTGTAGTTCAGACTTAGATTATTGAAAGTTCTCTTTCATTTATACCAAAGAAAAATAATATATTATATTTAAATTTACTTCTTAAAGACACTTAAAATTATTACTGGCGTTATTAATTTTAAATGGCCTTGATTTTTCATTATATGCAATTTCTTTTGCATGTTAATAAATTACTGAAATTAAAAAGTGGACTAAAAGATGCCAGTTTGTTTGGGGGTCACAATCATAACTTTAGTGACTTTTAGTCATTACAGGACTCATGCATAGGTTGATTTTCTTTTCTGAAAATTGATGATGTGCCTGATTATGAAATTGAATACTTTGCAAAATAATATTTATTAACTTAAGGTGATATTTTATGGGTAGTTTCAGTAAGATTACCACATCAACCATTTCTAAAGATATTTTACCATTGCTAAAATGCATGCTGATTTATAAGTAAATTAAGATACATACCATGTAGAAAAAAAACACTACTTATCTAATTCCAAGGTTGTTTTACACCAGCGAATGTGTAGGTTTTGTAACTGTGTTTTTTTGTGATTGTTACACATTTGTATAATCATTTTCAAACTCTAAAGCATCAACAATTCAAACAATACAGACATGATTTGCTAATAAATAGATATGCAGAAAGCATTGATACAGTTCATACGTGTGTATGAGCTTATTCCAAACAAAATATGGTTAAATATGTCTCTGTGATCAGTGGATGGCTACAGACAAGTTCTCTCTTAAATACACTTGTTAGAATCCATTCAGAAATAAAAAAGGCTCAATCAATTCATTGACTTCCAAGGAGAACTGCTGGACCAGCTCACTTCAAGGCAGAGAGGTCAGCTCAGTACGCTATAGCAACAGTTATTTTGTATTTCAAATAGGTTATTTTGAAGGATGTCCAATGATCATAGGCACTAGGAAGAAAAATGAAAATTGCATTGGTGAGAAAAGGCAAAGGAAGTTGTACCAAGGAATACTTTTTTTTTTTCATTACAACAATGTACCTGCTCATTCTTTGGAGATAGAAAAGACTGTTCTACAAGAATTTGTTGGGAAGCACCTTACCCCATCTATCCAAAAACATTGATTTTGCCCCTTCAAAGTTTTTTTTTTTTTTTTCAAAACTCGAAGCACTTTTAATAGGAACATAATCTGAGTACCTCAAGGATGCCAAAATGCCATTTTGATGTAGTGTAAATTGAAGAGTGCAAAATCCTTCAAGAAAGGGTTTGAAAGATGGAAACACCACCTTCTGATATGTATTTCTCTACATGGAGACTAGGTTGAAAAGTAATAGCTTAATAGTTTGATTTTTGCTTAATAACGGTTTCTATAATTTTATAAAAAATATTTTTTATTTACTCTGGTATTTTTTTTATTTCAGTTCACACATAGTTGAATTTTGAAAAAAGGAGCATTTGAAGCCTTAGATTTAATCCTATAATGAATTTTAAATGACTGCATTCATATATTGCTATTTAAATACAAATTATTTTCTAAATTTTATTTATTTCAGTACAAACTTAATTCCTATGGATTTCATCCTTATTACATGGCTTTGGAAGAAGAGGGAAATGCTCATGGAGTTTTCTTACTCAACAGCAACGGAATGGGTAAAATAATCACATTCTGAATTGCTCATATTATGCAATTAAAAAAAATAGATATCGCATACATAAATGTAATCATATTTTGGATTTCCAGATGTTACATTCCAGCCAACTCCTGCTCTAACTTATCGGATAATTGGAGGAATCTTGGACTTTTATATGTTTTTGGGACCAACTCCAGAAGTTGCAACAAAGCAATACCATGAAGTATGATTGCACTTTTCTTTTTAAACATAAAGTTATGTATATAAACATATATGCATACAATTTATGATGGGGGGGGGTGGTTATGTGCCGAGGAGTCAGTTCCGACTCATAGCAATACTGTACAGGATCTCCATTACTGTACATCTTTACAGGAGCAGAAAGCCTCATCTTTCTCCCACGGAACCACTGATAGTTTCGAACTGCAGGCTCTGAAATTATCAGCCCGACTCATAATCACTACGCTACCAGAGATC
>NW_006408561.1:9865187-9870245 GCF_000296735.1 Chrysochloris asiatica | reverse complement strand
ACAACAACAACAACAACAACAACAACAAGTTGAAGATTTCAAGATAAAACTCAAGCATATTAATTTAACTATATTTTAAATACCGGTATAACAAAATCGTGTTGGGAATTTTACCAAAGTCCAAATATAACTTTGGTAAGTGATGCAAAGATTATCTGACAGTCCAAGAATTTACTCATAACTATTTTTCCCCTTTTATTAACATCAGTAAAAAATCTGCAATTATCCCATATTTGCTTTATTGTTCCCAGAAATATAGCATCACCTTTTTCTGAGAACCTTTTTCATAAATTCATAAATAGTTTTGCTCCTGTGTCTTCCTGATTCCTTTTGAAATTACATAACAAAGCATGCTGATTTCAGAGAATTATTACTTCTAAAAAAAAATTACAAAATGAAATGTTGGCAGAACAGAGTATTTTTATATGAACTCCTTGGAATGTTTTACATCTTATATGCTACTTTTATTCCTTGAACACTGAGTTATTTGATTAACTTTTTAGGTTCAAATGAAGCAACATTGATATTTTCGTATTACTATTACTTTCATAAGTACAATAGAGTGTGATTCTCATTTATTTCAGGATGTTCAATACACAGACATTGATTATATGGAAAGGCAACTAGACTTCACAATTGATGATAATTTCCGTGACCTTCCTCAGTTTGTTGACAAAATAAGGGGAGAAGGAATGAGATACATTATTATTCTGGTCAGTATTTGGGTTTTATAATTCTTATTATTTTAGTATTATTAAGATTTCTACCCTTGGATTGGAGAAAAAAATAGCATTTAAAAAAATTAAGTATATAATGCTGTATCCAACTCCTAAATCTTTTTTTTTTTTTCCCCTTTAACACATTATTTTTGTGTGGGCTTCCACGTACTATCTTAATACTCTAGATAAAACTTTGGAAATATAAGAAAAAATATAGTAAATCAAAGGCTATCATTTCTCTAGTAATCATTGAAGCTGCATGAAAACTGGCCTCAATTTATAGGTGCCTTCACAAAGTATTGGTGAATTTTCTATTCTATATAATTCTCAAATCAGTCTCTGAGTTTTCTTCTTATGTTTATCATATTTAAAAAATAGCCTCAAGTTAGTGATTCAATGAAAAAAATATGTTATTGCTAACTTGTAGGAAGTTAGGCAGGAAGAAACCTTACAGTAGAAAAAAGGCAAATCATAGCTAACAACCTTTGTAACCTTGTTTGAAATCATAGTTGATGGATTTCATAAATCCTTCTATAAGAAACAGGAAAATATCTAACTAAAATATCAATTTTCCTTCAATTTGTCAGTCTGTGAGAGTATAATATTATAAAACTTAATAATGAAAAATTATGATGTTTCATGATGGTTACTCTAGCAGCTACACTTTGATTTCATATTCACATAAGTTCCTTTTCATTTAAATTTTAGGATCCAGCAATTTCTGGAAATGAAACAAAGCCTTATCCTGCATTTGACAGAGGAAATGAGAAAGATGTCTTTGTCAAATGGCCTAACACCAATGATATTTGTTGGGCAAAGGTACAAATTTCATGCCTTGACTATTTCATGATAAAATAAATACAAAATGTTTCTATTTAATTAAAATATTAGAAAATTGCATTCATAGAGAAATAGAGATGTAGAAAAGGTAATGAGTTACTAGTTCATAAAATAGCATACGTTCCTTGAGTTCATTCTAAATTATTAGAAATGAATAAAGAAAACAAATTATATACACAGAAACTTTCTGTTTTATCTTTAGATGGTCTTTTATTGTACTTATTAATAACATTTTTATATTTTGTTATAAAGCCACCATTTTAAAGATAGCTACATATTTTTTCTTTACTAGAAGAAAAATTCAAGTGTTTGTATTTCTCTTAAAATCATTCTATTAATAAAATCAGAAATGTTTTTCATATTAGATGTTCCTGACTTGAACAAGAACTGTAATTTGATACATTTCATATAAGTAATAGTATTGAGATGTAGATATATAAGTATACTAAAAAAAAAAAATCCTAATTTTGCTTTTATATAAAGCAATTAAGAACAAATATTAATGGTCATAAACAGAATTCTTAAAAATCCTGTAAGAGAAAAATTTTTGGCTACAATGTGGGCTCCTTGATGGATCTCTGATAAAAATAGAACATTAGTGGTAAAGTTTGTGAAAATAAAATATGACATGTACATTAATTAATAACAATGTATGACTGTAAATTTCTTCATTTTGATATTTGTACTGTGTGTGAGATGTCAACATTAGGGGAAACTGAAGGGTATACAAAAACCCTTAGTACAATTTTTAAAGATTTTCTTAGTCAAAATATGTTTCAAAGTACAATTTAAATAAAATAAAAGAAATGCTATGTAGAAATTATTGCGACATTTTAACATTTAAAGAAAATTACAACTAAAGATTATGATATATAGGTCACAAGTGATTTTTTTATCTTCTAATTACCCCCTCATCTCACATTACAATACACTTTCTCAAATTTAAACTGTGTTCATTACCTTGGAACAGTGGTCCTTGTCAAGTTATAACCCCTTATAACTAGTAAATCTTTTAGGGATAATTTACATTTTAATTTGGGAATTTTAAACTTCTACATCATAGATTCAAATTTCCATAAATTTCAGAATAACTGAATTTGTGCTCTATTTGTTTGTGTGTTTATGATTGGGCTAGAAGAAAACATTGGATAAGGAGGGAGGAAGTTAGTACTAATTAAAAAATGAAGGGGAAAAAATGCCTCAACATATTATCACCCTAATTAGATCTTTAACTGCTTTCAAAGAAAACTATTTGTTTATTTTAATATTTTATCTGGAACAATTATGAGAACAATTTTAATATGCCACATTAAACTAATTTATTGTATTCTTTTTATATTAATTCTTGCCTAGACATTTTAGTCACATGTATTGCTTTCAAAATTATGAGCTATTATAAAAGTTAAAGATTTTTTTTTTTAATTGCCATATTAAAGAATATACTCAGATGTAAAATTAAACTTGCTTGAGAAGTATATACAAACCAAATAGCACTCTAAAAAAAAGTTAATGATATTATTGAACTGGTGATGTGGATTATATCTATAATATGTCTCAAAAACACTTTTATACTTCATTAGCATCACAGTCATAAAAAATAAAAATCACAGTCCTATCATACTGAATTTACTTTTATCTCTTTTCACATTTCATCTCTCTTTGTAGGTTTGGCCAGACTTGCCCAATGTTACAATAGATGAAAGTCTAACTGAAGATGAAGCAGTTAATGTAAGTTATATATACATTATAACAGAAAGAAATTGAATTTAATTCTTTTACCTAATAGTTCAATTTTACTATTTTTTTTGTTTGTTTGTTAATTGTAATAGACTCAGTTCCAACTTATAGCAACACTGTATAGAGATTTTAAGGAGTGGCTGGTGGGTTTGAGCCACTGATTTGGGGTTAGCAGTCCAGTCATCCATAGCACCGCACCAAGATTCCAATTTTACTACTATTTTCCTTAAAAACATATAAGGCTTACTTTCTAATGTCCTAAATCAAATCAGAAGTTCTCATGTAGTGCTGTTGGATGAGCAGTACTCTGCTATCTGAAAGATCAACAGTTCAAACCCAGGAGCTGCTCCTTGGAACCCCTATACAGGGCCCATACAGAGTCACTAAGAGTCAGAACCTACTTAATGGCACTTAACAACAACAACGTATCAAAACATATTTAGTTTGCATTTATCTGACTTTTCTTGAATAGCAAAAGTTGTCACTTATTATACTAAGCAATTTCACATTTTTATATTATATGATCCACCACTATTTTTATTATTTCAAACAATGGTCATTAACTAGAAGAAAAATATATGTTTAGAAAGTTTATATATCCTACTTTTAGGCTATATAACAACTTATATGATGCATATTTGGTTCACACCTTTCACTGGAAGCCAGGCTGGCCATACTTCCTCGTACTTCAGTCATATTAAAAGGTGAGTCCAGTCGCTGGAGAAGGATATCATGTTTATTAAAGTAGAGTGCCAGAGAAAAAGAGGAAGACCTCAAATATATGGATTGTCACAGTGGCAGCAGTAAGGGCTTAAATGTAGCAGTGATTGTGAGGTTGGTCCAGGACTGGGCACTGTTTCATTGTATTGTACAGAGGGTCACTATGAGTCAGTACTAACTCAGTGTCACCTGACAACAACAACATATGATGCTTAGCTAAATATATAAATTCAATATGTAGATCTAATAAAGGAAACTTACAATTCAAGTTCTAGTAAGTGTGAAAAAAATTAGGGGATCATTCTTATTTAAAATTTAGCAAATTATTTTTAAAGTATAGCAAAAGCATATTGAACTCTGCTATTAAGGAGTGTCAGAATTTTAGCTTGAATTGAGATCTACATTTAGGTAGTGGTAGTAGCACTATGGATGCTACTAAGTGTGGCAGCGGTAGTGAGGTTGGCCCAGGATCGGACATTGTTTCGTTCTGCTGTGCATGGGGTCGCTATGAGTCGGTTCCGACTTGATGGCACCTGACAACAACAAGAAGTAGCACTGGAGGGAAATATATAGCTTCTCCAAATAGTTGTGGCCTTCAATATACAACAACTTAAGTAAAGTCCTCTGGAATGCTCTTCCATAAAAGATATGAAGAGTATTTAAACAAAATTGTTGTTCTCAGATGCCATCAAGTCGGAACTGACTAATAGGGACCCCATGCACAGCAGAATGAAACAATGTCCGATCCTGGGCCAACCTCACTATCGCTGCCATACTTGAGTCCATTAATGCTGTCACTTGGCCAATCCATCTCGTTGGGTGTCTTCTTCTTTTTCTCTGACCTTCCATCTTACCAAACATGATATCCTTCTCCAGCGACTGGTCCCTCCTGACAATATGTCCAAAGTATCAGGGACAAAATTTAGCCATCCTGGTCTCCAAGGACCATTCTGGCTGCACTTCTTCCAAAACAGATCTATTGATTCTTTTGGCAGTCCATGGCACTTTCAGTATTCTCCTCCAACACCACAACTCAAAGGCA
>NW_006408561.1:9863761-9865087 GCF_000296735.1 Chrysochloris asiatica | reverse complement strand
GTTTCACAAGAAAGAAAGTAGAAAATCACCAGCCCAAGGCTGATAACTGTGAGGCAGAAGTCAGACATTCCTCTACCCTATCAGCTTCTTTACTTATTCTGACACTAACCATCACTCCCATGGTGTTCTATTTATCTGATGTGTTTAATAATCTGTTACAATGGTCACATAGAACTCACAGACAATACTCATATTATTGGCTTTACTAGGGAAATGAACAAGGATCAGAAATGACTCGGAATATAGCTGTTCTCTGATCAGGAGTACCTCTTCTCAATTGTACAGCAGATATGCTTCTCTCTGATTCTCAGCCTCTCTACCATGTCTATGGTCTATAGTGGTCTATGGTCTATTGTTGTTGTTGTGTGCCGTGGAGTCGTTCCGACTCATAGCGACCCTGTACAGGGTTTCTGAGGCTGTAAATCTTTACCGGAGCAGAAAGCCTCATCTTTCTGCCGCGGAACAACTGGTAGTTTCGAATTGCTGACCTTGCGGCTCACAGCCCAATTCGTAACCACTACGCTACCAGAGATCCTTATGGCCTATTAGGGCAAGTCTTAAAAAGCACCTATAGTGCTGTTGGTAAATTTGCAAAGGGCACCCCATTCTATAAGTCAGCCTTTTGTCCAAAGACACTCAGCTTCCCTTGGCTCATGGGCTGGGAAGCCCACCATCCACACCATTTCCTCTGCTGCTGCCTCTGCAGGAATCCCACCCAGGACCTTCACACTCTGCTCATGCCTCTTCTTTTTTGATGGTCTTGAAATCCTTTGTTCCTCCTTCTCAGATGACTCATTTTAAACCGGTGATATGGCAAAACCAACAAATACCTGCATTATAGCCCCATCACCCTATGTGCTTGGTTCCGTCCAGTCATTTTGTGGGAGTTACAAGTGCCATGTAAGAAGAGTCATAATTCACTGTACTGCAAATACATTTCTCTTTGTACCAAATAACAAAATTCTTTCTTTCTTTTAAAGGTAATTGGCCAACCAGTTATGCCACCTTACTGGGCTTTGGGATTTCACCTATGTCGTTATGGCTACAGAAATACTTCAGAAGTTCAGCAAGTTTATAATGACATGGTGACTGCCAATATCCCTTATGTATGTATATCTGTATTTAAGAAAATGTTAAGTATGGTACCTATAAAGGCAGAATATAATGATTAAATTATTTTGTACTTTAAAATTATTTTAGGTATTTCATAATAATCAGCATGCTTTTTTAAAAAAAATTTTATTCTGGTTTTTAGCACCAGTTATGAACTGGGTAGGAGGTCATTATAAAATGTCTTCACCATATTTGTTGTTGTTGTTAAGTGCT
>NW_006408561.1:9811346-9855230 GCF_000296735.1 Chrysochloris asiatica | reverse complement strand
ATGGCACTTTCAGTATTCTCCTCCAACACCACAACTCAAAGGCATCAATTCTTCTACGATCTTCCTTATTCACTGTCCAGCTTTTGCAGCCATATGAAGTTATTGAAAATACCATGGCTTGGGTCAGGTGCACCTTAGTCCTCAAGCTGATTAGCTGATCTATTTTCTGGATAAAAACAATGATATGAATTAAAGAAATAAATGCAGTCACCTAAAACAGTAAAATTAGGAATAAATTATAGAAAGAGCAGAAGAGTGGAAGATTAAACACAGTCTGGTGTTATGTTTGTTATTAATTCTCCTGTAAGCTAGGAGAATTCTAGCATAGAGGCAGTTGTTCAGTGCAATGCCACCAGGCCTTTTTTTTTTCCCTATAAGTAAAATGTAATTACTTAGCATGATAATAAAATTAAGTCCTTTTAAGTCTAAAACTATCCATGATACATATGTTTAGTAAATTCCTATATCCCTATTTCTGTGTTTTCTTTATTACACATGAAATCCTCTTCATGATGGAGACTGTTCTGGAAGTTACTGTGTAGTCTGGTTTTAAAATCCTGAAGGCAAGTAGTCATGTGATGCCATGTTTTTAGGCATTGCATTTGTTCCAGTCACATAAGGTTAATCTGCTAATATATAAGTGACTCTGATCTTGGAATTTCTATGCAAGTAAGGAATCATCTTAGTTGGGATAAGGGTATTAAAACACCTCTTCTCTTCTTGGTTGCTGAGGTTGGATGTGAGAAGGAAAGCGAAACAGTTTGTGGCAATGGTATAAAAGAAAATTCCCAAACTTGTTGTCATTGAGTCTGTATTTACAAATAGGAACCCTATAGGGCAGAATTGTTGTAGTTAAGTGTCTTGACGTTAGCTCCCACTCATAGTAACCCTGTATAAGGTTTCCAAGGAGCAGCTGGTGAGCTTGAATAGCTGACCTTGCAGTTCAAACCTACCTTGCAGCCCAGCACAGAAACCCACAGTGCTGTGAATCTCTATGGGTCACATCCTTTTCCCATGGAGTGGATAGTGAGTTCTAACCACCAACCTTGCAGTTTGCAGTTGAGCTTTTAACCACTGCACCAACAGGATTCGTTCCTGTGGAGATAGCAAGATACTACATTCGTTCACTGAGTAGACATACTTCCATCAGAGAAGTAGGCTAAACAAGTTTACCACCACCCCTCCCACACCCAGGATCCCACAAGGTAAGCCTACACTACAGGAACTCTACCAATACAGAGACAAAACTTCTCCATCACTCTATGTATGTATCTTATTTCTTTTCTTTCCCACAGAAACTCGGCGACTGGAGAAAAATCACATATATTCATGTAATTAAAGTTGCTTTCATCAATATTAGGGCATACTTTTGAATCTAACAGATATTGTTCCAGTATAGATACATATAACCACTCTCATCACTTTCAAATGTGGGTCTGGATTTTTTTTTTTTTTTTTTTTTTACAGGCTTCCAGAGCTCATGTGGCTTTTCCAGATTTCTTCAGGAATTCCACAGCAGAGTGGTGGACAAAGGAAATTATAGATTTCTACAATGACCAAATGAAATTTGATGGCTTGTGGATTGTACGTAAGCACTAAGAAACATGTCTTTAATGTTATGTATTATGTAGTGATTATACAGGACTTAAACTAGATGACAATAATGCTGACAAAGCATTCTTTGTGAAAATTAGCCCATTATTTTTTCCCATAGAACTTTCTGGCACAAAGGCTTGTAGAAATTTTATAACAGTGTAATTTATGTGTATAGGCGTTACTTTCCTGAACATTTGTATCTTGACTAAGGAACCAAATAGCCTCTTTTACTAGCTATTTAAAAATACCTATAAATATTTATTTTATTTGCATTAAATGTAAGAATTAATCCTTACACTCAGCCAATTGTTCAATATTTCATACAAGAAAACAAAATCTATTAAAAACAAAAAAATGATCCAAGATATAGTTCAGTTTCCTTCTTCTAGATGTCATTTTAAATTTTTTTCTGTGAGATTCTTGATAAAATTATTTTAAAATAACATGTAAAAACTTGTTTTCTTCACAAGAAATTATTTAACATAGGATATTATATATCTCTAGATATTGGAGGTTGAATTGTTACTATGTTGATTTTTAAACTTAGAGTCTGAGTGGTAGAAGTCATTTGAGATCAGCTGCTAACAGAGAGGTAGACTGTTCGAACTCACCCCGGAACTGTGAGGAAAAAAGACCTGTGCTTAGAATTTATAAAAATTACAGCCAAGAAAACCATATGTATGAGTTTTACTCTGTACCATATTGGGTTGTTATGAGTTAGGGGTAGGCTTGACTAGAGTTAACAAAAAAATGTGTCTGTTTATTAGCCATTCATTGAATGTTCCTATGTGAAAGCTTTGAGGATATAAAACAGAATAATGCATAGATTTAAGACATTTTTGATGTAAAAGTTGATGTACTTTAAGGGGTTATACTATGTATGTCCCCGAGAATGGTATATGGATCCAAAAATGGAAGCCTATTGCCATTGAGAGGACGTTATGTTAATGGTAGCTAATTTATATATTCAAGTGCTAGTCTCTCTATATAGGGCCAGAGAGATTCTGAGATGAGTACTTAACAGGTCTCATCTTTGAAGTGTTCTGTATTTATAAATTGGATCTTGTAGTTTAGAAAATAAAAGTAATTAGTACCAGTCATAGGCAGGGGTGGATGGGAAGGAGGTAATTTGGTAAAGTATAAGAAATTACATAATTTCTGACATATGTTTACTTTATTTTTTTCTCACTGTTACCTAGGGAAAAGTAGTCTCAAATGTATTTCTTTAGGAAAAAATTATGATGATCATAAATATATAAGCAACAAATTCTGTAGCCAATATAACAAAGGATATAAAACTTACTTTACTACAATGTCATTTTATCTTTGAGGAATATAAAAACAACTTTTATATGGAAAATCATACCACAGAAAAAATACAATATTTTATGTGTCTCAAAAGGAAGCATTGATTGTATAAAAGTTAAAGAGCATTACATTTGACTGAATTCTTTAGAGTCAATGAATTTCTTTTTTTTAAGGGGGGTGGTTAAATATACTATTTAATTGAATATACTATTATCCAAATATGCTGCCTTAATATACTGGTTCTCTGAATTAATTGTAATTTTTGTTTTTCTAAAATATATGTTCTGAAATTGATTTATGTTTATCTTTTTTCTCTCTCTTTTCAAGGATATGAATGAACCATCAAGTTTTGTAAATGGAACAACTAGTAATGAATGCAGAAATACTAAGTTAAATTATCCACCTTATTTCCCAGGTTATTGTCATGCCTTTTATGTTACTATGCTATTATTATTTACTGATTAAGCATATGTATGTAAGAATGTAGGCTATAGGATTCACATACCAATTTATATCACTAATACTCAAACATAACCTACACCTATTGCCAATATTATTGAGTACTATTTTGAAAAGCAAAGTCAAGAACTTTGTTTTACCTATATAAATTTATTTCTAAGGACTTTCTAAATTGTCTTTCCAGACTTGAATTTCTAAACATTCTTTACAATTAAGAACACAAACAAAAAACTTAAAAAAAATTTTGTTTTATTTTTTAAGCTGAGATAAACTGAAAGAATAGTAACAATATTCCTCTGCCATCCCAGACCTAGGAGCAAAAGGGCAAGTCCTTCAGCACTCATACTCATACCCTGGTAGAGACAGTACACTTTATGAACTGTATTAATATCTAAGGTGATGGCATAGTTCTATAAAAAGGCATCTTCAAAAATGGACATGAAAAGACTGGATGATGGCATTTATCTGTCTCTGAACCCAAAAGGGTTTAAGACACCAAATGATTTTTTTTATTAGATATCAACTAATGAGAAGGTTTGTCTAAATGCATAAGAGTAGGCATTTATGAATGTACATATTTTTATAATTCTCATTAATTTATATTTCTTAGTAACATGTTTATGAATGAACATAATATAATAATTTTTAAAATATTTTTTTCACTAGTTATAATTGCAACTTAGTTTTTTCGATCACTTATAACTGTCACAGGCAAAACATACAAATGATAAAAATGAAGAATTATTTAAAAATAGCTGTTAATTGTCTTTGCAAAAACAATATATAGTTAGGAACTGCACATTTCAATAGTGGGTACTTTATGACATATTAATATTTTTACTAATTCTCTCAGAACTTACAAAAAGATATGAAGGATTACATTTCAGAACTATGTGTATGGAAACAGAACAGATTCTTAGTGATGGCTCATCAGTTTTGCACTATGATGTTCACAATCTATATGGTTGGTCACAAATGAAACCTACTTACGAGTAAGTAATGTCCATAATTATCTTCTGGCTCTTTTTTATACTTCAGCTCTTAGAATAAAGGTTACCTACTTTAAGAGTCTTTTCCTGCTGATGTTATCAGCCAGACTTTTCATTCCCAATTATTCTCTCTATCTTATTTATTCTTTCATAGTACTTAGAATAATTTTATTCAAAGTGTTTGTTTCCTTATCTGTTTATCTATTATTTATGTTTTCTACCTGTATTTTGTTGTTGTCCTTCTTAATTTGTATGTCACCTGAAAAATAATCCTGGACCATGTTTAATTTGCTCTTCTCAGTAAGCACAGTGCATGACAAATCATGGGTGCTTAATTAGCAATGTTGACGGAATAAATGAGTACTAAAATGAAGTCCTGGTGTGGCCCTGTGGGTTAATGCGCTAGACTGCAAAGTCGGTTTGAACTGCAAGGTTCGTGGTCCAAGCTCACCTGTTGCTCCTTGGAAACCCTGTACAGGGTCGCTATGAGGCGGAACCTACTCGACAGCACTTAACAACGACAACACAAAATGAATAATAGCATACAATTTGATATCTTTAAGACATTGAAGCCTGGGTAATATGTAAATAAATTATGAACAAAATCGAGCATCTATATATAAATGATCCTGTGCTTCTCAAACTTAAAGCTCCATGCTTTAATACCATTTACATCTTTAACCAGCTGCCATGCTGCTGAAAGGCGGCTGCTGAACTATAGAGCATTCATTGAGTCTTCAGGCTTTTTGAGCACCATTATTCTATGGCACAACAGCAGGGCTCTCAGGGCCATTTGCTGTTTTTGTTAAGTGCCGTTGAGTCAGTTCGGAAACATAGCAACCCTGGATAGAGTTTCCGAGGAACAACTGGTAGGTTTGAACAGCTGGACTTGTGGTTCGCAGTCCCGTTCTGATCCTACAACACCACACTAGGAGTCCATTATCTCCTTTTAGAGAAACTTAAGGAATAAGGATGATTCTCTTATATAATATGTTTTAAAGAGGATATCCCTTACAGACGGGTAATTCTAAATTATCAAATCCAATATTGTCCCTATTGTTAATAGATGATGGTCCAGTATATCATCTTATGTCTATTTAATACAGTTTTAGTTTCCTGTAAAGATTGCAGCTGAGGAAACTCTGATGACAGTGTTACTGGCCTGTAGGTTCACTTTGAGTATGAATTGATTCAATGGCACACAAAGATAATTTTTATTTAGGTTAGTCTTAACTCAAAAATTTCTTGAGCTCCTATTAAATATCAAACACTGTATTAGACAACATGATGCAAAGACAACAAGACATGATCCTCATTTTAAAATCTTAAGGTCTTTATAAATGAAATTTATGTGAGTTTATGAACAAGTCAGTGCAAACAATATGGCTGATGCTATAGCAAGGAAATGATTAAATACTGTTGACTGAATGCTAGTGAATAATTAAGTTTACCTGATCAGTTGCTTGCAGTGTTTTCTCCTTATGTAATTTTGTAGTAATTATTCATATACAATACACTGAGTTATATAAAAATAAACTTTTATTTCCAATTAATTTATAGTGAACTTTTCTCTATTTTCATACACTTATTAGGTAGGTCTACAGTCAGCCTATAGTCAGAGTAAAGGAGAAAAATGGAAATAATATAAAATGATCCATTTTTCTTATTATGTGAATATACTTTTACATGTATATTTAAGAAATCAAAATTACTTTGAAGACTGTGGAGGGGAGAAAATGAAAAGACTTCATGTGTACCATCTATTCTCCCCAAAAGACCTAGCTTGAGATGAATTCTGTGTTTGAAATAGGACAACTAACTATTTTCTTTACTATTTTCAAGACCAGAAAATGCTTTATCTAAACTAATCTTTGAAACAGAGAGTATTAAAACAGAAATTCTCTCTGTAGTGTAATTTATAGGCTGAATGTTGCCAAAGCTATAATTGATATGGATTGGAACAAACAACTATGGGGTAGTTATATTCTATTACAGAGGGTCACTATAGATCAGAAAAAAAAAAATGAATGGCAATGGGAAGCCTTTATTTGAAATAGCACATTTAAGTTGTATAAGGAGCTCTGGTAGCATAGTAGTTACGAATTGGGCTGTGAACTGTAAGGTCAGCAGTTTGAAACTACCAGCGGATCCGCGGGAGAAAGATGAGGCATTCTGCTCCTGTAAAGATTTACAGCCTCGGAAACCCTGTGCAGGGTCGCTATGAGTCGGAACCGACTCCACGGCACTTAGCAACAACAACATTTAAGTTGCATACAGCAAATTCACTTGAAAAAAACTCAGAATATGATTTGTTTATTGAAAATCAATAATTGACTTATAGCTATTCAACAAATATTTAAAAAAAACAAAAAATAAACAACAAAAGAACAGTGTTGCTGTTGAGTTGATTCCAACTCATGATAAACCCATGTTTTGTAAAGCAGAGGTGCTTTTTACAGTCTCCTTGGCTTTAATCTTATTGAAGCATATTGCCAGGCCTTTATTCTGCAGCACTACTCAACGGGTTGGAATTGGCAACTTTTATATTAGTTTTTCAGAGGAAATTGTATGTACCACCTAGGTTGCTGAACAAATATTTAGAGGCTATTTAATATTTTTCATGTCACTTTGGTAAATGAAGGAAAGTAAGATATACTTCATGCCAGCAAGGATGTTCAGGGAGAAAACACACTTAAAATAACTAATTGCATAAGAGATTACATGGTGGTGGTAGTGGTGTTGATAGTGTACATGGAGTTGCTTTTGACTCATAGCAACCCAGTGTAGGGTTTCTGAGGCTATAAATCTTTACGGGAGCAGAAAGCCTAATCTTTCTCCCACAGAATGGCTGGTAGTTTCAAACTGCTGACCTTGAGGTTAGCAGCCCAACTCGTAACCACTATGCTACCAGAGCTTCTTACATAGACACCATAAATCAAACTTCTTTTTCTGTGACCATACACTGATTGTAGACTCTCCTACTAAGTGTATGAAAATAGAAAAATGTTTACTGTAAGTTAGTTGGTAATAAGGAATTCTGGTAGTGTAGTGGGTACGAATCGGGCTGCGAACCACAAGGTCAGCAGTTCGAAACTACCAGCTGTTCTGCTGGAGAAAGATGAGGCTGTCTGCTCCCGTAAAGATTTACAGCCTCGGAAACCCTGAACAGGGTCGCTATAAGTTGGAACTGACTCCACAGCACACAGCCACTGTTACCACCTCCACCAGTTGGTAATAGAAGTTTATTTTTATATAATTAAATATATTTTATATGACTAATAACTACAAAATTAAATAACATAAATTAAATAAAATAACTGCAAACAACTTAACAGGAACACTGCTGCTCACTAGCATGCAGTCAAAAGTATTTGGAAATGACCATAAGTAGAAATATCTGAATAAAATGTCTCTTGTACAAATTAATGAATCCTTCTTCATCTATCTTAGTGCATTGCAGAAAGCAACTGGAAAAAGAGGAATTGTTATTTCCCGTTCAACATATCCTACTGGTGGACGGTGGGGGGGACACTGGCTTGGAGATAACTACGCAGAATGGGACAACTTGGACAAATCAATCATTGGTATGTGAAAGTCTCCATCTCTATCATTATTCATTGGAGTTTCTTATTAGATATTCATCTTTGTTGGTGCTAGTTCATATACTTTATAAGTCCACTTCAAAACTATGGTTTTGACAACTTTTATACCAACATGTTATTGTTTTTGTTAAGCGTCATTGAGTCAGTTCTGACTCATAGCAACGCTGTATAGGGTTTTCAAGGAGCAACTGGTGGGTTTGAACTGCTGGCCTTTTAGTTAGCAGTCCAAAGTTTATCCTATCGTACCACACCAGGACTCTCTTATGCCAACATAGCATCATAAAGAGGCAATGGGCCAGGAAGCAGAATCTGAGACAAGTGTAGAAACTAATGGTATCAAGCTAGTTCGTTTTGAAAAGATGATTTTACTCCTTTTGTACTAAGTTTCCTGATTGGAAAAGACTATCACTGAAAATGTGACATCTAGAAAGAAGAAAAGAAATACATCAAAATTCTAGATTATAGAAAATAATAATTATAGATATTAACTAATGAAACATTTAAATTCATGTTTTGAAATAGTCTTTTGACAACGGTTGAATACATAAGAAATATATAATTTTAAAGGAAAATTGAATACTTTTATTTTCCACACATAATTCCACCAGCCACTTCTTGGAAACACCACAGTATCACTATGAGTCAGAACTAACTCAAAGGCACTTAACAACACTAACCGTTTTTACAAGTCTTTATTATTGATAAATGGATTCAAGAAAAACAATCAATATTTAGAAATGCATCTGCAAAAGGAAAGCTGACAAATGACAAGCATTCTATTTAATTGAAGTAATCATTCCTCAGAAAATTGTGTTTAATAAAAATAATTCAATTTGTTTCAAGTGATGAGAACTCTGGTTACATAATTCCCAAGACAGCTTCTTTATTTTGAAAAATACAGTACCAGAAAAAAATACCCATGATCTAGTCTTACACTAGAACATGTTTATATCATATTTGTACCCGAAATATGTCATATTGCACGTGTCAAGAAAGCTTACAGTGTTCTATTTTTATGACCTCATTAACTTTATACAGTCAAAATATGTGTGAATATTATAGAACAAAATAAAATAAAAAATAAATCAATACTCATAAATATTTTATTGGGTAGAATGATATCATATTAATAAATAATAACAAATATAAAATATATGAATTAGCAACTTTCTTAGTTTATTTTTCCTAATTTATTTTAGGTATGTTGGAATTCAATCTCTTTGGAATACCTTATGTAAGTAGCATTATTCCTTTTATTTTCATATTTTGTAAATATTTTGAAACAAACTACTTATAACTAATTAAATGTGATCATGTGTTCTAGGTTGGTGCAGATATCTGTGGCTTCTTCAATGATTCAGAATATAGTCTTTGTGCCCGTTGGATGCAACTTGGAGCATTTTATCCATACTCAAGAAATCACAACATTGCCTTTACTAGAGTACGTAATTTTTACATTTACTTTCAATCATTTTCCCATACCAACCGTAGAAGTTGTTGAATAATGTGAACCCTACCTGATAGATTTGTTGATGTATGCATTAAACCCCTGGTTTCTATAGCATCAATCAGTTTTAAGATTTTCTGATCTGGCTACTCTTCCTCATAATTTAAAATACATGGTAGGGTTAGATGACATACTTATTAAAGTTATTAAATAAGGGTTTAGAGAATCCTAAATAAAATTATCTGCCTCCGCACAATTTTCTTTATTGGATGAAATAAGCTCTAAAATAAACAATTGGAAGTGAAAGTCATTCAAAATATAAGCATCAATGCATAAAAGAAATAATTTAAAAAGATAAGTATGAAAAATAATGGTATCAGAAAGTAAGGAGACAATTGAAAGTATAAGGGATTCTTAACTAATTGTTGTGCCACGAAACAGCTACACACTAAAGCCAGGGATGACAAAATTGAATGATTCTACCAACTTTAACAGTCTTACATGGATCAAACATGCAATCAAGATGTATTGATAATTACTGGTGATTGGAATGTGAAGGCTGGAAACAAAGAATAAGGATCATTAGGAAGAAAATATTGTCTTGAATATAGAAATGATGCTTGACATCTCATGATAGAATTTTGCAAGACCAGTGACTTAATCATTGCAAATAAACAACATAAAAAGTGACTGTACACATGGACCTCAGCAGATGGAATATTCAGGAATCAAATTTCATACATCTTTGCGAAGAGATGGTGGGGAAAAAAGGTTAGGGGCTGACTGTAGAATGGACTATCAATTGCTCATATGCAAGTTCAGGTAGAAATGAAACAAAATTAAAACAAGTCCATGAAAGCCAAAATATGATTTTGAGCATAGCCCACCTGAATTTAGAGACCATCTCAAGAACAGATTTGATGTATTACACACTAATAACTGAAGACCAGAGTGGGATAACGTCAGGGAACAACATACAGGAAGAAAGCAAAAGGTGATTTAAAAGACAGGAAAGAAAGAGGAAAAGACTATCAAATTTGATCTTCCAATGAATGGAAGAAATGAGAAAGTCAAAACCTGAACAGAAAATGTTAGAAGACAGCTTAAGAAGACAAAGTCAAGTATTACAATGAAATGTGTAAAGATCTAGAGTTAGAAAACCAAAAGGGAAACCACGCTCAACCTTTCTCAAGATGAAGGAACTGAAGAAAAAATTCAAACCTCAATTTGCAATATTGAGGGTTTCTATGGAAAAAATATTGAATGATACAGAAAACATCAAAAGAAAATGGAGGGTATACACAGAGTCACTGTACCCCAAAGAACTGGCCTATGTCAATCATTTCAAGAGGTAGAATATAACCAAGAAGTGATGGCACTGATGGAAGAAGTTGAAACTTCACCTAAGGCATTGGTGAAAATCAGCCCTCAGGAATTGACAGTAAACAAATTGAAACTTTCAAAAACAACTGATGCAGCACTAGGGGCACTTACTTACGTATGTCGAGAAACTTGGAACACAGCTACCTGATTGTCTTAGGCTGGGTTCTCTAGAGAAAGTAAACCAGTGAAACTAACACTTTTGTTGTTATGTGCCATGGAGTTGGTTCCGACTCATAGAGACCCTGTACAGGGTTTCCGAGGCTGAGTGGTGTAACTAAGAAAGGTGTGTGACAGGCTTGTGTTCTTTCACCATACTTATTCAACCTGTTATGCTGAACAAATGACCCAAGAACTGGGTTATATGAAGAAAAACGTGACATCAGGATTGGAGGAAGACTCATTAACAACCTGCGATATACAGATGATACAACCTTGCTTGATGAAAGTGGAGAGGACTTAAAACATTTACTGAAGATCAAAGAGCATCTTAATGTAAAGAAAAAAAAATCCTCACCACTGGACCTATAAACAACATTCTGTTATCAGTGGAGAAAAGGTTGAAGTTGTCAAGGACTTCTTTCTTCTTGGATCAACTATCAACACTCACGGAAGCAGCAGTCAAGAAATCAAAAAACAGACATATTGCATTATGCATATCTGTGGCACAAGATGTTTTTAAAGTGTTCGCAGCCCAATTCATAACCACTACGCTACCAGAGCTCCTTAATTCACCATTGTAGAGGTGGGAAAGTCCCAAATCTGGGTCAGATGTACCAAGATTGGCAGGCAGGTCAGGCAGGCAGACAGGTAGGAAAACAGGCAGACACACAGACATGCAGGCAGATAAAAAGCAGGCAAATAATAAAGCAGGCAACTGGCTCTACTCTAAAGAACCAGAGGTTGGAGGACTGGCAGCCAGATCTAGACTAGCAGAAAGCAAGGATGCTTTGCCTGAGTGTCCATTATACTGGAAGCAAACCATGCCACTGAGGGAACATCCTTTCAACTGATTAGCTGCTCATGTCCAATCATAGAGTTAACTATGTTTGCTCATAGCTAATCATCATAGAGTTAACTGTGCTGTGTTAGATCTCACCATGGGGATAATGGCATCTCAACTGCCAAACCACTGGGAAGCCTGACAAAGTCAAGATGACACAAAACCTTAACTATCACACTGGCGAACTGATTGGAAGAGATCCATGTTTGCTGAGCAAATAATCTGAGAAACTGGATTCCATGAAGAGGAATCTGGCACCAAGATTGGAGTAAGACTCATTAGTTACCTGCTACAACACTGAACAACAATAATATGCAAATGATATAACCTTACTTGCTGAAAGCAAAGAGGACTTAAAATACTTACTGATGAATATCAAAGACTACAGACTTTAGTATGGATTGCACCTCAAATGTAAAGAACACAAAAATCCTCACAACTTAACCAGTAAATAGTATCTTGATAAATGGAAAAAAAATTGAAGTTGTTCAAGATTTCCTTTTGCTTGGAGTCACAATCTACACTCATGGAAGCAGAAGTCAAGAAATCAAAATGATTTATTATATTAGGTAAATCTCCTATCCCTTTAAAGTGGTATAAGCAACAACGCTAGTTTGTGGACTAAGGTGCTCCTGATCCAAGTAATTTTCAATTGCCTCATGTGCATGTGAAAGTCGAACAATAACTAAGGAAGACCATAGAAGAATCACTGCAGTTGAATTATGGTCTTGGAGAAGAAAATTAAAAGTATCATGGACTGTCAGAAAAACAAGGAAATCTATCTTGGAAGAAGTGCAGTCATAATGCTCCTCAGAAACCAATAGGGCAAGACTTCATCTCTCATACTTCGGACATGTTATTATGAAGGAACAATCCATGGAAAAGGATATCATGCTTGTTAAGTTGGAGGGTCAGCAAGAAAGAGGAAGACCCTCAATGAGATGGATTGACACAGTGGCAAAAACAATAAGCTAAACCCTGACAACAATTATGAAGATGGCACAGGACTGGGCACTGTTTTGTTCTGTTGTGCATAGGTTTGCTATGAGTAGAAACCAGCTCTGTGGCACCTAAAAACAATTAACAACAAGAAAGCAGTATATTAAAACTGAAATTATTTTAATAGAGTGAATAAGCAACAAGTATGATCTTTAAAATTTTCTCACTTGAAGTGGAAAGTTATAGCAATAGAATACACATAGCTTAGTGGTTCTTGGCTCTATTATACTTTCAAAGTTTTACCTGCATTTACGATACTTAAACCATGGGCTGTCAAAAGAACCAATAGATGTAAGGTGGAAGAAGTGCAGCCTGAGTGTTCCTAGGAGGTCAGGATGGCCAAACTTCATCGCTTATACTTTGGACATATTGTCAGGAGGGACTAGTCTCTGGAGAAGGAGATCATGTTTGGTAAGGTGCAGGGTCAGAGAAAAAGAGGAAGACCCCATGCAAGATGGATTGGCAAAGTGGAAGCATCAATGGTCTCAAGCGTGGCAGCAATAGTGAGGTTGGCCCAGGATCGGGCAGTGTTTTGTTCTGCTGTGCATAAGGTCGCTGAGTCGGTACTGACTCAATGGCACCTAACAATAACAACAAACCAATAATAACATTCATTCATTAGTGATATTTCAATTTTACATATTCCTGAAATCTGAAAACTTGAAATCTTCATAAATATGTCACCGTTTGAATAAATGACATCAGTCATTTTTATATAAACAAAAACACTGAAAGTGTGGCCTCTAGCAGTTTTGCACAGTGGTAGCCTTGTGCATCTCCCTGGTATAACGGAAAATATAAAGTAATCACCACTGCCCTTCTCTATTATTTTTGTAAGTAATATGTGCAACAGTTTTATTTTACACTAGCTTTTATTTCCCCCTCAGTTATATATTTTTAAAATGTTTTATTGTGAATGATGTGATAGTTTGCATCGGAGAACACTAGCTTTACATTCATCCTGTCGTATATCATTTCATTGCCATGGTTACAGTCCCCTCCATGCATCATCAACAAACCAAAGGGTATACCCTGCAAGCCTTTCCCCTGGTTGTCAGCACACAGCCTCTCTCCCTCTCTCAGTCTAGAGTCCCCAGTCTTTCACTCTCTCCAAGTCATCGTCTCTGTCTCCATCTCTGGAGTCACTGCTTCACTGGGTAGGGTCTCACATTCCTCACTTCTCCCTTGATGGTCCCAGGGACCTCGGCTCCTGGACTGTAATTACACTTGTTGTTGTCAGGTGCCATCGCAATTACACTAGCTTTTATTTAATCTTTTTACTATCATTTTCAGGATATGCCTGGTGGTGTAGTAGGTTGCATGTTGTGCTACTAACCACAATGTTAGCCGTTTGAATCCACTAGCCAGTTTATGGGAGAAAGATGAAACTTTCTGCTCATGTAAAGATTTACCACCTCAAAAAAAACTATACAGGGTCCATATGAGTCAGAATTGACTCAACGGCTCCCAACCACCAACCACCACCACTATCATTTTCAGTTCTTTTGACCTGGGATTTACATTCCAGAGGAGACTTGGGCCTGATCTTTTCTGTAATACTACGTTAGATAGTTCTGTATGGTTCTTCTTAGATGCTATTAATATTGATATTACAATGAAACATTTTTTAAAAATACTGTTATTTATTTAGTTGCATAATTTATCCATTTCTTATGAGAAACACGATGCGCAGGATCATTATGACAGGCTCTAAATGGCTCTGATTATTTCTATCCCCTTTTGTGTGCGTATTCTCTCATTCTTCAAATAGCTTTCTCACTCATGACTACTCATTTTTGAAAACGTATTTATGCAATTTATCAAACATTTAATATTTTTCACCTAAATTTTATCAAGTTAAGGGCTCAATTAAATACATAAATTGACAAAATCATTTTCACACTTTGCTTATTATATGATTATCATTATGTCTGTTCCTTCTTTTTCTTTCCCTTTCTTTGTCTCTCTCATATGATAGAGACATCATTGTATATTCATTTTGTGAAGAAATTACATTGCACATGGCAGGGCACTAATATTTTTTCTATTTTATATTTGAATATTGTGATTTTAAAATAAATGGAGAAGAGCCTCAATATTATTAATGCAGTTTTTATTTTATTTTCAGAGGCAAGATCCTGCTTCCTGGAATGAAACTTTTTCTAACATGTCAAGGGATGTTCTAAATATCAGATACAGTTTATTGCCCTATTTCTATACACAAATGCATGAAATTCATGCTCATGGTGGCACTGTTATTAGACCCCTTTTGCATGAGTAAGTACAAAGTTTTTTTGTTTTTTTTTCCTACCACAGAGAGATAATTTTCATTTGATTTATTCAGTAATACTTTATAGTACATTTTAACTGAAAAGATAAAATAATCACTAGAGCTTTTGTCTATTATTTTTATAAGTAATGTGTACAACAACAGTATT
Organism: Chrysochloris asiatica; assembly: GCF_000296735.1. Classification (NCBI taxonomy): domain Eukaryota; kingdom Metazoa; phylum Chordata; class Mammalia; order Afrosoricida; family Chrysochloridae; genus Chrysochloris; species Chrysochloris asiatica. The sequence continues at coordinate 9,840,009 of NW_006408561.1, read as the reverse complement.
GGATATATATTTTTAATATTCTTACTGTTAATTTCAGCCTTTTGACCAGGAATTTGTATGCTAGGAGACTTAATTCTTATAGATCATTTTAAATTGGAAAAATGTCTGTTATTATTTAAGCATATATTTTGAGTTAATGAAGCATTTCATTCCATATCTCTATCATTAAACAGAATAATGAATATACACCATTATAGAATGAAAAACATGAATCAATTTTTTTGTTGTTGTTGGTGGTGGTTTAACCTAAATTTTAAATAATATTTTACTAGTACAAAAATTAGTCAATTTTTTTAAAGTAATAATTCTTAAATAAGAATAGTTACAGTACATCAGATATTGTTTTAGATGCATTGCGTATATTATTACATCAAATATTTTTTAAAATCTTCAGAGATAGGTAATATTATTCCTATATTATAATAAAATTAATTGAAGTTTATGGCAGTTACGTAAATCTACCACAATTAACAATGCCTGACTGAAGAGAATTATCCCACTTCTTTGTGGTGAGCTAGTAGAAAAAGCTAGAAAAGATCTGGTAGCTAAGTGGTTACGAATCGGGCTGCGAACCTTAAGGTCAGCGGTTTCAAAACTACCAGCTGCTTTGCGGGAGAAAGATGAGGCTTTCTACTCCCGTAAAGATTTACATCCTCGGAAACCCTGTACAGGGTCGCTATGAGTCGGAACCGACTCGACGGCACTTAACAACAACAACAAGTAGAAAAAACTAGAGAAGATCCAATATTATCTTTAGAAATTTCTTTTAGATTTTTTCCACAAAATTTAAGCTTTTTTATAATCAAATATTAAAAATTCTATTCCCTGCAGCACAGTTAGAAAGCACTGATTTACTTACTTTGTGGGGGAAGGGTGGGCAAGTTTATCTTTAAGACATATAAAAGCAGATTTCTTCCATGGATGTTACTTAAAAAAAGAAACAAAATATTAAATTTTAGAAATCACAAATAATCCTTAATAAAATAATCTTATACTTAATTTACCCTAGATTACCTAGAAAATTGAGGGAAGCAGCATTTTTTTCTGTTCTATATAAAGTCTCCAAGAGTTGGCATGAACTATAAAGACCAGATTTTTTTTCTTTAAATATAGAAATGTATTAGCATTTTAGAATATATCAGGGCATTGTAATTTTGTACTTAGTGAGTTCTGGTGTGGTACTGTATGATAAGCACTGGACTGTTATCCAAAAGGCCAGTGGTTCCACCCATGAGCTGCTCACTGGAAACCATATACAGGGCTTCTATGAGTCAGAATTGACTGAAAGGCACTTAACAAAAACAGCAAATATACATAGCATAGGCAAATTGTTTTTAAAGTCACAAAATCAGAATTATTATAGCATATTTGAATCACGATTCTTTTCCAGTTTATAATTTTGCTTCTTATTTTGTTTATCATATATTAGGCAAAACAAATACTTCTATGAGTTCTCTTCAAAGGAGATTTCTCATTCCAACTTTTCTTACAGGACCATTAAAATTATATGCATTTTGTCAGGAAATTTAGTCATAGTCTAGATTTACCCATGATATACTACTGGACATTGAATTCCAAGTCATATAATTATCTGATTTTTATAGTTTGGTCTTGATATTTTATACCAAAATCCATAATACAAAATGTAATTTGAGAAATAGTTTTATTGTATCCAGAAGAGATAGATGACTTTGATTAACTTTTATTTAATTATGTATAATTATTTTTTCAAGGTTCTTTGAAGAAAAGGCAACCTGGGAAATATACAAGCAGTTCTTGTGGGGTCCAGCATTTATGGTTACTCCTGTGTTGGAATATGTAAGTACTGAAACATAATGTTTTCCTCAAACATTTTTTTTGCTTTGTGTATATATACACAGATATGTTTAATTACTATATCTTTACATTTCAGAATGCTGTAACTGTAAGAGGTTATATCCCTGAAGCTCGATGGTTTGATTATCACACCGTAAGTATTTGGGAAATTTTGGGAAATTGATTAATCAGGAATGGGTAATAATTTGATCATAGCCTTTTCATTAATGATGCATTTGTATTATTTTATGTTGGAAAAGAACAAGATAATTCTTGCTAATTAAGCTGAGCTAAATTAATGCACAGCCACAGAGCTAATTTATTCTGCTATTGTTAGTTATGTTTGTAAAGTTGTTGTTGTTTATTGCCATCAAGTCAGTTCCAACCCATAGTGACACTGTATAAGATTTCTGAGGAGCAGCTTGTGAACTTGAACCACCAACCTTGTGGTTCAAACCAACTTTGCAGTCCAGTGCATTAACCCACTGCGCTACACCAGGACTCCATTTGTTATATAGTCATTGATTTATTTTAGTAAATAAACATGGAGAATACACATCACACACAAAAAAAGTTTATTGTTTTTTATTGGAAATGCAAAATTATCAATAAGAGGGATGCAGTACTTTAAAAAATAATGTATATGACAAGACAAAGATTGTTTTCATAACCTTTCCAAAATCTGCAAAATTCTGCCTGTGAGTTCCACAAAAACAAATAGCTGTATGTTTCTTTTAACATTATCATAAAATAAATTTGAAACAAAATGATTTACTAAATAAATGTTTGAGTTTTTTTGTTTTTCAATTGAAAACCTAATTACTTGATTTTATAAACCTACCCCTTCAAGTAAATGGGTGTACCATGTTGCTGGTGACTCTACCTATTTGCTCTCATTCTTCCTCCCAACCTTCTCATTTCTAGGGTCAAGATATAGGTGTGAGAGGACAACTTCATGATTTTGATGCTCCTTGGAATAAAATAAACCTGCATGTCCGTGGAGGCCACATCCTGCCATGCCAGGAGCCTGCTCAAAACACATTTTTCAGGTAAGTGAATTACTACAGAATTCAGTTTTAAACTTTGAGTTACATTATGCTAGAATTGTTAAGAACCATGAAGGGCCTTCAATTCTACTTGTAAGCTACCAAAGTATCCTTGTCACAGCTTCACGGGTACTGGCTCAGAGACAAAGTATTTATTACTAATAGCACCTAAGAAGCATGAACTTCATTCGTGCTTCAGTTTTTCTTTTCCCACATGTTCCATGGCGAGGTGACACAGTGTGGTCCATATGGATACTTCACGTGCATTTGGTTTGAGTCACAGCTGAGGAACCCCAAATCTTCTATAATGACTGCAAATAAATCTATCCATCTTCTTTGTTTTGATGAAAGGCTTTATTATAATGGACAGTAAAAAATAAAACAAAACAAAACTCTTATGTTTTGCTATTAAAATATACTTAAAAAGATAGTTCAGAAGAACAACCGCCTGTGCCTCTGCTTACAATCCATGCAGAAAAATATAGGAGAATTATTGCAGTTTTTTGTTCTAGAAGTAGAAAAACATCAAGTATTTTTGAACCAAAATATAAATGGAAACTCTAAGTCTTCTTTAATAACATGTTCTGTCTAAAAAAAAATGAATATCCTATTTTGAATGGTATCCTCATCTTCGCATGCATTACATTGTGGAAAGAATGATTACTAGGATAAACAAGGGCCTGCTAGCCACAATGTTGGCAGTTCAGACCTACCTAGTCAGAACTGACTTGATGGCACACAACAGCTCTAAGAATATTATTATTATCTTTGTTGTTGTTGCTGTTAGGTGCCGTCGAGTCCATTCTGACTCATATCAACCTTGTATAGGGTTCCTAAGGAGCAGTTGGTGGGTTTGAACCATTGACCTTGTGGTTAGCAGTCCTGTGCTTATCCTACAGAGCTACACTAAGATTTTTTATAAAGGATTTATTTGTGATTTTAAAAATTTGATGTTTTGTTTCTTTGTTTGGTAACATCCAAGGAATGAATCTGTGCTTTAGAGTGGTTCAAACTGCCAATTTTTTGACTGGTTGTAGTTGTTGTTGTTAAGTGCTGTTGCGTCGGTTCCGACCCATAGCGACCCTGTACAGGGTTTCCGAGGGTGTAAATCTTTACAGGAGCAGAACTCCTCATCTTTCTCCCACGGAGCGGCTGGCAGTTTTGACTGGTAGTCAAATGCTAAACTATTTGAATCACACAGGGACTCCTCTCATGGGCCATGGTGAGTCTGAAAAGATCTCATGGGATAGACAGATACAATCAGAGAAAAAAAAGAGAAAAGATATAGAAATCAAAGTCGTCCACAACAACAGTGGCTTCTAGTTTATTAAAAGATTTATAAAGGTAGCAATGGTGTCCTTCCAACACAGATCTATTGGTTCTTTTGGCAGCTCATGGCACTTTCAATATTCTCCTCCAACACCATAACTCAAAAGCATCAATTCTTTTACAGTCTTCCTTATTCACTGTCCAGCATTCAAATGCATGAGATTAGCCCTGGTGTGGGTTAACGTGCTGGATTGCAAAGTTAGCTTGAACCGCAAGGTCAGTGATTCAAACTTAGCAGATGTTCATTGGAGACCCTATACAGGATCGCACTATGGGTTGGAATCAACTTAACAGCACTTAACTAAATAGCAGCGTATGTGTGTGTGTGTATGACTCAACAGCACACAACAACAATGTGTGTGTATATATATACACAAAAAGTGAGTGAGAGAGAGTATTCTGGTGTGGTACTGTGGGTTAATGCACTGGACTGCAAGATCAGTTTGAACCTCAAGGTCAGTTTGAACTGCAAGGTCAGTTTGAACCTCACCATCCACTCCTTGGAAATCCTATATAGGGTCCCTATGAGCCAAGCCATGGTATTTCCAATAACCTCATATGCATGCAAAAGCTGGACAGTGAATAAAGAATACCATAGAAGAATTGATGCATTTGAGCTAAGGTGTTGAAGGAGACTATTGAAAGTGCCATGAGCTGCCAAAAGAACCAATAGATCTGTTTTGGAAAAAGTGCATCCAGAGTGCTCCTTAGAGACCAGCATGGCCAAACTTTGTCTCTCATACTTTGGACATATTGTCAGGAGGGAGCAGTCATGTTGGAGAAGGATATCATGTTTGGTAAGGTGGAGGGTCAGAGAAAAAGAGGAAGATCCCCAAAGAGATGGATTGGCCAAATGGCAACATCAATGGACTCAACCGTGGCAATAGTAGTGAGGTTGGCCCAGGATGGGGCAGTGTTTCATTCTGCTGCACATAAGGTCGCTAGGGGTCAGTACTTACTCGATGACACCTAACAACAACCACACAAGTCGGAACCAACTAAATAGCACTTAACAGCAACAACAACATATATAGATATATATGCACACAATGTGCATGTAAAAGTTCTATTATCTTTTAATTCCTTGAATTTCTGAATTCCCCTTATATACATGCTATGATATGTGAACATCTTTGCTCTGAAAAATAACAAATTACTTGAATTTTGAACTTTAATTATTTTGAGTGTTTTGTAAGACTCTATGAGAATATATTATTCAGTATTTGTTATCAGAAAAGACATATACCTAATAATAGTTTATCTGAGAAATTTTTCTTTAGCAATAAAAGTCTGCCAAACCAAGGTGCTTTCCACAAAGGGTGTGCAGTGAGAATGGAAGTGGGAGCTTTTGTTCAAGGATGGGCCTCTGTTGGCACAAGGTTGGCAGGAGTTGTAGGAGTTGTCCATTCCTAGAATAGAACTCAGAATTTTCTTGCTACTCTATACACATTCATTAACTGATTAATTTATGTATAGAAACACGAGAAAAGCTTACAGTATAAGAGATTCAAAATATGCCACAAAAAATAGCTTATTTTTAATAGTTAATGACAGCATCACCCAACAGCAGAACATGTAAATATATCCATAGACTTAAAAAGGTTTTCATCATTATAAATTCAGGTCACTTCTAATTTGTAATAGTAGGTGAACTCTTTGGGTCAAAAGACAATATATCTTATTAAATATGATGTTATGCTTTATGTCATCCCCATTAGCCTATTGAAAAAGGGAAGTTCTTTTTTAACTTTGTCTAAAACAGTTTATGCTTTCTTTTAAACTTAGCTATGGGATTTTTTTGGATGTTTATATGAGTGTCCTATCATCACTAGATATATGCTAGTCTACAAACATTGATAACACTATATATTCCTTTCTTTTAGTCGAAAAAATTACATGGGACTCATTGTTGCTGTAGATGATAATCAGATGGCAAAAGGAACTCTGTTTTGGGATGATGGAGAGACTATAGGTGAGCATTCCATTCATTTGATAGATGTAATTGATGACATACTTATTCTCTAACATTTATTCTATGTTACTATCCTTGGTAGCATAGTGGTTACGAGTTGTTCTGCTAACCTGGAAGTCAGTAGTTCGAATCTACCAGCTGTTCCATGGGAGAAAGATTACGCTTTCTGCTCCCATAAGATTTACAGCCTCGGAAACCTTCTACAGTGTCACTATGAGTCAGAATCGACTCCATGGCATATCACCACCACCATCCCAGTACTTTGCAAACTGAAAAAAAATATATTGATGTTATTCAAAACCTCTAAATTCATGTGATTTAAAAATGATGAAACTCATTGCGGTTAGTTGAAATCTTAGACTTTTAGAGCCTGACCTTTGTTAACACATTAGCTACATGACCACACCAAGGTTTGCTGTCCTGCTTTTGCGTGTGAATTTGCCTGCAGGATCCTTGGGGTATAAATTTAAGGGATGGGTCATTTGCATTCAAAGATATCTCAGGGTGTCTTTGACTCTCACACTTTAGCACATTGCTGTTGTTGTTAAGTGCCATTGAGTTGATTCTGACCCATAGTGACCCCGATAGGGTTTCTGAGGAGCAGCTGGTGAGCTTGAACCGCCAACCTTGCAGTTCAAAAGGCTTTGCAGTCTGGAGCTTTAATCCACAACACCACATTAACACATTAGCTTATTGTAATTCAATAGCTAAATAATCAAAATTCCCTAGAATTAGATTTTTTTTTTTTTTTTCTCTCTAACTCTTCCTATGAATCCAGGAAGCAGAGAAAAGAACTTGGTAAAACCAAATTTGTTGCTATCATTCTTTTTAATTACTAAAAAGGGATTGGTAGCAATTCACATATTTATAATAGCTTGATGCAGGCATACAAAATTATTCTGACCAATTGCATCTTTCCATTTGATATATAATTTAATAAAATATAAGCATTTAAAATACCCCACTGAAAATTTTTGGTAAAAAGCAACCATAATACAAAACAAATGCTTAAAATCCCACAGTGCCACACCAGGACTCCTAAAATCTCTAGGCTTATTAAATTAGAATCTGCAAACTCATTTTATTATATGAGGACCCCAGTCTAGTTTATGAATAATCATTTTAAATGGGTTTCTTCTTTTAAAGAAATACAATAAAATTTTATTAGCTAATACATTCTTCCTTTCAGAAAGAGTCAAAGAGAAAATCAAAATAGAGCTTGTTTATATAAAGTGAACTTTGATCGTTCCAGCTAAGTAAATGGAGAGTGGTGGATCTGTAAGATAAACACTGAGCTTTGAACCCCAATCTCAATATTGTAAACCCAACAGCGGCTCCATGAAAGGAAGATGAAGCTTTCTGCTCCCTTAAAGATTTACAGCCTTGGAAACCCAATACAGGGCCACTATGAGGTGGAACAGACATGATGGCACTTAACAACAACAAAGCTTAGTAAAATATAAAATATTCCTTTTACCTAGGCATTTCATGAAAATAGATATATCTGTGAACTTGTCTACACCTGAATTTGATTTGTATATTATTCATTTCAACAACCACCAAAAATCAACTCATATTTTTCTAATAGCTATAGCTTTTGTTTAGGTTTACTTCAGAGTTCTATATGTGTTTGAAAATTATTTTTAGAAATGTAAATCAAAATATATATTCAAAAATTAAGATTAATTTGTTTTGCTTCAGACACATCTTATATAAGCTATGTCTGATCACTATAAAACTCACCACTGCCATCAAGTTCATTTCAATTCATAAAACCCCGCTAAAACAGAGTAGAAATCTCCTTAGGATTTCTGCCACTGTAAATCTTGACTGGAGAAAACAGCCTATCTTTCTTCTGTGGAGCTGCTGGTGGGTTTAACCACAGACCTTGTGGTCAGCAGTTGAATGTATATCCCTCAGCATCACCAAGACTCTATGCATTAGTATATAGAGAAAAAAATGTTGGAGGGGCAGAATATCACTTCTGTGTAGAAAAAATTTCAATGTAGATAACATGTATTATCAATTCAGTCATTTTTCAAAAAAATTAATATGCTGATATGTATAAGTGGAGAAGGGATTCAAAAGTTTATTGCTTCTTGCAGTGGGATTTCAATATCTGCTACAGTCATTGGTTTAATTCTGCCTTTCCCTTTCTGTTTGATAAGTGCTTATTTGTTTTTATATATAAACAAAATTTAAAAAGTCAGGGAAACCTGGATAGTGAAGATAACAGTGGTACAAAACTATTAAGGTAGCTGTGGTGAAGTACTTAGAATTTGATGAACTAAGTACTTCGTTGTAAGATTTTTATTTAAAGTGATTTAAAATATGGTAAGATTATTTGAAGTAAGAAGCCCTGGTAAGGCAACATTTAAGTGCTTGGCGGCTAATTGAAATGTTGGCAGTTTCAAGCCGCCCAGCAGCTCCACCTGAGAAAAGCTAGTGTGCTAGTTGTAGTTGTTGGTGGTGGTTATGTGCCGTGGAGTCTATTCCGACTCATAGCGACCTTGCACAGGGTTTCCGAGGCTGTACATTGTTACGTGAGCAGAAAGCCTCATCTTTCTCCCATGGAGTGGCTGGTAGTTTTGAACTGATGACCCTGAGGTTCGCAGCCTGATTTGTAACCACTACGCTACCAGAGCACTTACACTGTTGCTATAAGCTGAACTTGACTTCACAGTACCTAGCAATAACAACTTGTTTATGTAAAGATATTGTTGCTGTAAGGTGCCCTGTTGAATTGATTAAAGCTCACAGAATGAAACACTGCCTACTCCTGCTCCATCCTCATAATTATTGCTATATTTGACTCCATTGTTTCAGCCACTGTGTCAATCAATCTCATTGAAAGTGACCCTCTTCCTCTTTTTTTGCTGACCCTCTACTTTGCTAAACATGATGTCCTTCTTCAGGGACTTGTCCCATAATGATAACATATCCAGAGCTTATGAGATCAAGTCTTGTTAGCCTTACTTTTTAGGAGTCTTCTAGTTGTACTTCCAATTTGATTTCAGTTGACATATAACAATCTCTAACAATTGAAAAAATGTTCAAACTGTACAAGTATAAGGGAGCTCTGGTACCATAGTGCTTATGAATCAGGCTGCTAACCTCAGGGTCAGCAGTTCAAAACTACCAGCTGTTCCATGGGAGAAAGATGAGGCTTTCTGCCCCTGTAAAGATCTATAGCTTTGGAAACCCTGTGCAGGGTCGCTGTGAGTCAGAGCCAGCTCCATGGCACACAACAACAACAGCATACAAGTATAAGTTGCTGTCATATTGCTTTTCTTTTACAAATATTATTTTATTTTAAGTTTTTGATGTGGCATAGAAGTGGCTATCAATATTACCAGGTGATTTCCTAGAGCTGCATTCAAGGAGATTTAAACATGCCACATCCACATATACCACTATACCCCATTCTTCTAGGACTCTTTGTGTTTCTTCATCAATAATAATCTTATTATTACAGTGTTCCTTGCACTGTAGTTGGACAAGTTATGTTTTCTGAGAGAAATATTATGTTTATGATATTTGGTATCATTTGAGCTCTGGTAGCATAGTGGTTATGAATCGGGCTGCGAACCTTAAGGTCAGCGGTTCGAAACTACCAGCTGCACCGCGGGAGAAAGATGAGGCTTTCTACTCCCGTAAAGATTTACACCCTCGGAAACCCTGTACAGGGTCACTATGGGTCGGAACCGACTCGACGGCACTTAACAACAACAACAACAATATTGGGTAAAGGAGTCCTAGTGTGGTGCTGTAGGATAAGCACTGAGCTGCTAACCATAAGGTTGATGATTCAAATCCACCAGTCACTCCTCAGAAACCTTACACAGGGTCTCTATGAGACAGGACTGACTCCATGGCAGTTAAGAACAACAATATTGGGGAAAAGAAGCTAAATACACGACTTCATATTGTTACTTGGAAATCAAAATATATCTTCCTTTTCCCTTTACAGATACCTATGAAAGAGACCAGTATGTCATGGTACAGTTTAATTTAAACAAGGTATGTATTCATGGGAGATCATGTAAATGTAATTGTATAAAACAATGTTTGAAACGTTATTGTGTATTTCTTATATTAAATACTTCATTACTGTACTATTAAATGCCTTTTTCTTTAGCAAACCTAGTTTTTCAAAAGATTTTATTTTTTTGCAAAAGAATGATATACATTATTTATTTTTCTTTATAGAACAACTTGACAAGCACTATATTGAAAAATGGTTATGTAAATGCAAATGAAATGAGGCTTGGATTCATCAAAGTATGGGGAAAAGGAAAGACTGCTGTCAAAGAGGTTAATCTTGTATATAATGGAAATAAAGAGCTGCTTAAATTTACTCAAGAGGCAGACAAGGAGGTAAATGACAGACAATAATATTTTGTTAACTATAGCTGTTTCATACATTTAATAGACTTCTTATATTTTTGAGCCCTAAAGAAACATAAGGGGAGCTCTGGTAGCGTAGTGGTTACGAATCGGGCTGCGAATCTTAAGGTCAGCGGTTCGAAACTACCAGCCGCTCAGCGGGAGAACGATGAGGCTTTCTACTCCCGTAAAGATTTACACCCTCGGAAAACCTGTACAGGGTCACTATGGGTCAGAACTGACTCAATGGCATGGCACTTAACAACAACAACAACAAAGAAACATAAAGGAGCTCTGGTAGCATAATGGTTATGAATAGGGCTGCTAATTTCACTGTCTGCAGTTAGAAACTACCAGCTGCTCGGTGGGAGAAAGATGAGGCTTTCTGCTCCCATAAAGATTTACAGCCTCGGAAACCCTGTGCAGGATCGCTATGAGTCGGAACCGACTTCACAGCACATAACAACAACAAAAAAGAAACATAATTATGATCTTTCCCATATATTCATTTTTATTAATCTTCCATGTTTAATAAACTGTCATAAACATCAATATTTGTCTTGACAAAATTGGAAGCTATATTAAGCTTTTAAATAACTGTCAGCCTTATATTTGTTGTTGTTGTTATTAAGTACTGTTGAGTCTGTTCTGACTCATAGTGACCCTGTATGGGGTTTCTGAGGAGTGGCTGGTAAGCTTGAACCATCAACCTTGTGGTTCAAACTGACCTTGCAGTCCAACACATTATCCTGCAGTGGCACACCAGGATTCCAGCCTTATATTGTTTGTTGTTGTTAAGTGCCATCGAGTTGGTTACAACCCACAGCGGCCCTGTGTAGAATTTCCAAGGAGCGACTGGTGAGTTTGAACCACCAACCTTTTAGTTTAACAGCTTCCCAATCTGGTGCATTAACCCACAGCATCACACCAGTACTCCAGCCTTATATTAGGGTGTTTCAAAACATTTGTGGAAAAATCCCATTATCTTTAATTCCATTTTTCCATGAACTTTTTAAAGACAGATTATATATTAATTGCCCCAGAGATCTTCCCTGGTTTTCTAAAATTATAATGCCTACATTTAAATATTTATTATGTTTTCAACTAAAAAACATACGTTTGAAAGTCCTTGCAAAATTGAATGGAGTCTGGTTATGCAGTGGTTGACAAGTTTCAACTCACCAGTTGCTCTGAGAGAGAAAGATGTGGTGTTTGCTTCTATAAAGATTTACAACTTTGGAAACCTTATGGAACAGTTGGAATCAACTAGAAGGCAGTGAGTTTCAATTCAGCAAAATTAATAAAACTGTCCATGTAGGTATATGCAGTTGCTGTTAAGTACCATTGAGTCAATTCCAACCCATAGTGACCCTGTATAGGGTTTCTGAGGAATGACTGGTAGGCTTCACCCACTGACCTTGTGGTTCAAAATGACTTTGTAGTCCAGTGCATTAATCCACAGTGCCACACCAGAGATGTATACTTGTATTCTATACATTGCTTGCATATGGAACACTAAAGAGTCAGAATTCTTGTGGTAAAACCAGTAATTAGCTTATTTCTTTAAACAAGTAAATGTTGAGCCTTTTTTTTTTTCTCTAATTAAATACAGATATGCTAGTAAATAATACCTTAAGCTTCTTTCAGTTCTAAATTCTGTGAATTTAGACTGTATAAAGGTGGATTTCAAACAATATAACTTCTTTTAGAAAATAGCTGTTATAAATGTTTGATTCAGGTTCAAGTGTCTGCACTGCTAAAACTATGTTTGCTTTTGTTCATACACATGTATGCCTACATTAGGCTGAAAACAAGTAACTACTAAACAATCCATCATGTTAGATGAAAGCTTAACATTTGCAAAACAGCCTGTCATTTGGATTTCAGTTTACAGGGGAAAATGTGTATCTTGGGCACAACTTTAAATTACCATAAATTTCATAGGATATAGAATTGGGCAGGGCCATTATTGTTGTTGTTGCTAAGTGCCATCCAGTTAGTTATGACCTTTAGTAACCCTGTATAGGGTTTCTAAGGAGCTTGACCCACCAACTTTGCAGTTCAAATTGACCCACCAGCACATTAACCCACTGCACCACACCGAAGTCCGAGCATGCCATAGAGGTCATTTGATGTTCTTAAAAGTGTGGGTACACTTGCAATATTGTTACTGGTTCCTGTAGGCAAATTGTAATTCTCTTTTCATATGAAATCATATCTTTTTTTACTACTTTAGCATTAAAATTCTTCCGATTTCTTGAAATATTGACACAATTGGGGAATTGACAAGTTTAGTATTTGGAATGTCCTTCCCTGGTGAAATAAAAGTTGGTAACCTGTTGCTCTGGTAGCGTAGTGGTTATGAATCAGGCTGCTAACCTCAAGGTCGACAGTTTGAAACTTCCAGCTGTTCCACAGGAGGAAGATGAGGCTTTCTGCTCCTGTAAAAAATTGCAGCCTAGGAAACCCTGTGCAGGGTCACTATGAGTCAGAACCGATTCCACGGTATTTAACAACAACAACAACCTGTTGCCTAAAATCCATATTTTTATTTCCTTTTAACATTTTAACTGGTTTATAAAATTCAAAAGTAAAGGCATCATTAAGTTAGTCCAATGGTTTTGTGAGAAAGTCCAGACAATGGATTCCTGGAAAAGGAAAATGAATTTCCTAAGTATAAACAGCCAATGATTATCAGTCAAATTAGAACCCAGTTTTGTTTCAAAGTCATGTTTCATCATATAAAAAAGTATGATTTGTATTTGTAGTTCCTTGCCCTTTTCAAATTATTATAGTGGTGAATAAGGGTTTACAACTTTCACTCTAAAAATAAACTAGAAATCACCTTCATAAAGTAAAAAATATTTCAGTATTTTATATATTATTTCAACTGAATTTTGAACAAGTACTTGGAACAAAAATACACTAATAATAAAAATAACTATTCTAAAACATATTCACAATGAATTTTAAGTATTAAGAAAGTTTTTTTTTAAAATGTTTTCTTGCCTCAGGGGCCCCAAAGGTAAATAAATATATACTGCAGTAACTAACAGTGGGATTTTTAAGTGCCTTTAGCTTCAAGAATAATTTGTAAACACCTGTTTCCTCCTGCTATGGTCTTGTGGGCTAATGTGCTGGACTGCAAGGTCCATTTGAACTGTAAGGTCTGTGGTTAAAGCTCACAAGCTGCTCCTATAAACCCTATACAGGGTTGTTATGAGTCAGAATTAACTTGACTGCACTTAACAACAACAACCACAAAATTGTTTTCTCATCCCTTACCCATATGGTGGGCAAGAGAAGGTAGTCTGTTTCTTTCTGTTGGCTTCTTGTCCTTCACAGGTGGAAATTATATGAAAAGTTGCTTTAATTACTTTGTTGTTGTTATGTGCCGTGGAGTTGGTTCCGACTCATAGAAACCCTACACAGGGTTTCCGAGGTTGTTAATCTTTACGGGAGCAGAACGCCTCATCTTTCTCCCGCGGAGCAGTTCGTAGTTTTGAACTGCTGACCTTGAGGTTCGCAGCCCGATTTGTAACCACTACGCTACCAGAGCTCCTTTAGCCGTAAGAATTTTTTAATTCTTACAACATAGTAATATTTAGCTGATACTTGCACATGGTTTGTGAGATGTACTTGATTTTCACTCTTGATATAAAGGCACTAGCTTAGATATTGATGTAGGTTGGATCCGTTTCAAACCTAACTAATGGATATTATGAAAATTGTTAGAGTCTTCTATAAAGTGTGGAAAATAAATCCTGAAGTTATGCTTTTATTATAAGTAAACTTTGTAAAGCCTTTAGGAGAGTGTCTGATTTGCAGTGGGAAATAGAGGAATGTTTGTTCTCTTCCTCCTCTCTTGCATATTTTGTGGTTGATTCTAAATTTTCTGGGCAAAGGTACAAAGTCATTACAGAGTCATGTAAGTATATTGAGGAGAAGTCAGCCATAATAAGGCTTTGTGAAATTATCATATCATGAATGCATGACAGATGACTGTTTAAAATAAGTGCTCAATTGATCATCTTCTGTATTAGTCCTCAAGTGTCTCTTTTAGATTATTCCAGTGAAAGAAAGTAACACTTGAAAATAAAACCTCTGGCAATAAATTCAAGGTCCTAAATCTCTTTGGAACTGATGCAGCAGAAAATATTATATATTTAAATCTAAGCACTAGTTATAGATAAGAGGTATTCTTTGTAGTGGCACAAAGAATCATACGGTGTAATAATAAATAACTCCGTATTTTTGGAAGTCATGTTGAAAGAGTAAAGTAATAGAAATCAATACAATTGGTTAATAACCTTTGTTTCACTGTCTTTCGACAAGTCACCCCGCCTTTTTGAGATTTATTGTCATTATTTTAACAATGAGATAATTTCAGATTATCATTCACATGATTGTGTGTGAACATCCAGAAATTAATTTATCTGCATGAATAAAATAAGCAAGGTTTATTTAAAGAATATTTGCCTATGGAGAAAGTCTTCATTAAAGAAATATGATTCTGATGAAACCAGTAACTTTGCGTTCTTTTTTTTTTTTTTTTTTTTTTAGATATTGAATATTGATCTAACAGTGAATAATGTTTCTCTGGATCTGCCAATAGAAATCTACTGGTCATGAAGATCACCATGGATACTTGTTGTCCAAGGGAATTAACATCTGGATTCAAGTTTCATTGAACTTATAGTTTCACCATTTCATTAACTTCTTATATGTTATAAAATGTAATTTGCATAACACCTATTTAAATATTATAATGAATGTAAAATTATGTTGATGCTGATTTGTTATATTAATATAGCCTCTATTCAAATTTATATAAGTTTTAGCAATTCTGGTTATGAATATAAATTAGTTATTAAATATGTGTGTATAACTGAGATATAATTAAAACAGGTGATCTTAAGTGAATGAAATATTTGTGACATATAAATTAGATATAGTATTTTCATGAATGTTTAGCAGATATATGTTCTATAACAATATTTGTCAATAGATTTAATTATTTCTGAGTATGTAAATTTAGATGAAAAAGATAAAATAAAAGGTTTTTAATATATAAAAAGCACATTACCCTTTTATTGTCCTAAAGGAACTCCAAGTTTCTTTACCTACCCTAGTTTTGGTATCTTGATGTGAAACTGTAGGATAAGTACTGGACTAAAAGGTCAGTTTGAACTGTAAGGTCAGCAGTTTAAACTCCTCAGCCACTCCCAGGAAACACTATAAGGGTCCCTATGAGTTGGAACCAACTCAACAGCACTTAAAAACAACAACAGTACCTTAGCTTAATATACAACAGAAAAAATATTTCAGTTTTCTTTATTTAGTAAGTTGAATAAATTATACTAGAACATTAATTCAGGAAGACTCTCAGAATTGGGACTTCATAAGTTTTCACTAATCTTTTTTTTTTTTTTTTTTTTTTAACCCAAAGCTGGTTGGAATTTAGTTAATCAACTAGCTATCTGTAAATAAACAATGTTTTTGGAGAAATCATAGATTAGCATGTTGCTATAATGGAATATTTAGGACAATACATAACTCATAATACAAAAGCCAGGGAAAATAATAATGATAATTAACTAATTTGCTCCCAAGAAATATTAATAAGTGCAGTCAATTTTAGAAGGCAATTTTGTAGTATTCATTAAAATTAAGTCTGCATTTCTCCTTTGAATCAGAATTTTACCCTTGAAATATTCTCAAACAGGTGCATCAAGACATATGTGCAGATATCCATTAGTTATTCTTGAAAAAAAATAAAAAACAAAAAAATGAATCACGACTATTGTCAGTTGGGTTAGTTCTAAGAACTCTTAAGTGTCTTTGAGTTGGTTCTGATTCATCATGTATAGGGTTTCTGAGGAGCAGCTGGTGAGTTTTAACCACTGACCTTGCAGTTCTAACTGACCTTGTGATCCAGTATATTATCCTACTGAGCCATAGCCCATGATACTGTTCTATTGAGCATTACCTATTTCGTAGAACACCAATATGTGTTTGAAAAGATATGCCTTTCTGGCATCTTTTGAATAATAGGCATCATTGCCTGTGGTAGCAAAGAAGTAGAACTAACCTGTCCTGGTAGGGTAATGAGATTACCCTTTATGGGATCTAAATATGTGTAAATTCCAAACAAGAAATTTTGGCCCCCTATCTGAGAAGGTACAAGAGTGGAAATTTCAAAGGTCACTTAAGGAAGACAAAGTCAAATATCATAACAAAATGTACAAAGACCTGGAGTTGGAAAACCAAAAGAATATACTCAGCATTTCTCAAGCTGAGGGAACTGAAGAAAAAATTCAAGCCACAACGTGTGGTATTGAAGGATTCTATGGGCAAAATATTGAATGATGCAGAAAGCATCAAAAGAAGATGGGAGGAATACACAGTCACTGTAACAAAAAGAAATGGTCAATGTTCAACAATTTCAGGAGGTATTGAAGGAAGAAGTCCAAGGTACACTGAAAACATTAACAAAGAACAAGGCACAAGGAGTAGATGGAATAGAAATTAAAATATTTCAATAAACTGATGCGGCACTGGAGGCACTCACTCAACTATGCCAAGAAATGTGGAAGACAACTGACTCCTGGTTTACTGACAGGAAGAGATCCATGCGCCCATTCCAAGGAGAAGTGATTAACGGAATGGGGAAATCATGGGACAGTATATCCCATGTGAGTAAAGTTTTATTAAAAATAATAGAAAAATGACTGCAACCATACATTGACAGAGAACGTCCAGAGGTCCAACTCAGATTCAGAAGAGGATGTGGAACAAGAATATCCTTGCTGAACGTGAAGAGGACTTAAAATACTTAATGATGAAGATCTCAGACCACAGCCTTTGGTATCGGTTGCATCTCCATGTAAAGAAAAAAATAATCCTCACCACTGAACCAGTAAATAACATGAAGATAAATGGAAATAAGATTAAAGTTTTTTTAAAATCTTTTGCTTGAATCAACCATCAACATTCATGGAAGCAGCTGTCAAGAAATCATACGGCATATTGCACTAGGCAAATCTGCTGCACAAGACTTCTTTAATGTTGAAGAGCAAAGATGTCAGTTTGAGGACTAAGGGGCGCCTGACCCAAGCCATGGTACTTTCAGTAAGTTCTAAAGCATGCAAAATTCGGACAGTGAATAAGGAAGACCATAGACAAATCAATACATTTGAGATATGTTGTTGGAGGAGACTATTGGAAGTGCCATGGACTGCCAAAAGAACAAACACATCAGTGTTGGAAGAATTACAGCCTCTTGGAAGCCAAGATGACCAGACTTTGTCTCTCATACTTCAAACATATTATCAGGAGGGACAAGCCCTAGAAAAGGATATGTTGTTTGGTAAAATGGAAGGTCAGAGATAAATGAGGGAGACCCTCAACTAGATGGATTAGCACAGTGTCAGCTGTAATGCGTTCAGGCCTCGCAACCGTTTTGTGGTTGGCCCAGGACCAGACAGTGATTCTTTCTGTTGTGCATAGGGTTGCTAGAGATGGTAACTACTTGATAACACCTAACAACAATAGCAACAACATCTTATCTCTAAATCAATAAAAGTGCTGTTGTTATTGTTATGAAGTGCTGTCAAGTTGGTTCTGACCCATAGTGACCCTGTATAGGGTTTCTAAGGCTGTAAATCTTTACAGGAGCATAAAGCATCATATTTCTGCCTCTGAGCAATCGGTAGATACAAACTCCTGGCTTTATGGTTACCAGCCCAGCTCCACTAGGCTACCAAGGCTCCTTGTACGCTAAAATATATCTTGTAATGTTCTTTTTGAAGATAAATAATGCTATAACTCTTGAATTTGTCATTACTGGCATAGTAAAACATCTGATTGTCTGATTCAAAATGGCCAATACAAGTTCATTTCAACTCACTAATACCTAGGATATCTCTTTATACATTCCATTTCATTTTGACAACTTCCAGTTTTCCTAGATTCCTACTCTATGCATTCTAAATCTGGATTGTTATTGGATATTTGCAGCTCTTTCTCCTCATTTTGAGTTTTGCCCATCAGCAAATGAAGGTCCTGAAAGCTGTATGTCATTTACATCATCATGGTGAACTCTGCTTCGAGGATGTAGCTCTTTCTCAGTTGTGTTTAGAGTAATGTGCAAAATGAGGGGCTCAACTTCCAACACTATATATGGCAATCTGTTGGTGCTATTCATACCATTTTCATCTTCTAGCATTGTGTCTGACAATGTTCCACTACTACTCTTTAAGTTTTCAGTGGCTAACTACTCAGAAGCAGTCTGCCTCTCCTTTTTCCAAGTCTGTCTTAGTCTGGAAGCTCCGCTGAAATCTTGCTACCCTGTATGACAATGGTGGTAATCAAAATACTGGTGGCATACTTTCCAGCATCATATTAACTTGCAAGCCACTACAGTTGACACTACAGTTGACAAAGAGATACTTAGTCATCATAAAATAAGTTAATAACCTCTGTAGGATAAGCACTGAATTGCTAACCATTCTGATTGTACTTTTGGTTGTTCAAATTCACCAGCTGCTCCTTGGAAACCCTACACAGGGTTGAACAACAACATTCTTTACGACTTCAGTATACGTCAGATCATATTATCCTCCAAAAAAAAAAGAAACTATGACCATCTCCTTGCATTACACTTAAAAGAAAAAAATAAATCTCACATCTGCCTATATGATTTTATATGATCCATATTATATTTTTAAGGAATAGTTTCATTTCAAAAACAAAATTTTGACTAAAACTTGAATAAACAGCTATGAATTTTATTATCGTTATAAAAGGTCTAGGACTAGTGTGAGCTAATTCCCTGACTCTTCAATGTACCATTGACCCATATTCTTTACATCTTTTAGATATCATCCTCTGGTTCATAAAAAAATAGTTGCAAGTGTCTTAGCCCCCATATCCTCACACCATCATGGTTATAGCAGTACTGTCCAATAGAAGTATAATGTGGTCTACAAGTGTGATTCACATATGAAATTAACAAAAAAAAAAATGTACAATTCAGATTTAAAAAATAAAAATACTTTAATATAAGTCTGGCTCCAATATTTTATTCGGGGGGTGGGGGGCTTCAATCTTAAATAGTACTTTAATCTTGGAAATTAGTTTACTTCTCTGACCTTCTATTTCTTCCTCTTCATTTTGTTGTTGTTGTTATGTGCCATCGAGTTGGTTTCGACTCATAACGACACTGTATGGGGTTTCCAAGGAGTGGCTGGTGAGCTAGAACGGCCCACCTTGTGGTCAAAGCCGACATTACAGTGCAGCGCATTAACCAACAGTGCCACATGAGTACTCCTCCTCTAAATGTTAGTAATGAATAAATCACATATAAAAAGGATCTCACAGTCCTGTGGCCTAATAATTCATGCAGTTGTGAGGATTTTTGTTTTCATTATATTGCATACCAATTCATACTGAAGGCTATCGTCTTTGATCTTCATCAGTAGGTATTTCAAGCCCTCTTTGTTTCTAGCATGCAAGGTTGCATCATCTGCAAATCACAGGTTGTTAATGAGTATTTCTTCAATTCTGATATCATGTTCTTCTTCATAATACCCTGCTTCTCTGATTATTTTCTCATCATACAGTTTGAAAAAATATGGTGCAAAGCATACAACCCTTATGCACATCTTTCCTGATTTTAAACATTCAGTATCTCCTTGTTCTATTACAATGATTGCATTTTGGTCTATGTACAGATTCCTTAAAAGCACAATTAAGTGTTCTGGAATACTCATTCTTCACAATGTTATCCATCGTTTGCCATTGTCTACACAGTCAAAGCCCTTTGCATAGTTAATAAATCCAAAGTAAACATCTTTCATGTATTCTCTGTCAGCCAAAATTCATCTGACACCTACAATGATATCTCTTGTTCCATGTCTTCTTCTGAATCCAATTTCAATTTTTCGCAACTGTTTGTTGCATACCTTTGATTTCTTTCTCCCCTCTCTTTGTAAAATACTTATTTCTGACTCATACACTCAATCAATCACTATTATTATTTGATAATTGATTTTCAGTTTCAAATTAATTTTCATTTCAAATTCCTCAAAATAAAATTAGTTCACTCTTCCTCCATGTTCCCAAAGTATTTACTGTATTACATTGTGGTGTCACTATGTTGAATTTGTCCAGTTATGTCCTTCAACTAGATTATGAGTTTTTGAGCCCAAGAACAAGAATTGCCCTTCTTCTTCATGTCCACCATCTACCTCATTAAAAGGACACAATATTGTTGCTGGTGTTAAATGCCATCAAGTCAATTCAAATTATAGTGACCTTGCATAACGTTTCCAAGGAGCAGCTGGTGGGTTGAGCTAGTCACTGCATGGTTAGTAGTCCAGTATTTCTAGCACCACATCAGGACTCCACAGTAGGTGTTAGTTAATACTTTGAATAAGTAAATAAAACTATGATAAGATTTTAAAATTGATTTAATGGTAGTGAAAATAAGCATAAACTCCATTAATGTATAGTTCTATAACAAGGAGGACATTTTTAAAAGTTGAATATAGGCTGTTGTTGTTAAATGTCAATGAGTCATTTCCTAGTCATAGTGACTCTGTATAGGGTTTCAACTATTGATCTTTCTATTAACAGTCCAGTGTTTATCCTACAACACCTCACCAAGACTTTGGAATAAGATATGCTGTTGTTGTTGTTAAGTGTTGCCGAGTTGGTTCCAACTCATAGAGATCCTGAATAGAGTTTCTGAGGAGCAACTGGTGAGTTTAAACTGCTGACCTGTGGTTCAAACCAATCTTATTGTCTCGCGCATTAACCCACAGCACCATCCCAGGACCCTATAGAATAAGATACAGAGGGAAGAAAAATTATAAACCATACTTCGTCGTAGTCTAGAAAACTCCAGCTAACAGAACACAAACAACAAAAAAGAAAAAAGTAGAAAAAAAATCAATCACCATTCTGTGTCCTTTCCTCACAATCCCAGTGATTAAAAGCAGAGTGGAAAGGCGAATATTTTATACTGTGAGGTGAAAAGAAAAACCAGAAGGAACAATTCCTGATTCTCTCCTAATTGCTAATTTTTATAAGAAACTAATTTTCAATGTAGTCATGGGAGAAGAAAAGTTGTGAACACTCATTGAAAAGATTTAGCTTGCACTTCTGGCATTCTTTTAATTCCTGAGTAGTGACTATGTCCCATCATGCCTAGTGTGACAATTGAATGGCTACTCTGTTCTTCATTGTGAGGACACTATATAGGAATTGGATAGAGTAGGGAGCAAACAAAGAAAGAGGACTTCTGTGTCAGTAAAAGCTAAAAGTGCCTCAGAGTCTGAGACAAATGGGGGAAAATTGTGCAAGATACATTTCTCTTGAATAACCATTAACTGTCTATGTCTAGGCACAAAATAGGATCCTAGTGTGGCACTGTAAGAAAAGGACTAGACTGTTACCTGCAAGTTGTTGGTTCAAACCCAACAGCTGCTCCTCAGAAACCATATACAGGGTTGCTATGATTCGGAACCGACTTGACAGCATTTAACAACTAGGCAAAATATATTGCACATTTTCTCAGTCAGATTGTGTTTATGTATTTCTTACTTGGTAGACATGTGAGAGTGACAGGGCATTAAGGGTAAATTAAAGTGTATGATTTTCAATTAATTTTACTTATTAAGAATGTCAATATATTTTGTAATAGTTTTATTGAAATAAAATTAATATGTCATAAATTGCGCCCTTTTAAACTATACAAGTTTGTGGTTTCTAGTTTTATGATGTTGCGTTGATATCACCAATATCTAATTTTAAATGATTCTTGTCATGCTTAAAATACTTCTTACCCATTAGCAGCCATATTTCAATCTCTCATCTTTCTGGGCCCTGGCAACAATGCCTGTTAATTGAAGACAATTTACTTTCTACAGCTATAAATGTACAAATTCTGGATATCTCATATAATATGGTAATATGTAAGGAACTTTGGTAGCATAGTGGATTACATGATGGACTTCTAACTGCAAGGTCAGCAGTTTGAATCTACCATGTGCTCTGGGGAAGAAAGAGACTTTCTGCTCCTGCAAAGATTTACAGTCTCAGAAATCCTATACAGAGCTGCTGTCAGTTGGCACACAAGTACTACAATCACCACAGTAGTTTGTGGCCTTTTATGATTGGATTCTTACACTTACTATGTTAAACGTCTATTCATATAGTAACATGTATGAGTGGTGCATATTTTATGGCTGAATAATATTCAATTTTAAGTTTTTGTTTATTCATTTTTCAGTTGGCAGCCATTTGGATTAGGTCTAAATTTGGGCAACAATGTATAATGCAACTATAAATATTTGCACATAAGATTTGTTTTGAGTATGTTTTCATTTCTATTAGGTATATACCTAGTAATGAAATGACTCAATATTTAGCATTTTTAGGAACTTGCAGACTGTTCCCCAAAGTGGTTGCACCATTTTATATTCCCATAAGAAATATATGACCTTTCTAATTTTACACATCCTCACTAACACTTGTTATTATGTCACTGGCCTTTTTAAATATAGCCATTCTTGTAGAGTCCTGGTGAGGCACTGTAGGTTAATGTGCTGGACTGCAAAGTCAGTTTGAATCCCAATGTCGGAAGTTCAAGCTCACAAGCTGCTCCTTGGAAACCCTATACAGGGTTGCTATTGATTGGAACGTTATCAACGGTACTTTTAACAACGGCAACAAATGGATATAAGGGAGTCCTCAGTTTGTACAAGTGGGTAAAGCACTTGATTACTAAGCACAAGGTTGGAAGTTCGAGTCTACCCAGAAGCACCTTGGAAGAAAGACCTGGCAACTTACTTCTGAATAGTCAGCCATTGAAAATCCTATAAATCACAGTTCTACTTTAACAAATATGGGGTGGCCATAAGTTGGAATTAACTCAATGGCAACTAGTTATGCTATTTTAGTAAAGGTTTCATTGTGGTTTTTATTTTTATTTCATGATGATAAATACTATATTGAATATCTTTTTATATGCTTACTTTCATTTGCATATCTTATTTGAAGAAATTTTATTCAGATTCATCACCATATTCAGATGCTGTTTTTGTATGCTGTTGAATCAGTTATGACTCGTAGTGACCCTGTATAGGATTTGTGAAGCCGTCTACAGGAGCAGAAAGCCTCATTGTTCTCCTTTGGTGTGGCTGGTGGATGCAAGTTGCTGACCCTGCTGTTAACAGCACAATGTGTAACCACTATGTCACCAGGGTTCCCTCATATTTCAATAAAGTTGTTTTTTAATTGAATTGTAAACACTTTTATATATTCTCACACTTTTATATATTCTGAATAGAATACCTTATTAGATACATTATTTCCAAATATATTCTGCTATTCTATGTTAGTTTATATTTGCTTTTATACATTCTTGCTAGTATTCTCTTATATACAAAACTTCGTAATTTTGATAAAGCACAATGCATATGTTTTTATTTTAACACTTTTACTTTGGGTGTTAGATATAGCTAAGAAACTGCATAATACAAGGTCATGAAGGTTTACTCCTATGGTTTCTTCTTCTAAAATTTTACAATTTTAGATTTAGGTCTATGATCCATTTTGTGGTAATTTTCATGATTAATAAGAGTTAAGGGTACAGATTCATTCTTTTTTTTTTTGTATATATATATATATAATCTGTTGTTTAGTACTATTTATTGAAAATACTACTATTTTTACATTGAATCATCTTGTCCCTTTTGTTAAAAATCAATGGACTATAGATGTATAGATTTATTTTCAGACTGCCAATTCTCTTCCATTGAACATTATGTTTATCCTTTTGCTTGGTGGTATTGTTGTTAGGTGCCATCGAGTTGGTACCAACTCAAAGTGACCTTATGTACAACAGAAAGAAAAAATGCCCAGTATTGCACCAATGTCACAATTGCTATGCTTGAGACTATTGCTGCTGCCACTATGCCAAACCATCTCGTTGGGTGACTTCCTCTTTTTTCCTGACCTCCACTTTACCCAGCATGTTGTCTTTCTTCAGGAACTTGTCCTTACTAATAATATGTCCAATATATGAGAGACAAAGTCTGCCCATCCTAGCTTCTAAGATACATTCTGGCTGTACTTCTTCCTAAACAGACTTGTTTTTTTAGTGGTCCTTGGTATTTTTAATATCTTCCTCCAACACCATAACTTTTATGCATTCATTCTTTTACGATCTTTTTTATTCACTGTCAAACTTTCACATGCATAATTGATAATACCATAGCTTGAGTCAGGAGCAACTTAGTCATCAAATTGTCAACTTTGTTCTTCAACACTTTTAAGATTAAACACTTAGCAGATTTGCCTGACACAATGTGTTGTTTGATTTCTTGACCGATGCTTCCGTGAGTGTTGTGATGTTGGCCCAGTACCGGGCAGTGTTTTGTTCTTTTTTGCATACAGTCGCTGTGAGTTGGTACCGACTTGATGGTACCTAACAACAAAAACAGTAACAATATGACCATGATTAAATGTTCCAGAAAGCTCATTCTTCACAATGTTAGCTTGTTATGACCCACACAATTGAAAGCCTTTGTATAGTCAATAAAGTATAGGCAAGCATATTTCTGGTATTTTCTGCTTTCAGCCAAGGTCCATCTTGATGTCACCAATGATATCCCTTATTCCATGTCCTCTTTTGAATCTGGCATGAACCTCTGTAATTTCTCAGTCAATATATGGTTGCTGCCATTTTTGTATTTTCTTTAGAATTTGACTTGCATGGGATAGCAATGATATAGTTGGCTGATTTCGCATTCTGTTGGGTCAATTATCATTGGATAGGCACAAATACGGATCTCTTCCAGTCAGTTGGTGAAATAGTTGTCTTCCAAATTTCTTGGAACTGAAGCATGAGTGCTACAGAGCCACATTAATTTGTTGAAAGATTGCAATTTGCATACCATCTATTCCCCTTGCCTTGTTCTTTTCCAGTGACCTCAATTCACCTTGGTGTTCTTTCTGCAGGATCATTGGCTCTTGATTATATATTACTGCTTGAAATGGTTGAACATCGACCATCTTTTTTTGGTACAGCGACACTGTGTATTCCTTCCATTTCTTTTCATGCTTTCTAAATTATTCAATATTTTATCAATGGTGGTGGTTATGGTTATGTGCCATGGAGTTGGTTATGAGGCATGGCAACCCTATATAGGGTTTCCATACCTATAAATCTTTACCAGAACAGGAAACCTCATCTTTCTCCTATGGAACCACTGGTAGTTTCAAACTGCTGACCTTGAGATTAGCAGTCCAACTTTATCCACATAGAATCCTTCAATACTGCAAGTAGATGCTTTAAGTATTTCTTTAGTTCCCTCAGCTTGAGAAATGCTGAGTGTGTTCTTTCCTTTTGGTTTTCTAACTCCAGGTCTTTACACATTTCATTATAATATTTGACTTTGTCTTCTTATCCTGATCTTTGAAATTTTCTGTTCAGCTCTTGCACCTCCTCACTTCTTCAACCTGATTTAGCATCTCTACACTGGAGAGCAAGTTTCAGAGTCTCTTCGATATCCATTTTGGTCTTTTTCTTCTTTCTTGTCTTTTTAATGACCTTTTGCTTTCTTCCTGTATGATGCTCATGATGTCATCCCAGAACTTTTCTGGTCTTCCATCTGTAGTGCCTAATGCATCAAATCTATTTTTTTCAGTTTATCTCTAAATTCAAGTGGCATATATTCAAGGTCATATTTTGGCTCTTATGGACTAGTTTTCATTTTCTTCAGTTTCAGCCTGAATTTACATTTGAACAATTGTTTATCTGTTCCAGAGTCTGCCCTTGGCCTTGTTTTAACTGATGATATGGAGCTTTTTAACCATCTTTCCAGAGATGTAGTCAATTCTATTTCTGTGTATGCCGTGTGGTGAGGTCCATGTGTCTAGTTTTCTTCCATGTATTTTAGAAATGGTATTTGTAGTGAAGACATCACTGGTCTTTCAAAATTCTATCATGCAATCTTCAGCATGGTTTCTATCACGAAAACCATATTTTCCAACTACTGATCTTTCCTCTTTGTTTCCAATATTTGCATTCCAATCACCAGTAAGGATTACTACATCTTGACTACAATTTTAATCGATTTCCAACTGACAAAGTTGGTAAAATTCTTCCATTTCATCATCACTGGTTTTAGTGGTTGATACATAAATTTGAGTAAAAGTAGTATTGGCTGGTCTCCCTTGTAGGTGTATGGATATTACTCTATTCAAGACAGAGTTATACTTCAAGACACCTTTTAAATAGCCTCATATGTAAGTGAAAGTTGAACTGTAAATAAGGAAAACCATAGCAGAATCAGTGCATTTTAATTTTGGTATTGACAAAGAATATTTAAAGTATCAAGAACTGCCAGAAGAATGAATAAATATATTTTGGAAGAAATACAGCTTAGTTGCTCCTTAGATGTGAGTATAATGAGATTTTTGTCTCTCATACTTTGGACAAGTTGTCAGTAAGTACCAGTTCCTGGAGAAAAGCATCATGTTTGGTTATGTTAAGTGTCAGCAAAAAAGAGGAAGACTCCCAATGAAATAAATTGACATAGTGGCAGCTACAAAGGTCTCAACTATTGCAATTGTGAAAATGGTGCAGAACAGAGCAGTGGTTCCTTCTGTTGCACCTAGGGTCACTATGAGTGGACACTGGCTTGAGAGTACGAAAAAACAACAGCAATGGCCAACTGAATAATATTATGATTATTGTTTTGTGAATTTAATTCATTTTTAGCTCACTGTTGTTGTTATTATAGTGTTGTAAGATGAACCTCTCAGGTTGGAAGATACCCAAAATATGACTGGGGAGGAAATACCTCCTCAAAGTAGAATTCACCACGATGAAGCAAGTGGAATAAAATTTTTGGGACCTTAATTTGCTGATGGGGCACAATTTGAAATCAATAGAAACACTTAACAAACATCCATTAATCATGAGAACATAGAGTACATGAACTATGAGTCTAGGAAAATTGGAAGTTGTCAAGAATGAAATGGAATACATACAGATGCATATACTATGCATTAATGAGCTGAAATAGACTAGTATTGGCCATTTTGAGTCTGACAATCATATGATTTACTATACCAGGCAGGAATAACAAATTTCACAGGAATAGTGTCACATTGATTGTCAAAAAGAATTTCAAGATCTATCTTGAAGTACAATGCTGTTTAAGACAGGGTAATATCCATACACCCATAAGGAAGACCAGTTAATGCCAGTAATATACAAATTTACACACTAACCACTATATTGCAATCGAGTATAGTAACATAAAATCAATTGAAGTCCAAAGAACTTGGTTGTTGTTGTTATGTGCCATGGAGTCATTCCGACTCATAGTTGGTTGTTGTTGTTAAGTGCTGTCGAGTCAATTCTAACCCATAGCAACCCTGTATAGGGTTTCCAAGGAGCAGCTGGTGAGATTGAACTACCAACCTTGCAGTTCAAACGACTTTGCAGTCTGATGCATTAACCCACAGCGCCACATCAGGACTCCATAGCTGGTAGAATTCTTCAATTTCATCATCATTAACTTTACTGATTGGTTATAGTGTTCAACTGCTACTCATAATGATTTCATCATTTGGTACTATATCTGAAAATGTTCCACTGTTATTCAAAATGTTTTCAGTTCCCTGGATTGGCATTGTAGGATAAACACTGGAGTGTAACTTGTACAAGGTTTCCCTGTATAGAATTTCTGAGGAGTAGCTGAAGAGTTTGTACCACTGACCTTGCAGTTCAAATGGATCTTGTAGTCCAGTGCTTATCCTACAGTGCCACGCCAGTACTACAGTTAGGAAAACTTAACAGCTTAATTGTCTAGACATTCAAGATTTTGTTTTCACTGATGTCTGATTTCTCAGTTCTTGTCAACAGGCCTCTTTCTACAGTTAAGTTGCTGAGCCTTCTTATATGATAAATCCAAAAGACAGGCAGTGGTACTATTGACTCAGATTCACAGAAGTGAATAATAGACTCTCTCTATGAAAGGATGTCATATACAAAGAGAGAAAATTGCTGGCAGTGATTTTTTTTTTTTTTTTTTTT
>NW_006408561.1:9767157-9808285 GCF_000296735.1 Chrysochloris asiatica | reverse complement strand
GTGAGCCTTCCAACCTTCTAAGTATTCCTTTATATGTGGTTCAGAGTTCTGGGACCATCCCCTGAGCCTGCTTGGTCCGGTATTCTGTGTGGTTGTTGGCGGAGCTCTCTGCTATACGTCCACCCGATCCGCCATCTTGTTTGTTCTCCTGGCAGTGATTTTTGAAGATAAAATCTGTGAGTTATTTTTGTTTATTTTCTCCCAACTCCCCCTTTCCTTATTTTGACTCAATGTTATTGTTGCTTTTAAATGCCATTGAGTCCGTTATGACTCAAAGTAACCCTGTACAGGGTTTCCTAGGAATGGCTGGTGGGTTTGGATGCTGACCTTCTGGTTAGCAGTAGTGATCATCCTATGACACCATACCAAGATTCCTTGACTCATTATTAGTACTGATAATGCTTAGTATTTCTTGTATTAATTTAACTGGGATTTATATTTAGAAAATAATTGAATATTTTATGTATTACACAAGATGCTTCTATTAGAAAATTAATTTATTATCTATTTATCTGTCAGTAATCCTGCAAAATAACTTGAAACTCCAAGAGATTAGAAACAACATAAAAAGACAAAAATAATGATACAATTATGTGTAAATTAACCCTGAGTTACATACATTTTGTGAACATTTTAGTTTTTCTCTATATTTGTCCCTCATATAAATATTTGAGAATATTTGCTGTAGGATAATGACTCAACTGCAAAATCAAGTTGAACAGAAGGGTTAGCAGTTCAAATTCATCAGCTACTACTTAGGAAACTTATACAGCATTGCTATGAGTTGTCTACTGGACAGCACTTGGAAACAACATAAAAACTGAAAATAAAGACATATCTCAAGTATTTTCCTCTAATAATTATGTCATCCTCATAATGAATTTTTATTTGACAGAAATAGGGCTAGTGGTAGGTTGGGTGGCAGATTAGAAAAAAAATATAAAGAAGAATGGGTTTAGTAAGTAAAATAGGAAAATGGCCTTTTGCACATAGATTTGAGAAAGTCATTTAAGGTAAGGAGACATCCAAGAATAAGGGGAAGGAAAAGCTAATTGTATTATGTACTCAACAGGGAACAAAATGTATTTAACTTAGTCTATCTGAAGTTAATATTTTTACTTACATCAAAGGTGTGAGAGCAGAGGATTCTCTCTCTGGGAGATCTTTTGGTTCCACCAGGTAAAAAGCATTGAGATTCATCTTTTGAGCAGTTTGAAAGATTGAAGAAGAGATTGGAGTGTTTTAATCACTACAATTTTATTTTTATTTTTATGGATACATGTTTCAAAGTTAATAGGCTACATAGTTTTAGAGAAAAATAATATATACATATTGTGTTATTGTTAAGTGCCATTGAGTCTTTTCGGACTCATAGCAAAACCTGTATAGGATTTCTGAAAAGTGGATGGTGAGTTTGAACCACCAATATTGAAGTGCAAACCGACCTTACAGTTACGTATGTTGTTGGTCCTTTGACTTAGTTCTGATGCATAGAAACCCTGTATAGGGTTTCCATGGAATGGCTGGTGAGTTTGAACTACAGACCTTGTAGTTCAAACTGACTTTGTGATCCTACATGCCACCGGAGTCCTGGTGTGACACAGTAGGACCAGTGTTGTTGTTTGTGTTATTAAGTGCTGTTGAGTCAGTTCTGACCCACAGCTACCCTAGATAGGGTTTCCAATGAGTGACTGGTGAGCTTGAACTGCTTACCTCGCAGTTCAAACCAACTTTGCAGTATTGCATATTAACACACAGTGCCACAACAGGATTGGATCATTACTGGACAGCAAACCATGAAATCAGCAGTTCAAACTCACTAGTTGCTCCTCAGAAACCGTATACAGGGTCACTATGAATGGAACAGACTCAATGACATTTAGTATATATATATATTTGTGTGTGTGTGTGCATATTATTATTATTATTAATAATAATAATAATAAATATCATTAGCCCATCATATATCACTTTTAAGATACAAAAGCTTGATTTGACAACATAATTAATAACAAAAACCTCTCACAATGACATATATATATATATATATATATATATATACTATCTTATAGTTATTGGTCATGTAATTATTGGCTATAATTATTCCCAGTCCAACACTTGCCTGTGAGTTTGTAGTACTGTGGTGACTTGTATGTTGCTGTGATTCTGTAAGCTATGCCATGGATATTTTAAATTACCAGCAAGGTGGTGGACAGATTTCAGCTGAGTTTCCAGACAAAGACAGACTAGGAAGAAGGAGAGACAGACTACTCCCGAATATTTAGTCACTAAAACCTTAAGAATAGCAGTGGAACACTCTCAGCACCAGGAAACATGATGAAGAGCGCCAGAATATTGTCAGACATAGTGCCAGAAGATGAGCCCCTCAGGTTGGAAGGCACTCCAAATGTGACTGGGGAAGAGCAGCCTCCTAAAAGTAGAGTTGACCATGATGACACAAATGGAGTAAGGCCCTTGGAATCTTCATTTGCTGAGGGGAATACAACTCAAAATGAAGAGAAACAGCTGTAAGCATTCATTAATAATCAGAACACGAAAGGTACAAAGTATGGAGAATGCAAAGTTTGGAAACAAAGGAGAATAATCAGTAGTTGCAAAATATGGCCTTGGTGATAGAAACAATGCTGGAGATCACATGATAGAATTTTGAAAGACCAATGACTTCTTTATTACAAATACCCTTTTTTAAAACAACAACAAACAGACGGTTATACACATGGACCTCACCAGATGGCATACAGAGAAATCAAATTGACTTCATTTGCAGTAAGAAACCATGGAAAAACTCCATGTCATCAGCCAAAACAAGGCCAGAGGTCAGACTGTGGAACAGACCATCAATTGCTCATATGCAAATTCACACTGAAGCTGAAGAAAATGAAAACAAGTCCACAAGAGCCAAAATATGATCTTGAATATATTCCACCTGAATTTAGAGATCATCTGAATTACGTATTTGAAGAATTAGAAACTAATTCAGAAGAGTTGTGGGATAACATCAAGAACATCAGACAGGAAGAAAGCAAAGGGTCATTAAGAAGACCAGGAAGAAGGAAAAGATCAAAATGGATGTCAGAAGAGACTGTGAAACTTGCTCTCCAGCATATAGATGCTGAAGCAAATGGAAGAAGTAAGAAGGTGCAAGAGCTGAAAAGCAAAATTCAAAGGTCAGTATGGGAAGACAAAGTCAAATATTAAAACAAAATGTGAAAGGACTTGGAGTTAGACAACCAAAAGGGAAGAACAAGCTCAGCATTTCTCAGGTTGAGAGTACTGAAGAAAACAATTCAAGTCTCAACTTGCGGTATTGAAGGATTCTACATATAAAATATTTAATGATGAAGAAAACATTCTCTAAAATATATGTCAACTTGCCTAGCTCGTGATTTTCCATAGTGTGGCAGTTATATGATGATTCCCCATGCTGTGAGCTCATGTAATAAACCAATAAAAGGATTAAGGGTAGACTGCATCACCCTTAATCCTATTACAACCCTTATATGATGTAAGGGTGTTTCCCAGGAGTGTGGCCTACAACATCTTTTATAAGAGATAAAAAGGAAAGAGAGGTGAGCAGAGAAGGGGGACCTAGTATCACCAAGAAAAGAGCTGGGAGTGGAGTTTGTCCTTCTGACTTGGGGTCCCTGCACTGTGAAGCTCCTAGATCTAGGAGATAATTGATGCCAAGACACATGGAGACCTCCAAGGAACACTAGGTTTACAGATGCTGAAAGGAGGCAAGGACCTTTCCCCTGAGCTGACAGAAAGAGAAAGCCTTTCCCTAGACCTGGCCCTCTGAATTTGGACCTATAGCCTCCTAAACTATGAGAAAATAAATATGTGCTGTTAAAGCCAAAAAAGAAAAGAAAGAAGAAAAGAAAGAAAGAAAGAAAGAAAGAAAGAAAGAAAGAAAGAAAGAAAAGGAAAAGAAAGCATCAAAAGAAGATGGAAAGAATACATAGAATCACTGTACCAAAATGAAATGGTCAATGTTCAACATTGACCAAGGTAACATATTATCAGGAACCAATGATCCTGAAGGAAGAAGTTGAAGGTGCATTTAAGTCATTGGCAAAGAAGAAAGCACTGGGAATAGATGGAATACAAATTGAAATCTTTCCACAAACTGATGTTGCACTGGAGGTGCTCATTCAACTATGCCAAGCAATTTTGAAGACATCTACTTTAACAACGAACTGGGAAAGATCCTAATGTGTGCCCATTCCAAAGAGAGGTGACCACACAGAATGCAAAATAATCAGACAATATCATTACTATCCCATGTGAGTAAAGATAACACAAAACAACTTCAAACATAAACAGAGAACTTCTAGAGGTTCAAGCCAGATTCAGACAAGGATGTGGAATGAGGGAAATCATTCCTGACGTCAGATGGATCTTGGCTGAAAGCGAAGAGTACCAGAAAGATGTTCCCTGTGCTTCTTGATTCTACAAAAAGGCTTTTGATTGTGGGGATCATGACAATCTATGGCAACACTGCAAAGTACAAGTATTCTGGAACACTTAATTGTGTTTATGAGGAGCCTGTACATAGACCAAAAGGCACTCGTTCTAACAGATTCAGTGAACACTGAATAGTTTAAAATTAGGAAAGATGTGCTCTAGGATTGCATTCTTTCAGTATACTTATTCAATATGTATGCTGATGAAATGATTTGAGAAGCTGGATTATATGAAGAAAAATGTGACATTAGGATTGAAGGAAGACTCATTAACAACCTGTGATATGCAGATATTACAACCTTGCTGGCTGAAAATAAAGAGGACTTAAAATACTTACTGATGAAAATCAACGATCACAGCCTTTGGTATGCTGTGCATTTCAATTTAAAGAAAACAAAAATCCTGACCACTGGTACAATAAACAACAACCATATAAATAGAGAAAAGATTAAAGTTGTCAAAGACTTCATTTTGCTTGGATCAACCATCAACATTCATGGAAGCAACTGCCAAAAAATCAAATGACATATTGCATTTGGCAAATCTGCTGCACAAGACCTCTTCAAAGTGTTGAAGAGCAAAGATGTTAGTTTGAGGACTGAGGTGCATCTGACCCAAGCCATGGTATTTTTAATAACCTCATATGTATGTGAAATTTGGACACTCAATAAGTAAGATCATTGAAGAACTGATGTATTTGAGTTATGATGTTGGAAGAGAATATTGAAAGTACCACAGACTACTAATAGAACACACAGATATGTGTTGAAAGAAGTATAGCTGAAATGCTCCTTGTAAGCCAGGATAGCCAGACTTCAACTTTCATACTTCGGACATATTATCAGGAGGGACCAGTCACTGGAGAAGGATATTATGTTTGGTAAAACGAGGGTTGAAGAAAAATAGGAAGACCACCAACTAGATGGATTGGAACAGTGGCAACAGCAATGGGCTTAGGCATAGCAACAATTGTAAGGTTGGCCCAGGACCTGGTAATGTTATGTTCTGTTATACCTAGGTCACTATGAATCAGTAGTGACTCGACAGTACCTAATAACAACAGCAACAATCATTCCCAGTTGTTTATTCATCTGGTTTTGTTTTTGTAAAGTTTTGTCATCCAAAATATGTATTTTTGACTCTTCTCAAAATTTATTGTTTTCCTCTGTATATAGTCTTTTAATTGAATTATTGTAGTTTCCATTTTGAATCCAATTTGAAGAAATTAAGTGCTTTAAAATATATAATTATTATATCTACTCTGTCGATTTATCTCCTTGTCACATTTTTAGGGACTTCAATAATCCTAAAAATTATTTGGATATTTGGATACAGGTTAATTCATTTTTCACTCATCATATCATGCAAGACTTAAAATTATCAACTTTTCAATCATAAACTTATTCCTTAATTACACTGGTCTTTTATTGTTAAATCTTTTGTTATGTTCTCTCCATACACCCAGCTAAAATTTCTCTCCTATATCATGTTATATTATCCATTTTCCTTTATGTCGCTTTAGTAAATATTTAAGTCTCTTGCTATAACTCTCTGTTTCCTGTGGGTATGAATAATGGTTTGTTTTTGATATAAATATTAGCAGTATGCTTTGGCCATTTGTCAATATCAGTTTACTTAAACAACAAGACTGTAGTAAAATAGATTATCTGGAAAAGAAAACACATTATTTCTGCACTTTAGTCTCATTATCACTGTGGACTTTGTACTTAACTTCAACTGGTATCTCATTTTTAAGAAAAAGATTAAGGGAAATTTAAACGAGATGAGAATGTAATACAAAATGCAAAATGTCATAGCCACAATATGATAATTACTTGCTAAAAAAAAATGATTAACCAGAAATTTAATAAGATTTAATGCTTAAAATGAAATTCCATCTGCTTTATTTAAATACAATTTGAAATTAAATAGTTGGAAGTTATATTAAGAGAAATCTTAAGAATTTGGAAACAAGATTACCAATCTCTAACATCAGCTGCAATGATTCAAACCTAAATATGCAGTTGCAGTTGCATCAATTTTAACTTGTAACAACCTTTATATCAGAGTAGAACTATCCCGTAGTGTTTCCAAGAATGTTTGAGAGGTTAAAAGAAGTAGGAGGCCTAAGGATTCTTGTTGTGGTGCTACAGGATAAACACTGCTAACTGTAAGGTCTGTAGTTCAAACCCACCAGCCTCTCCTTGGAAACCCTATACAGGGTCGCTACAGGTCAGTACTTACTCAATGACACTTAACAACAACAATCTTAGGAAAAACAGGATGACACTTCATTCTCCTGCAAAGGGTGTGGATGGTTTGAACCTTTCATTTAGCAGCCTAGCACTTTACTCACTGAGCCACCAAGACACTTCAATTAACCTTGTCCTTATGTTCAGTGCCATCAAGTTGGTTTCAATGCATAGTGACCCTGTATAGGGTTTTCAAGGAGCTTCTGGTTGGTTTGACCCACAGCACTACACCAGGAATCCTTAGACTCCCTGCTTCCTTTAATCTTTCACACATATTTATCTCTTCATTCCCTCATAATATTTCCCTAAGCCTTCAGAGATTCCAGCACCATGGTATCTAAATGGTCTAGGGACTCAGGAACATCGTCTCAGAGGACACCATGGTAATCTGGTCATAATCCAGAAAGACAGTGATCTACATTCTGGTTTTGTGAGTAGTGACTGGGCTCATAAAAGCTCATGAATGGCCATCTACGGTGTACTCCCTATCTGGAAGAAAAAAGAGTGATGAAAATTAAAGCCGCTTAAAATTGATCAGTCCAGTGGATTAATAGAATGCATGAACATCAGTCTCCATAACCTTGAGACCAGAATAATTAGATGGTACTTAGCTACTACTACCACGTGTTTGGACAGAGATCACATTAGAATAACCTGTATTGTTGTTGGTATGTGCCATGGAGTCGGTTCCGACTCATAATGACCGTGTATAGGTTTCCAAGGCTGTAAATCTTTACAGTAGCAGAAAGTCTCATATTTCTCCTGCAGAACAGCTGGTAATTTCAAGCTGCTGACCGTGAGATTAGCAGCCCAATTCATAACCACTACACTACTAGAGCTCCTTAATGCCCTGTATATAGAGGGAGAAATTTTGGAGCAAAACAAAAAATATAGAAAAAGAATGAGCTTACTAGTCAAAAAGAGACTGGAGGAACCTGAGATTCAATTTACCCTTCTTGTCTCAATATTTAGCCAAGCAATAGATAGATGTAAAGGAGGTGGAGACAAAAACACTAGTGAGATGTATATCATGGAATGGCCAAGCATTCAAGATCAAACAGTAAATATTTACCAAAGGACAAAATTCAGTAGAGTTGGAAAAAAAAAGGTGGAATGGAAACAAGAATTGCATGGAGGAAGTGGGATAACTTATGTGACCTGATGGTGATTACAATAGTTGAAATGTAATGAAGTATATGCTTTGTTGTATGTAAAACTCATAATTCACTCATTTCACAAAAAAAAGTTTTTAGTGGTGGTGTGCTGTGGGTAGGTTCAAAGGTTTTTATAAAATACCAAATCAATACAATGGGTTCTGAGGCAATCTTGTGGGCCAGATAAGTTTAAGATAGAAAGGTCAATTCAGAGGGTGATGAGACTCCAAAGGGGTAACCACTACTCATATTTCAGTTTATCATACTGTGGTGGCTTGTGTGTTGCTTTGATGCTGGAAGCTATGCCATCAATATTTTCAATATCAGCTGGGTGACCTATAGTGAATAGGTTTCAGCAGAGCTTCCAGACTATTATTCCAGACTAAGAGACTGGAAAGAAGAAGAGGCAGACTATTTCTGAAGTGTTAGATAAAGAAAATTTTATAAATAGTAACAGAAGATTGTCAGATATAGTGCCAGAAGTCGAGGCCCTCAAGTTGGAAGACACTCAGCATACAACTGAGAAAGAGCTGCCTCCTCCAAGTAGAGTTGACTTTAATGACATAGAATAAGTTAAGCTTTCAGGACATATTACTTACTGATGTGGCACAAGTCATAGTGAGAAGAAACAGCTGTCCATTAATTATCAGAAGTACAAATCTATGAAAGCTGAAAATTGTCAAAAATAAAATGGAAGACATAGAGAACAATATCCTAGGCATTAGTGAGTTGAACTGATACTGGCCATTTTGAATTATACAGTCATATGGTTTACTACGCCAGGAATGACAAACTGAAGAGAAATGGGGTCTCATTCATTGTTAACAAGAATATTTCATGATCTCTGTTGAAGTACAGTGCTCTCTGTGATAGGATAATATTAACATTCCTACAATGAAGACCAGTTTGTTTTTGTTGTTAAGTGCCATCAAGTAGATTCCAATCTATAGCAACCTGTATAGGGTTTCCAAGGAGCAGCTGGTGAGCTTGAACCACCGACCTTGCAATTCAAATGACTTTGCAGTCTGACTCATTAGCCCACAGCGCCACACCAGTTTAGTCTACTATTATTCAAATGTACACAAAAATCAAGATAGAATTTTGCAAGACCAAAGGCTTATATTCACTGCCAATACTATTTTCAACATTATAAATGGTGACAATACACCTGGACCTTAGCAAGTCAAATACACAGTTGTCAAATTGAATACATCTGTGGGAATAAATGATAGAAACCATCAATATCATCAGTCAAAACAAAGTCAGGAACTGTCTGTGAAACAGACCTTCAATTGCTCATATTTAAGTTAAAGCTGTAGTTGAAGAAGATTTAAACAATTCCAAGAAAGCCAAAACATGAGCTTGAGAGTAAATCCCACTTGAACTTAGAGACCATCTCAAGTATATATTTGATGCATTAGACACTAATGACAGAAGGCCAGAAGAGTTGTGTCATGACATCAAGAACATCATACATGAAAAAAGCAAAAGGTTATTAAAAAGATGGGGAAAAAAGAGAAACCAAAGTGGATGTCAGAAAAGACTCTGAATCTTTCTTGAATGTAGAGAAGCTAAAACAACTAGAACAAACAATGAGGTAAAAGACCTGAATAGAAAATTTCAAAGCACATTTCTAGAATACAATGTCAAATATTGA
This sequence comes from Chrysochloris asiatica, assembly GCF_000296735.1. Taxonomy (NCBI): domain Eukaryota; kingdom Metazoa; phylum Chordata; class Mammalia; order Afrosoricida; family Chrysochloridae; genus Chrysochloris; species Chrysochloris asiatica. The sequence goes on along the minus strand of NW_006408561.1, from coordinate 9,798,737 downwards.
AATGAAATGTGCAAAGACCTGGAGTTAGAAAACCAAGAGGGAATAACACACTCAGCATTTCTCAAGCTAAAAAAAACTGAAGAAAAATATTCAAGCCTTTAACTTGACAATACTGAAGGATTCTATTAGCAAAATATTCAATGATATTGGAAACACCAGAAGAAGATAGAAAAAATAGAGAGTCATTGTACTAAAAAGAATAGGTTGGTATACAATCAATTGAAGAGGTATTGTATAGTCAAGAACTGATGGCATTGAAGGAAGAAGTCCAAGCTATCCTAAAGGCATTGGTGAAAAATGGGCCCAGGAATTGATGGGATACTACTTGAAATCTTTCAATAAATTGATGCAGCACTGGGGACACTCACTAATCTGTGTCAAGAAATTTTGAACACAGCTACCTGGCCAATTACTTTGAATAGATCCATATTTGTAGTGTGGTGTTGTAAAATTAGCACTGGAATTGTCAACAGTTCAAACCCACCACCTATTCCTAGAAACCCTATATAGGGTCACTATGAGTCAGAATCGGCTTGACGGCACTTAATAACAACCAAAGAAATGTTACCCAATGGATTGCAGAAATCATTGAACAATATCACTAAAATCACATGCATGTAAAATTTTGCTGATGATAATTAAAAAATGATTACAACATTACATCAACAGGGAGTTGATAGAAATTCAAGTCAAATTCTGATGTCAGGTGGATCTTGACTGACTACGCTAAGGCATTTGACTGCATGGATTATAAAAAACTATGGCAACACTGCAAATAATTGGTTTTCCAGACACTTAATTGTGTTCATGAAGAACCTGTACCTAGAACAGGAGGCAGTCATTTGAAGAGCAAGGGGATTCTGAGTGGTTTAAATCAGGAGAGATTGTATCCATATTTATGAAATCTGTCTGCTAAACAAATAATCTGAGAAGCTGTAGCATACGAAGAGTGTAGTATCAGGATTGGAGGAAGAGTCATTAACAACCTGCACCAGGTAGACGACACACTCTTGCTTACTATAAGAGAAGAGGACTTGACATTGAAGACACAACCATCTTCCCAGTTATACAGGTCAAATATATAAATTATTTTACTATCTTCCTTATTCACTAACCAATTTTCACATGTGTATGAAGTGATTGAAAATACCATGGTTTGTGTCAGGCACACCTTAGTTCTGAAACTGACACCTTTGGTCTATCATATTATAAAGAGATCTTGTGCAGATTTGCCAAGTGCAATATATCGTTTGATTTCTTGACTACTGCTTCCATGAGTATTGTTTGCTGATCCAAGCAAAATTAAGTCTTTGACAACTACAATCTTTTCTCCATTTATCATGATGTTATTTATTGGCTCAGCTGCAAAGATTTTAATTTTCTTTACAGTCAGGTGAAATCCATACTGAAGTCTGTAGTCTTTGATCTTCATCAATATTTCAAGTCCTCTTTCCTTCTAACAAGCAATGTCATCTGCATACATGGGCTGTTAATGCATCTTTCTCCATGTCTAATGCTACATGCTTCCTTCTAAAATCCAGTTTCTCTGATTATTTGCTCAAGATACAGATTGAATAAGCATGGTGAAATAATATAACACATATAACAAATATTTCCTTATTTTAGACCATCCCATTTTCACTCGTTCTATTTGGTATATGTACAGGTTCCTCATGAGAACACTTCAGTGTTCTAGAATACCCATTCTTTACAATGTTATCCATACTTTTTATGATTCACATACATGCTCTTGCATAGTCAATAATGCATAAGGAAACATCTTCCTGATATTTTCTTCTTTCAACCAAGATCTGTCATCAACAATGATCTCCCTCGTTCCATGCCCCCTTCTGAATCCCTCTTGAGTTTCTGATAACTCCCTGTCAATGCACTGCTTCAACTGTTTTTGAACTATTTTCAGCAAAAATTTGCTTGACTGATATTAATGATATTTTTCCATGATTGCCACATTCTGCTGAGTCACCTTTCTTTTGTAAGGCACAAATTTGGACCTCGTTCAATTGTTTGGCCAGGTAGCTGATTTTCACATTTCTTGCCATATGTAAGTGAAGGCCTCCAGTGTGGCTGCATCAGTTTGTTGAAACATTTCTATTGCTAATCTGTCAATTACTGGAGTCCTGTTTTTTAGCCAATGCTTTCAGAGCATATTGAACTAAGTCCTTCAGTACCATCAGTTCTTAATTATATGGTACCTCTTGAACTGGTTGAACATCAACCTATTCCTTCCATCTTTTTTGATGCTCTTTCATCATTCAATATTTTGCCCATAGAATCTTTCAGTATTTCAACCTGAGGCTTGAAATTTCTCATTTCTTGCAGCTTGAGAAATGCTGATCATATTCTTCCCTTTTGTTTTTTTATGTTCAGTTTTTTGTACATGTAATTACAATACTTTTTTTCTCACACTGCAATTTGAAATTTATTAATCTTTTACTTCAGCATTTCTTCCAGTGCCTTTAGATTCCTTACATTCAAAAGCAAGTTTCAGAGTCTCTTCTGTTATCCATTTTGTGCTTCTCTTTCTCTTCTGTCCTTTTAATGACCTGTCATTTTCTTCATGCGTATGCTTTTTTCATGTATGATGTTCTTAATGTCATCCTACAACTCTTCTAGATGTTTGTCATTGACGTCTAATGCATCAAATCTGATCCTCATCTGGTCTCTAAATTCTCATGGAATATCTTCAAGGCAATATTGCAACTCTTGTGGACTTGTTGTTATATTCTTCAGCTTCAGCTTGAACTTGCTTTTGACCAATTGATCATCTGTTCTATAGTCGGTCCTTGGTCTTATTTAGGTTGATGATATTGAGCTTTTCCATTGTTTGTTCCCGCAGATGTCAGTTTGATTCCTGTGTATTCTATTTGGTGAGGTTCACATGCATAGTCATCATTTATGTTGTTGAAAAAGGTGTTTGTAATGAAGAAAGCATTGGTCTAGCAAAGTTTTATTGTGTGAATTCCAGCATTATTTGTATCACAAAAAGCTCTTGTATTACAGCTGTTCAACCTTTCTCTTTGTTCCAGCTTTTGCATTAGAATTATCAGTAATTATCAAGGCATTTTTGTGAATTTATTGTCAATTTCAAACTGAAGAAATTGGTAGAATTCTTCAACTTCATCATCACTGGCTTTAGTGGTTGGTGTGCATATTTGAATATTAGCAGTATTAACTGGTTTTCCTTGTAGGTATATTCAAAGTATCTTATAACAGACAACATTTTGCTTCAATATTGATATTGAAGTGATCTTTTAGACAATAAATGCTATGTCAGTTCTCTTCAGTTTGTTATTCCAGGTTTAGTAAACCAAATGATTGTCTGATTCAAATTAGCCAACACCAGTCCATTTCAGCTCACTATTGCCTAGGATATTGGTCTCTCAGACTTCCATTTCATTTTTGAAGACTTCCAATATTTTTGATTCATATTTCATACATTAAATGTTCCAATTACTAATGGATGTTTGCAGCTCTTTATTTTTGAGTTATGCCCCACCAGTAAATTATCCACAACATTAATATCAACTCTTCTTTAAGGAGGCAGCTCTTCCCCGTCATATTTTGAGTGCCTTTCAACTGGAATGATTCATCTTCCTTCACTGTATCAGATAATGTTCCACTTCTATTCATAAGACTTTCAGTGGTTAGCCATTCAGAAGTAGTCTGTCTCTCTTTCCTAATCTATCTTAGTCTGGAAACTCTTCTGAAACCAGCCCACCTTTGCTGACACTGCTAGTGTTTAAAATCTCAGTGGCATAGCTTCCAGAAGCCCAGCAATACACAAGCCACCATACTATGACAAATTGACAGACCAGTGATGGATGGCTAAATATATTTTCAAAGTAAATTCTTGTCAGAAGTAGAATGGATAAGTTTAGATGCACTTCAAAAGGAGGTTTGTATCTGTTCATCTGTACAAAAAGTTGGTGGAAGAATAGAAAGAAAACATAATGCAATTTTCCCATGAAATTTTTGAAGTCCCTGTTATTATTCCACCCACCACTCCTCTGTCAGTGTTTCACACTGTGATGGCTTGTGTATTCTGGAAGCTATGCCACCAGTATTTTAAATACCAGCAGAGTCATCCATGGGGGGTGGGTTTCAGCTGAGATTCCAGACTAAGACAGACTAGGAAAAAAGAGAGATGGACTATTTACAAATAATAAGTCACTGAAAACCTTATATGAATATCAGGGGGACACTGTCAACACCAAAATATTGAATATTGAGCCATGATGAAGAGAAGCAGAATATTGTCAGATATGGTGCTAAAAATGAGCCCCTCAAATTGGAAGGCACTGAAAATAATATTGGGGAAGAGCTGCCTCCTCAAAGTAGAGTTGACCGTGATCATATGAATATATAAAGCTTTTGAGACCTTCATTTGCTGTGGGGCACAACTCAAAATGAGCAGAAATAGCTGGACACATCCATTAATAATTAGAACTTGGAATGTGATAATTATGAATTTAGGAAAATTGGAAGGTGTCAAAAATGAAATGGAACACATAAACATCGATATCCTAGGCATTAGTGAGTTGAAATGGACTGCTGCTGGCCATTTTGAATCTGACAGTCACATGATTTATTGGAAGACCAATTAATATCACTATTATTCAAATTTATGCAACAAACACTAAAGCCAGTGATGATGAAGAATTCTACCAATGTCTTCAGTATGAAATTGATAAAAAATTCAATCAAGATATATTGATGATTTACTGGTGATTAGAATGCAAAGGTTAGAAAGAAAAAGGAAGTGCCAATAGTTGGAAAATATGGCCTTGGTGGAAGAAATGTTGCTGGGGATCTCATGATAGAATTTGAAAGACCAATGACTCCTTCATTGCAAATATTTTTTTAATCAACAAAAGGATGATTATATTATTTTTGTTTAACACCTTCCACCCTCCACATGTGTGCTCCTTAAAGGCAAAGATTTTTTTCTTGTTTGCTCACTGCTATATCCCAACTCCCAGACAATCCCTAGAAATGAAAACTCATTCAGTATTTGGTGGATAAATTATTTGATCTTATTAAACTCTCCTGATAACACTTGGAAACTTACATCTTATCCCTATTTTTACAAAAAGGAAGCTTTAAGTTAAGATCAGTTATAAAGTTGAAGAAAAAAGAACTAGGACCTCAATTGTTTGGCTACAAACTCTTCTGGTTTGATGAGCTAACATGCACTTTCTTGAATAGGGAGTAACAAAAGATAAACTGTTTCCCATGGTAGGATGGTTATTACATTTCATGTACATCCCTGGGGCACACCGTTTCCCTTTAAAATTTTTTATTTTAAATGATGTACATTATAGATGATACAGAAATAAGTATTATTTACCTTGGCACTGATGGATTTCTTCATTTAATTAGCCATGTATGTGGAAATGTCTGCTGACCAACAAGCATTCTCACCTCTGAAACACCATAATGCAAGAGCTGTTTGAATTTGATGCACTGAAAACAGATGCTTGCTTTTTAGTACAACACATCCTAATAAGTGTAAATTGTTTTAAAATGGAATTCAGGGATATATTTTATCTCTTTGAATATTGTTAACTTGTATATTAGACTTTTTGTTAAAAAGAACAAACATTCCTTGCCAAAAACAATGTTATAAAATGAAAACTTTGGAAACTATATTTAACTCTGAATTTATAAAACTAAAATCTCCACAAACCCTTAAAAACATTACCACGACCACATACAAAAAGTGCATTATTTAAATATGATGTATTTACTCAACCACAAGACCACAATTATACCTGAACCGGTATTCAGTTGTCATAACTTGCAAATCTTTAAGTAATAATTTACAGAAAAAATACTAACAAGATGTATTCTTAGAGCTAGGTTTGTAACTCTATCCCACGAAGATGCTTGATCATTGCAGACAAATTCCCCACATCTACTGTCTGAAAAGGAGCTCTGGTAGCATAGTGGTTACGAATTGGGCTGCGAACCTCACAGTCAGCAGTTCTAAACTACCAGCTGCTCCGTGGGAGAAAGATGCGGCTTTCTGCTCCCGTAAAGATTTACAGCCTTGGAAACCCTGTACAGGGTCGCTATGAGTCGGAACCGACTCCACGGCACATAACAACAACAACAACTATCTGAAAATACTCATGCTCCTGCTCACAGTTGTCACTGGAAAATAATGTATTCGCTCCTAGGTTTTGTATGTTGTTGTTGTTGTTAAGTGCCATTGAGTCGGTTCCGACCCATAGCGACCCTGTATAGGGTTTCCGAGGGTGTAAATCTTTACTGGAGTAGAAAGCCTCATCTTTCTCCGGTGGAGCGGCTGGTAGTTTCAAACCGCTGACCTTAAGGTTCGCAGCCCGATTTGTAACCACTACGCTACCAGAGCTCCTTAGGTTTTGTATAGTACTGTTAAAAAACAAAAAGACTTTGACAATTAAAAATATCAACTGTTTATTAAAAATGCAATAGAAGAGACAAAGAGGAAAACAGAGACATTGACAAACAGGAAGTCAGATCTAGTGAAACTGCTGGGATAATCACAAAGTACTTTTTTGCCTTTGTGCCATTTATGATCTTGTGATAAAAGCAAAAATGTACAGCTGGGTCTTGAAAGGTTATGCAATAGTTCAAAAGATCAAATCACACAGAATACATAAATTCTAGAGATATAGGTGTTTGGGAAAAAATAACAAAAACTTTTATGTTCAACATCTACCATCTGTGACTCCAAGCAAGCAAGAAACTTGAGAAAATAAGAAGTGATGTTTTTGAGAGATTAATGAGATTAGTTTGCAGGGATATAGTTTGAATTAAGATGACAGGAATCTGTGTGTTGTCCATGTTGCTGAACAACTGGGATGATGAAGTGGGAAAAGAGGAAATCTCAGCCAGTAGAGGAGGAATTTCTAGAGAGATAAATCAACATGCATTTGGTACAACTGGTAGTCTTTTTGTTTTGTTTTGTTTTGTTTTTTCCTATGCAGTGGAGTATAGGATTAAGTAAAGGGTACTGACCCAGCTTGCTGAAATTTATGTAACTAGCAATGGTAGTTAAATATTCAAATCAGGTCTTCCTACTACAGAGCCAATCTCTTAACCATTCTACTGGTATTTGTTGTTGTTAGGTGCCATTGAGTCACTTCTGATTCATAGTGACTCTGTGTACAAGAGAACAAAACACTGCATGGTCCTGCACCATTTTCACAATTATTGTGTTACAGCCCATTGTTGTTGTCACTGTTATCTTGTTGAGGGTCTTCCGTTTTTTTTAGCTGATGCTCCGCTTTACCAAGCTTGATGTTCTTCTTCAGACATGAGTACTTCCTAACAACATGTCCAAAATACAAGAGACCAAGTCTTGCTAGCTTCCATTCTAAGGAGCAACCCAGCCGTACTTCTTCAAAATCATTCTTCCCCCTCTGTTAGCTGCTGGTTAAAATCATGTGTTTAAATGAATCACCCTGGAATGATATATGATATAAGAAAAACAGTGAGCTAAGCATAAAGCTCCAGGATAGATCAATTATTTAATATTTGGGAGCAAAAGTACCTTTGAATGAGATCTGTTAAGACTGGCCTGATGACAGTAAAAATCAGAGAGAGTGATCTCGTGAATTTAACGAGAATAGACAATCTTAAACTGAAAAGAGAAAAATCATCAGAGTAGTGCAGAAAAAAGATATTAAGACACTTCATCCATTTTCAATAAGCAGAAATATAGTGAGGAACAAAATGGACTGAAAACCAAAAGCCAGGCCAGCTGGGCTGTATAACTAGCTTTTCTGAGCCTCAGCATTTTAATCTGTTAAAATGAGCAGTTTTCAGATAAAACCACTCTGGTTAGTCTATCAGATTTGCTACTAGCCAGGAAAAATTCAAAACACCTCTACAGGGAAGGTGGAAATCTTATATTTAATTTTATTAAGTGCTAGGAGTATTCCTAAAATATATGAGTGACTACCTTAACTTCAAAGTACATCTATTTTATAGCTAATATCCAGAATGCTAAAATCTTCTTTTATGTGTATTATAATGTTCAATCTATATCTGACCAATATCGTGTGCATCTATGCATGAAAAAAGAGAAAAATCAGAATAAATTTTAATGAATAAAAAATTAGCTTAAATTATCAGAAAAAAGACTCCAGGATTTTATTTGTTTCTTTGTTTATGTAGTTTATTTCATCACAATATTAGCAATTTTAGTCTCCTGAGAGACTTGATTTTGCACTTAATTGTGTAGCAAATTCATATTAGAAATACATATAGTTCAAGGTTGCTAATAATAAAATTTCAGTAGTATTGAGTAAACAGTCATGTCAGTGAACACTGGGTAATAATTAGATTACTCATTAATAGGAGAAATGATTTAGGCTCAAAATGATTAACCCTTTGAGGATATTTTACTCTGTCCCATGTGTGAATGAGGTCAGGTTTAATAATAAAAATAGCTTCTAACCACTGCTTATATTATTCCTTATTTGCTGCCATACTACTGTATCCCACAGTGCTGAATTAAAAATATAAGGCATATTTTACAAAATGTATTAAGCAGAGAAGATACATTCCCATTTTTTATAATGTTCTGTAATAAAATGCTTTTATTTTTTATTCTAAAATATAAGATAATTTTATAGATAGTCCAATATTGCTGCACAAATAGAAAACAAAGATTCGTCAGAACACTTATTTCAGAATATTATCTTGGAAAAAATTTGAGAAAGGCTGTACATGTTGTCCCGCTAACTGCCAAATTGGCAGTTCAAATCCACCGACTCAAGTGCACTTAATAACAACACATGGCAATTAAAAAGCACACAGTAGAATATGAAATGAAGTGTGCAGTTCTGAAGTACTGTTGTTGATGTTGTTAAGTGCTGTGAATCAGTACCGACTTATAGCGTCAATAGAATGAAATACTGCCTGACACTGTGCCAACCTCACAATCACGAATGAGCTTATTTTTGCTGACACTGTGCCAACTCCTCTTTCTCTTTTTCTCCAACCCTCTACTTTACCAAACATGATATCCCTATGCAGTCACAGGTCTTTCCTCATATTATGTCTGAAGTATGAGAGGAGAAGTCTGGCCATCCTGGTTTCCAAGGAGCATTGTGACTGTGAATGTAATTCTTCCACTGCAGATCAGTTTTTTTGTTTTGTTTTGTTGGCTGTCTTTAGTACTTTTTAAAATATTCTCCTCCAACACCCTAACACAAATGCATCAATTCTTCAATGGTCTTCCTTATTCAATATCCAACTTTCACTTTCATATGAGATTATTGAAAATACCATGACTTAGGTCAGGTGCACCTTAGTCTTCAAACTGACATCTTTGCTCTTTAGCACTTTAAAGAGGTCTTGTGCAGCAGATTTGCCTAATGCAATACCTCATTTATTTTATTGACTGCTGTTTCAATAAGTGTTGATGGTGGATATGAACAAAATGAAGTGTTTGACAACTTCAATCTTTACTTCATTTATATGGATGCTTATTGGTCCAGTGGTGAGGATTTTTATTTTCTTTATGTTGAGCTGCAACCCATACCAAAGGCTATAGTCTTTGATCATCATCATTAAGTATTTTAAGTCCTCTTCACTTTCAGCAAGCAATATTGTATCATCTGTATATCACATGTTATTAATTAGTCTTCCTCCAACACTGATGTCATGTTTTTCTTGATATAATCCAATTTTTTAGATTATTTTCTCAGCATACAGATTGAATAAGCTTGGTGAAAGGATAAAACCCTGCCACACACCTTTCCTAATTTAAAACCATTAGGTGATCCCTTGTTCTGTACAAATACTGCCTCTTGGCCTATGTACAGGTTCCTCATGAGCACAATTAATTTTACTCATACTTCGCAGTGTTGTCCATAGCTTGTCATGAACCACACAATAGAAAGTAAAGCACAGGTAAAAAACATCTTTCTGGAATTGTATACTTACACCCAAGATCCACTTGATATCAGCAGTGATATCCCTTATTCCATGTCCTTCTCTGAATCCAACTTGCACCTCTGGAAGTCCTGTTAGTGCATGGTTGCAGCCATTTTTGTATTATCAGTAGCAAAATTTCACTTGCATGTGATATTAATGATGTTGTTCCATGATTTCTGCATTCTGTTGGGTCATCTCTCTTTTGAATGGGAAGAATTGTGGATATCTTCCAGTCAGTTGGCCAGGTAGCTGTCTTCCAATTTTCTTGGCATAGATAAATTTAGCATCTCCTGTCCTGCATAATAAGTTTGTTGAAAGATTTCAATTTGTATTCCATCAATTCCTGGTGTCTTGTTCTTTGCCAATGGCTTCAATGCACCCTGAACTTCTTCCTTAAGGATCATTGGCTCTTGATCATACACTAGCTCTTGAAATGGTTTTACATTAACCATTTCTTTTTGGTACAATGACTCTTTTTATTCCTTCCATCTTATTTTGATACTTTCTGCAATATCAATTTTTTGCCCAGAGAATACTTTAATATTTTAAGTCCAGGCTTGAAAATTTTCTTCGGTTCCCTCAGCTTGAGAAATACTGAGTGTGTTCTTCCTTGTTGGTTTTCTAACTCCAGGTCTTTGCACATTTTGTTATAATATTTGATTTTGTCTTCTCTAGCTGACCTTTGAAAATTTTTGTTCAGCTCTTTTACTTCCTCATTTCTTCCATTTACTTTAGCATCTTTATGCTGGAAAGCAAGTTTCAGGGTCTCTTCTGACATCCATTTTGGTGTTTTCTTTCTTTCTTTTCTTCTTAATGACCTTTTGCTTTTTTCTTGTATGAAGATCTTGATGTCATCCCACAACTCTTCTGGTCTTTGGTCATTAGTGTCTAGTGCATCAAATCTATTCTTTAGATGATCTCTAAATTCAATTGGGATATGTTCAAGGTCATATTTTGGCTTTCATGTACTTATTTTAATTTTCTTCAGCTTCAGCGTGAGCTTACATATGAGTGACTGATGGTCTGTTCCACAGTCTGCCTCTGGCTTTGTTTTGGCTGTTGATGTGGAGCTTCTGTGTCATCTCTTCCCATAGATGCAGTCAATTTGATGTCTGAGTAGTCCATTTGGTGAGGTCCATGTGTGTACTCACCTTTTATGTTGTTTAAAAAAAGGTATTTGCAGTTAAGATGTAATTGGTCTTACCAAAATCTATCATGTGATCTTGAGAATCGGTTCTATCACCAAGCTCATATTTTCCAACTGCTGATTGCTTTCCACCTTGCATTCCAATTGCCAGTAATTAACAATACACTTTGATTGAATATTTGATCATTTTCAGATGGAAGAATATCATATAAAACCATACAGTAACATATGAAGTGAGCTGTGACACTCTGATAAATTTTAGTTCATGTAAATTTGTTTACACAAGTGATTTCCAAATATTAGTGTCCACAATATTTATTTTTTCAATAGTATCACATTTTTAATGTCCAGGGAGATGAGTATCCCAAATAATATAATTAACAGAGATTAGTATTAGTCTCTTCTTAAACTGCACTTATCCTTCCTAGACATTGTTTGTACCATTTGGGAAAAGTTAAGATAACCCATTATCTGGAATTTCTATTCTTATTTGATAAATTACACAGATTATTATCACAGTACCATCTGATAATCCCTAAAATTGTTTTCCTATGAGCTTCAACATTGTCAACTTGAGTATCGTTCTCACAATTGTTGGTATGTTTGAACCCATTGTTGCAGTCATTGTGACAATCCATCTGAATGAGGATCTTCCTCTTTTTCACTGATTCTTTACTTTACCAAGCATGATATCCTTTTTCAGCGTCTGGACCTTCCTAATAACCTGCCCAAAGTATGTAAGATGAAGTATCACCATCTTCACTTACCAGGAGGATTTTGGCTATACTTCTTCCAAGACATAATTGTTTTTCTTCTGGCAGTTCATGGTCCTTTCAATATTCTTTGCCAGCACCATAATTCAAATGCATCAGTTCTTCTCCAGTCTTCCTTATTTGTGGTACAGCTTTGATAGCATATGAGTCAACTGAAATTACTGTGGCTTGAGTCAGGCACACCTTAATACTAAAAGTGACATCTTTGTTCTTTACACTTTCAAGAGGTTATTTTGCACATATTTTCTCAATGCCTCTTGATTTCTTTAGTACTGTTTCCATGAAAATTCATTAAACTCTTTGTTGAGAATGTAGGATTTCTGGGTGTTTTGAATTTTCTGCTTTCTATGTTTGTGTGTTTGCAACTAGGACGATTTAATCATGGACTTCTTTTTCCTTTCCCTCTCTAGTTCTAAGGTAATTGTTGTTGTTGTTGTTGTTAAGTGCCATCGAGTCGGGTCCGACCCATAGCGACCCTGTACAGGGTTTCCGAGGATGTAAATCTTTACGGGAGTAGAAAGCCTCATCTTTCTCCCGCGGAGCAGCTGGTAGTTTCGAACCGCTGACCTTAAGGTTCGCAGCCCGATTCGTAACCACTACGCTACCAGAGCTCCTTTCTAAGGTAATTATCACTATGTTAATTTCCCTTTGAAGACACATGAGGTGATGCTATTTTTTTCTTCATTATATTCTTTGCAATTTTTCTGAATTTAGAAGATAATATCTAAATTTAAAAATCTATTCCTTTTAAAAAATTGAGTAGTCATAATTTTATACTTTTAAGATAAATTTCTTTCAAAATAAATATTTCTTAACATGTTTTGATCATATTGACTTAAACACACTAATAAACTAAAACATATTTTTTGTGATTAGGGAAAAAAAAAGGACTGACAAGCATGACTATCTAATCATCTAAAATGACAGACAAATAATTTTTAGAAAACTCCAAGATTCCTTATTTTGTTCAACAATTTTACAATCTTTTCTGCAGCAATCAATTTGTCTTCCGTTCCATGTTGTTCTGAATCATAGCAACCATGTATAGGGTTTCCAAGGAGAAGCTGCTGGGTTTGAACTGCTGACCTGTGGCTTGAAGCCCAGTGCTGGTCCTACAGTGCCTCACTAGGAGTCTGTTCCATAGCATACAAAATTATATAGTGTTTTATCAGGTATTTCAGAGGTTCTTGTGAGTGTGTATGTGAACCATTTGATTTATATACACATGGACAATGAAGTTCTTGCAGAATTCTGGATGGTAACTGTCCAAAGCTAATATTATTTCTAAATTATATATGCATTATAATTAGAAGCAGAAGACTAGTGAGGAATTGAGAAATTACTTACAAATACACAAATGATGGCTTTATTCTTCTCTATACAGCTATTTCTCCAGATTATAAACCATTCTATGCTATAGCCACGAGTCCACTGATAAAAATTTATACACATATTATAGTCTCAATGCTGATAATCATGAAGTATGTATACTTACCAAGGAAATTAATTTTCATTTATCTGAAATATGATAATTCCCAAATGTATTCTAAATACTTGTAAATTTATTTGTCCTTACTTTTCACCAAGACTTACTTTTTTCCCAGAAAAAATAAATCAACTGTGTTGGGGATAGTTCTAAAATGCCAAAATTTACAAATGTTTCCAAATGGAGTGAAAGAGAAAGTAGTATGTTTATCTCAGGCATATGGAATATGCTTTATACTAACTGAAAGGTTGGTGGTTTGAACCTACCCAGTGACAGAATTGGAGAAAGACCTAGCAATCTGCTTCCTTAAAGATTATAGTCAAACAACCTTTTAAGGCATTTCTACAATGTCAGCTAGGATTGCTATGAATTGAAATCAACAGCATAATCAATAGTGTGGAGTTCCCTGAGTAATAGACAAGGTCACATGCTTAACTACTATTCCAACTTTTGGTGGTTTAAAACTACCCAGAGACACTTTAAAAGATAGGTCTGATGCAGAAAGTGCCCTTTGATTATTTAAATCATTATATATGCCTGGGTGTTTTTGTGTACATCAACAAACAAACAAACAAACAAACAAACCCTGAGGAAATAGAAGCAAATACTGTTGAATGATGATGCACGGGGGGGGGGGGGGGGGGGGGGGGGGTGATGGGGGGGATTGTTATCATCATAATGAAATGAAATAGATTGGATGAGTATAAACTGATGTCCTCAAATAAAATAAAACAAAAACTTTAAAGAAAAGCATAAAACAGATAAGCCTGACAATATGTTTTCAAAAGATCACAGTCTTGAAATTCCTATGGAACGTAGTTCTCTAAAATACATGGGACAACCATAAGTTGAAATCTACCTGGCAACAATTAACAACAACAACATAGTTCATATTCAAAACAAAGCAGAAAAGAAGAAGAAAATAAAAAGGTAGAACTGAGTATTCTGGAGGAAAATGAATAGAAAATTTTTTTTAAAAAATTACTAATGTTAAGATTAATATATATCAAAACGGAAATAGAAAAAGTAATGAGCATAGATTATTTCAGGTCAGAACCAACACAATGAATGTCATATTGGAACTTAATAAACATTTAATGAACAAATCAGTAAGCATTAGAGAGTAATGTACAATAAAATAGCGAAAAGAGGAAATCAAGTATAAAATGCTCCAGTCTCTATTAATGATTTATAATTTTAAAAAGGAAGAAAAATAGCAAAAAGAGATTTTGAATAGAAAGCAGTGTTAAATAGTACATTTTAGTGTCAATTTAGAATGAAGGCAAAGTGAAGATGGTGGCAAAATGGAGGATAAAACTGAGATCATTAAAATATCACTTGTTGTTGTTAAGTACCAGTGAGTCGATTCAGACTCATAGGAATTGTACAGGATTGCCAAGGAGCAGAATATGAGCTTGAATTGCTGAACTTGCAGTCTAGCATATTAACCCACAGTGCTACACCAGGACTCCAAAATATCATATAGGAAGACATTTTACAGAGCACTATTAATGCCCAATAACATATGATTGATTGCATAAGAAAAATAGCAAACAAGGACAAAAGTATTGGCAGTATGTACTATGTCTCATGTAAGTAATGACACTTCAGACATTTTCCAGGAAAGAAGATTCATACTCAAAAAGTGCTATAGTAAAGAAGAGATTAGGAAGATTTCAATCTTTGTCATTAAAAAATAAATCAAGGTACAAATGGAAGCTGGAAGAGAATACAGTCATTGGGTAAAGGAAGTGTCTCATTGACACCTATTAAGAGCTGTAATATTTACATAATTTTAAAAAATGTTTTATTGTGAATTATATGATAGTTTACATGGGAGAACATTAGCTTTACATTCATCCTATTGTATATTGTTTCATTGCCATGGTTAAAATCCCCTCCATGCATCATCAACTAACCAAAGGGTATATCCTGCAAGCCTGCCCCCCCGTCATCAGCACACAGCCCTTCTTCCTCTCTGTGCATATGCCATATCTTCTTATCTGAGTTTCTTCTTACAGTTTTGTTCTGTTCTCGGCTCTTCCTTCAGTCAATTTAGTTCTGGGAGGCGCTGCCATATATGTCAGTCTCTGGTTGTTGTCTGTTCTTGTTGTTTCTCAGTCCACATAACTCCCATTAGGATGTTTTGTAGCACAGGGTTGGCTTTGCCAAAATCCCTTAGCTTCTGTTTATCTTGGAAAGTTTTGATTACACCATCGTATTTGATTGATAGCTTTGCTGGATAAAGGATTCTTGGTTGGCAGGGTTTTTTTTGTTTTTTAATTTCTTTCAGGGTTTTATATATCTCTTCCCATTGCCTTCTTGCTTCCATGGTTTCTGCTGAGAGATCCGAGCTTAAACATACTTGCTTGCCTTTGTATGTAACACTTCTGTTTTCCCTAGCTGCTTTCAGGTGTGTTTCTGTAGAATTGTTTCCAATGTTGTATCTATCTTATTTGATTGTTCCTGTACCACTTTCCTGACTTCTTCCTAAGTTTTCTCAAATCCATTGTAAATCATTTTGAAACATTTTATAATTATTTTTCTGAATTTCTTCTCATGCATTTCCAAAGCCTGCCTTCCTTCCAGAATGGAATCCAGGTCTACCTCTAGGTTATTTTTCTCAGACATTTTATCTTGGTTCTGGATATGTGCTGATATGGTCATCTGCTTTTGCTTCTTAGACATGTTTAGTGTTTATCTGTTGCATTAATTCTTAATTGAGTATGTGTTTTGGTATTTTTATGCTTTCTGATTACTGTCAGGTAGATGTGATCAGGATGTAGGCTTCCCTTTTCACTCTTCTTATTACTTTACTCAGAGTAACTTTCATAAGTGTTATCTGCCTCCCTGGTATATGGCAGTTGGTATCGGTTCTTGCCTGGATTTTGGTGTTTTATAGAGTGTGATTGTGACCCGACTCGATGGCACTTAACAACAACAACATAGAGTGTGATTGTAGCTTGACTGTACGGCAGCAGTTGCTGTCTCTTCTTGAGTAATATAAGGAGAGAAAGAGTGCCCCAAAGGAAGAAGGGGGAGCATAAAAGTGCAAAACAGTAACAGAAAAACAAAAACAAACAAACAAAAAAAAACCAAGGGAAAAAAACAACAACAGCAAAAACCTAGACTGGATACTGGCGTCTATAATTGCAGAAAAGGGAGAGAACTAAAAAATAAATAAATAAATCTGTAGCCTGATATTAGTATGATTTTAATGTCCTTTTTCAGCTTCTTGCCTTCAAAGCTACCTGAGAGATTTCAAGATGCCACAGTTGGTTGTTATGCTATACCTCAGGATTTAATTTAATTTTCAGCCTGTTTTGTTTTTAAACTCTCTCTCCCTCTTCTAATCCCTTGTTCTGGCTTTTTCCATATTTTCAAAAAACAGTTCAGGGTTGGTTTTTGGGCTGAGATTACTAGTGTGCATCCGTGGCAGAAGAACCCACCAGTGGTGAGGGTCAGGGGTGTCTACTTGCTCAGGCACCTCCTGTAGTCACCAGAATGGAGGTGCGCAAACAGTGTGTGTGGGGGGGCAATGAACAGATACCCCCCCCCAAAGAAAATCAGAACAAAGCAAAACCAACAAAGTGTATTGTCCACCTTTGCTCCAAGTTTCCTGCGGCGTTTTTCCATGGTGTGTCTGCTCCTCTGCTTGGTCTTCTCTTATGGTCTGATTCATAAAGTACGTGATTTCTTATTTTGTTACAATTTTCACTAGCTATAACCCTTCAAAGTTTTCAAATATTCCCACCTATGTGGACCCAAGTCTTGGAGCTCTACCCTGAATCTGCTTTGCCTGGTATTCTGCGGTATTGCTGACATAGAACCTCACTGCACCTCTACCCTAGTCACTATCAAGCCCCACCTCACATTTACATAAATTTTGATATAGCAATACCACGTTTCTTAGGAAGGATTCTCTAAAGAATCAAAATCAGTGAACCTTATATGTACGTGCCAGCTGCCAGTAAAACAAAGTAAGAAACATATGGGCTATAAACATATGAAGTGTTTTCTCTCAAGAAAATGGCTCATACTGTTTTAAAGAATGACAAAATCCAAGTTCATGGGTGAGATGTCAGACAGGAAACTTCTCCTGATTGAGGGGCAAGGGCTGACAAACTCATGAATGGCAAGTCAGACTGCAGACTGCTGCCTGAGGAGGCAAATGAATCTAAGGTCAACAGGCAATATGGCAGGCTACTGACTCATAGGCTGCAGAAGCTAATGACTTCCAGGATAAACAGGGAATACTGAAGCCTGGCAGATAAAATTCAAACAACCTTAGACAGATTGTGATGAACTCGACACAGGACCAGTTTCCAGCAAACACACAAAAAAGAGCTTTTTCAAATATCCATTATGTTTTGGAAGCAAGCGACAACCCCAAGGAACTTAACTTTCAAGTGATTGGCTGCTCATAGCAGATCTCATTATGAAAGTGGTGATGATAGTCAGTGGTGTCATTAAGTTGGTGCAGGGATGGAACAGCTTCTTGAACTGGGGGAATAGAGGTGATGATAGTCAGTGGTGTCATTAAGTTGGTGCAGGGATGTGAATTGTTATGATGACAAAGTAAGTGTGGTAACACCAAAATGACTGTCTATAAAATATTTGTGCATTTAAAAATATTTCTTAATTTTATAATAGAAATGTCACTATGGTTAGTCATAACAACAACAACAAAAAAAAAACCCTTTTTTGTAAGCTTAATTTACATGTAGCAATAAAACCACAATCACCAAACTTTATGCTAATTTGCATTTTGAACCTTCTATTGTTTTTGGGAAGAGTTTCCATTATTACCCAATTGCAATAATACTTTGAAGCACATGTCCTTTTTTTTTTCATTGCTGCCGATGTTTTGATAGTCATCAGTGTTTTAGCTACAATATTGTGGCAATTAGTATTTGTGAACCCATATCAATAACTTAAAAAACAAAAACAAAGAAATTACTGTGGCTTGGGTGAAAGTTTATAGAAAAATTGGTTTTATATTCAACAATGAATAAACGTATAATTCCATGATATGGAATGAACTTTGGTTTAGGGGAGGAAGAGAATCACCATTCAGCATCAGTCCTTGACTGATTCCTATGAGACTGCTTAGGTCAAACATGCCTCTAGCTTTCTCTTTTCTACCAGATCTGACAACAACCCTCTTTCCCATAGATAGCATTTTTACTTTTCACCTGGGTTTGATAATTTGTTGCAATGATCACCAGAATTCAGATCATATTCAACAATTATGAAGTATATTAGGGAAACAGTTGTTTTTGTTGCTAAGTGTTATCTTTGTTGTTGTTGCTGTTAAGTGCTTTCAAGTTGGTTCTGACCCATTGTGATCCTATATAGGGTTTCCAAGGAACGGCTTGTGTCTAGATGCTTCCAACTAATAGCAATCCTGTATAGGGCTTTCCCTATATAAAATTTCCAAAGAACGGCTGATGGTGTGAACCATTGACTTTGTGGTTAGCTGTCCAGTGTTTATTCTACAGCACCACATCAGGAATCCAGTTAGAGAAGTTGTTGTTAAGTGCCATTGAGTCAGTTCCAACCCATAGAGACCCTGTATAGGTTTTCTGAGGAGCAGCTGGTGAGTTTGAACGGCTTTGTAGTCTGGTGCATTAACCTAACAGGTTACAATTCAGGATTAGAATTGCTCAGAATCAGTACTTTAGGTTAGGCATGCTTCTTTCTGATTATTGGCCTCTCAGACACAAAGCCCTATTATATCTGTCCTGCTCAAGTAAATATTACAAAGGTCTTTCACGTTGCAGACAAATGCCTGAAAGGCACTCTACTTAGTTATGAGCCTTAACTGGAAAGTGCTTGGCTAAGCTTGATAGGTAAACAAACCTATCTCCCTCAATTAAGTGCCTGAAGCCATCCCACTCTGCAAGTGGTTAGCAGTTCAATGCTTATCCTATAGTGCACACAACATTATTGGTGTTTGATATTAATAATATTGTTCAATAGCTTCCACATTCTGTAGTGTTACATTTCTTTGGAATGAGCACAAGTTGTCCAGGTAACGTTCTTCCAAATTTCTTAGCGTAGATGAGTGTTTCTAGTATTGTATTAATTTATTAAAACATCTCAGTTGGTATTTTATCAATTCCTAGATTCTTGTTTTTGATAATGCTTTAGAGCTGCTTGGACTTCTTTCTTCGATACCATTGATTATGTGCTGTGGAGTCAGTTCCAATTCATAGTGACCCTGTATAGGGTTTCCAAGGCTGTAAATCTTTATGGGAGCAGAAACCTCATCTTTCGCCCATGGAACAGCTGGCGGTTTTGAACTGCTGACCTCAAGGTTAGCAGCCCAACTCATAATCACTATACTACCAAAGCTCACTATACTATGTTACCTCCCGAGATGTTTAAATATCAACCAAATATTTTTGGCACAGTGACTCTTCCTATGGAACACAATATTTTGTCAGTGGAATCCTTCAATATTGCAACTCAAGCCTTGAAATTTTTCTTCAGCCATTTGAGCTTGAAAATGCAAAGAGTGTCCTTCCTTTTTGGTTTTGTAATTCCAGGTCTTTGCACATTTTATTGTGATACTTTACCATTTCTCAAAACATTGAGCTGTCCTTTGAAAGTTTCTATTCAGTTCTTTCTTCATTTCTTCTGTTTTCTTTAGCTACTCTACATCCAAGAAAAAGTTGGGGAGTATCTTCTTTCTTTCCTTTATGTTAATGACCTTTCCCTTGCTTCCTGTATGATGCTTTCCAGTTCATTTCACAGCTTGCCTCGTCTTCAGTTCACTGTGTCAAATCGATTTTTTTTTTAAATGAGATATATAATTTTGATGGGATATATTCAAGATCATATTTAGGATCTCATATATTTTGAGTAACTTTTTTCAGTTTCAGGTTGAATTTGCATAGAAGCAATTGAAGGTCTGTTCTGTAACTGACCCCTGACATTTTTCTGAGTGGTAATATTTATCTTCTCTATCATCTTCATAGATATAGTTGATTTTATCATTTATCATTCTATCTGGTTGGGTCTACATGTCTATTAGTAAGTTATGATGTTGAGGAATAATGTTGTCAATGAATAAGATAATGGTCTTGTAAAATTCTACCATGGGAGATTTCTGGCAAGATGGTGGACTAGGAAGACATACTACACGGACCCTACACAACGAAGACACACAAGACAAAATAAAACAGACACAGGTGAAAATTCTAGCATTCTGAACTTCAGAAGAAAGGTTAGAGAGATGGATACAGTTCTTCCTGGAAGGAGAGGCTAAGTAAGCAGGGATGGCAAGAAAGGGATACAGATGTAGCTTAACCACCTTAAACAAAGCTGTGAGCTGTTTTGGCAGCAGAGGAAGGACTGGCAGAAAAGATTTATGTGGGTGACAGAGAAGGTTCAATTTCTTCTTTTTACCCAATGCTTCCCTTGAGACTAGAAATGTGACCAGCTCCCACCCTCATCAAGTCCCAGTGCAGACCCTGATCTCTTGGAGTTGGGGTCATACGGTTGGGAGATACACCAATGTGAAGTGGGGGTCAACTGAGCCACTTTGGTGTGCCAATTTGGTGCCTGGATTCAAGTGTGCTCAGCTCCAAAACTACAAAACTTGCAGAGACACCATACCAGCATTTAACCAGTCACACTGATGCCAGCTTCATCAAGAGCACCCACAAACTACTTACAGATTGAGTGCCTTGTACATAGATTACACTGAAGCTAATAGAAGCTCCATGTAGGGCCCAGCACTCTGCTTTCACATCCCTTCCACAACTACCTCATGAGCTCCTGGAATTTCAGAAGCCCAGCAGAGATTTCTTCCCTCTGGGTCCAACAACTGCATTATTTTTTTATACAAAAATGACAACCCCACAATGCCCTGTAGACAACAGAAAATTTTAGTTCACACAAAGAAACAAGAGAGAATAGCTCAAACAAATCACTAAGATTCAGAGTCAGAAATCATTTCTGAGGAAGTAAATGTAATGGAACTAACTGAAAATGAATTCAAAAGAGTGATAATTAGATACCTTAAAATGATTGCTAGAAATATTGAGGATAGAAAAGTAAACACAATAAAAATTTTAGAAGAATTCACGAAAACAATATAAGAACAAACAGACAAGATAAATGCAAACTTTGGAACAATATAAAATTTGCAATTAGAAATATAGCAGATTAATACTAAAATCTCAGAAATTAACAGTACAGTAAAAGGGCAATGGAGAAGATACAAAGCAATGTAAGCCTGAATTAGTGAGTTTGAAGATAAAACTCCCAATACTAATATGCTAAAATAACAAAAGAAAAAAGAGTGAAAAAATCTGAAGAAAGTTTAAGAGTTATGTGGGACACCATGAAGAGAAACAATTCATGCATGATTGGAATTCCAGAACAGGAAGAGATATGCATGAATTGTTTTCAAATTTTCAAAGAGTTGTTGGAAGAAAACTTCCCTAAAAATCGTGAAAGATGAGAAAGTAAGCATACCAAAAACATACAAACAGGATAGATCCCAAAAAGAAAATCACCAAGACATATCATAATCAAACTTTTCAAAGTCAAAGACAGGGAAAGAATCCTGAAAGCAACTCAGAAAAAAATGAAAAGTTACCTGCTAAGAGAAACAATAAGACTAATCTCTGATTTCTCAACATGTAGGCAAGAAAGCTATGGATGACATATACAGAATTCTGTAAGCAAAAAAAATCGCCAACCAAGAATCACATACCCAGCAAAGCTGTCCCTCAAGTACAATGGAATTAAAGGAATTTATAATGACTACACCAACTTTACAAAAATGACAAAGATATTCTTTGGACTGAGAACCAACAATAGCAGGTAACAAAGCTGATGTTACCATACATGACAACACCACCTAGAAATCAATACAGTTATTGAAATATTTAAAGTAAAACAAATCTACAAGATTGAAAATAGAGAACCGGAGTTATCAATGCATAATTAAGCCATCTATAAACAAAAAGAGGGAATAGTGTAGATACAGAACTCTCCAAAGGCAAGGAAGTCAAGTAGATTCAAGATAAAACAGACTGTTTTTATCAGGGTAAATTCAATGAAAAATAATGCACACACAAAAAAAAGGAAAATCAGAAAGATTTAGTAAATATTAACACAGCAGAATGAAAATGGAAAGAAAACCCACAAACGAAATGAGCTCAGCTAGAAAATTATGTAGAACAAAGAATTCAGCAGCACCACACACACAAAAACAAAACAAAATGACATCAATTCATACCTCTTGCTAACTACACTGAAAGTAAGCAGATTAAATACATCAGCCAGTAGACCTATAGAGCAGAATGGATACGAAAACAGAATTCTTTTATGTGCTGTCTACAAGAGACTTACAGAAAAGATGAGAGACAGTCTAAATGCCCATCAACAGAAGAATAGTTAATAGAACATACACAACATATACACAATGGAATATTACAAAACATTGAAGAATAATGATGAACCTGTGAAACACCTCACAATATGGTTGAATCTGGAGGACATTTTGTTGAGTGAAATTAGTCAAAATCACAAAGGACAAACATTGTATGAGACCAATGTTGTAAAAAGTTTAAAAAAAGAAAGGTTTTCTTGATAAAATAAAACAAACAAAAAACTATCTGTGATGGTTATGGTGTGGATGTGGGTATGGAAAATTATTCATGGGCAAGAGGGTAGATACATTTTTTTATGAGTGACAGGGCAGGCAGTAAACAACAAGAGGGAAATTAGTAGATGAAAGATGAAAGTAGTGGGGGACACAGGGAGGAATACAGTAGTTAAAAGGAATTGAGGTAAATGTTATTAACTATTGGTACATGAACAGGATCGCAACTATGGAGCTCTGGTAGCATACTAGTTACACAGCCAGTAGTTCAAAACTATTAGCAGTTCCATGGAAGAAAGATGAGGCTTCCTGCTCCCATAAAGATTTACAGCATTTGAAACTCTATGCAGGGCTGCTATAAGTTGGAACTGACTCCACTGCACATAACCATCACCATGAACAGACGAATCAAAGTGTATGGTTTGTTGAATGTAGAGCTGATGATCTGCTCTGTAGATCTTCACTCTGTTCACACTAAAAAGTTTTAAAAAAGAAAAATCTTCCATGTGCTCACTGGCATTGTTTGTATGAGCAAGATCATATCTTCCAACTACTGATTATTCTCCTTTGCTTCCAACTTTTGCATTTTGATCACCAACAATTATTAATGCATCTTGATTGTATATTTGATGAATTTCAGAATACAGAAGTTGGTCAAAATCTTTAATTTCTTCTTTGACATAAAAAAAAAAAAAAAAACTGTATTGACTGGTTTTTATAGGCACAGTGACTCTGTATGATAAACACTGAACTAGGAACCACAAGATCAGAGATTCAAGCCTACTGGATGTTGTGTAAAAAAAAAAAACAAAAAAAAACAAAACATGATGTTTTCTGCTCTTGCAAAGATATACAGCCTTGAAAACTCTCTACAGTGTTGCTATGAGTTGGATCTGACTTGATAGCACTTAACAGCAATAATAACATAAGCATAGGGATATTATCTTATCAATTACATATCAAGATCACAAAGATCATGAAATGTTCTTCTTGACAACGAATGTGACTCCTTTCATCTTTAATTTATCATTACTATCATAGGTAGCCATATGATTGTTGGATTCAAAATGGCTGATGCTAGTCAATTTCACTTAGTCATTTTGCCTTGTATATTAATGTGTTTCATTTAATTTGTGTTGACTTCCAATGATCCGAGAGTCATACGATGTACTTTCCATAATCCAGTTATTAATGGATATTTTCAGTTGTTTCTTTTCATTTTGATTTATAGCAAATCAGTAAATGAAAGTTTCGAAAACTTTATTCATTTTTGTCATTCAGTTTAACTCTACTTTGAAAAGGCAGTTCTTTCTCAGTCATATTTTGAGTGCCTTCCAACCTTAGGGTACCATCTTCTGGCAATTTATTAGATAATGTTCTGGTACTACTCAAAGATTTTACTGGCCAGTTATTTAAGAAACAGATTGCCATGTCTTTCTTCCTAGTCCGTCTTAGTCTGGAAGCTCTACTGAAACCTGTCCACCATGGGTGATCCTGCTAGTATTGTAAATGCTGGTAGTATAGTTTCCAGCAGCACAGCAAGCAGTCTGACAGACTGACAGATGAGTGGTAAGCATCTGACATAATAGGAATTTAATATGTGTCCAATGAAGACAATGACTAGAGAAAGGAATAAAAAGAGAGATTGGCGTAATTCGGAAAGCACAATAATTTCCCTCAATATTGAATCAGTATAACAATATTTTAGGTTATTTTCATAGCATGAACTCTGAACAAGTTTTGTTTTTTTTTAAAAAATATATTTTATAATTAAAAACAAAACAAAACAAAACACACCCATAATACCAGTATGGGTAATATTTCTATAGACAGAATACTTCTGAATAAGAAATCAACATAAATAGAATCCAAGTTAAATACCATGTAATTTGTATAAGTCAAGACGATTTTAGAAGTAAAAAAAGACAAAAATGAGGTAGCTAAAATTTTTTTAAATTGTGTATTTTTAATTTATTGAACAATAAATCACTTTATCATACTGAAAAAAGTATAAAAAAAGTATCTGTGTTGATTATTTGAGCACTGATAAGATAATACAAAATAATTATATGTGTATATGTATGTGTCTTGCCAGTATTCATATAATCAACACAGATACTTTTCTTTAATTTGGCTTAACATTAGTGGGGATTTATACTAATTGTCAGGAGGGAGTAGTCACTGGAGAAGGATATCATATTTGGTAGGGTGGGGGGTCAGAGAACAAAAGGAAGATACCCACCCACAGAGATGGATGGGCCAAGTGGCAGCATCAATGGGCTCAAGAGTTGCAATAATAGTAAGGTTGGTCCAGGATTGGGCAGTGTTTCATTCTGCTGTGCGTAAGGTTGCTATGAGTCGGTACCAACTCGATGGCACCTAACTACAACAACATACATCTTTAAAACATATATCTTAAAAATGGAATTCAGTTTTTAAGATATATATGTTTTTAAAGATATAAATTTTGAAGATATATATTTATATGATATGAAACACTTTTTAAAAAAACGTTTTCAGAAAAGATTTGATTTGTTAATTTTCATAACTTTACAAATTTTCTGATTTTTTTTTTTTTTTTTGGTAGTACACTTTACATTATAAATTTGAAACTGCTATCTATATTCATTTACTTTTTTCTGGAGAGTATATTAAGGTTAAAAAAAATTTTACTCATGAGACAAGTTCTAAGGAACCTGGCAAAGTCAGATATAATTCTGCTAAATAGAGAAAACGTTGTATGCTAGATATTGAAATATATAAATATTTTAATACAAATAGACACATTATATTTTGCCCCATTTAGAGTACATTTCTTTAATAAATATTTCTACAAGACAAAACTTGTCACATAAATTTTCTTCACGCATTATTCAATTGGATGTTTGCCAAATTTAGAGGATGCAAATATAATACTTAGTCTTTTTGTGAACAAGCAGTTTGAATATTTTCAATCCAATGCTGTTTCTTTCAAAATAAAACTTGTGTTCCATAACAATAAAATAAATAATTATAGATACCAACAGGTGATAAAATTCCACATTAAGAATGTTAAGATATCTCTTTATACTTTCTAGGGCTGCACTGCTGAACCTCTTTACCAGAACATATTTGTTTTACTCTCAAGGTATAATTTCACAATTTTCCCAAAGGCATCTGGAGTTTGATGCATTTCTCAGGCAATAACATGAACCATAGTACAAGTGGATATCATGTGAAGGGGCAGTTTTGAATACATTTCCTACTACTTACTGATAGCAGTTGTTGTTTGTTGCTAGGTGTTGTCAAGTACATTCTGACTTATAGTGACGCTGTATAGGGTTTCAGAGACTGTAAATCTTTACACAGACAGAAAGTCTCATCTTTCTCCTATGGAGCATCTGTTGGATTTAAATTGCCAACTTTGTGGATAGCAGTCCAGTGATTATTTTACAGCACCACAGATCAGAGGAGTAGATATCGCTAAACATTTGCAGCTGCAGGCAACTCACTTTATAAGTTAATATATACTCTGAGGTTGAAAATGTAGTTTTAGTTTAATAGAATCTATAAAGCAAATGAAGATGGTTAAAGGTATGGTATTTTAGGTTTAAGCAGATGTTAAAGTGAGAGCTATGCCCATTGTGCATGCATCATACACTTACTAGATTAGCCCATAGCAGACACTGAAGATTAGTTAATTGCTAAGTGACCCAAATGGAGGTAATCAGTCACCATCTAAAACCTGGCTGCTGTTTCCAAAACTCTGTGTTCTTTTTTCCGAGATCATTGCTACTAATAATAGAAGACTTGATATATTGGTTACTTCTTTTTTCTACCATGCAAAGAACACCTGGATGAAAAAAAAAAAAAAAAAAGTTAAGTAAAATAGACATATTGAGAGAGAAAAGAAAGCAAACAACTTGATGGTATCATTTGAGTCTTTGATTCTTACTTAACACGTTTCTATTGTGGAGACAAATAAATTAATTAGTTCTATCATGAACATCACTCACGGAAGTAGCAGTTAAGAGATCAGACGACGTATTGCATTGGGCAAATCTGCTGCACAGGAACTTTTTAAAGTATTGAAGAGCAGAGATGTCAGCTTGAGGACTAGGGTGCGCCTGACCCAGGCCATTGTGTTTTCAATAGCCTCATATGGATGCGAAAGCTGGACAGTGAATAAGGAAGATCGTAGAAGAATTGATGCCTTTGAGTTGTGGTGTTGGAGGAGAATACTGAGGGTGCCATGGACTGCCAAAAGAACCAATAAATCTGTTTTGGAAGAAGTGCAGCCAGAGTGCTCCTTGGAGGCCAGGATGGCTAAGCTTCGTCTCTCCTACTTTGGACATGTGGTCCGGAGGAAACAATCGTTGGAGAAGGATGTCATGCTGGGTAGGGTGGAGGGTCAGAGAAAAAGAGGAAGACCTCCAATGAGATGGATCGGCCAGGTGGCATCATTGATGGACTCGGGGGTGGCAGTGGTAGTGAGATTGGCCCAGGATCGAGTATTGTTTCGTTCTGCTGTGCATGGGGTCGCTATGAGTCGGTTCCGACTCGATGGCACCTGACAACAACAACATCATGAACATAATATGAGGAGTATTTGTAGGAGGAGGCAATGAAGACGTTCCAGGTCCCTGAAATTCAGACTGAGGAATTCCTGAGTTCAACTACATGAACTTTCAGCAGGACCAGATCAAGGGGTTGCTACTCTTTCATGGCCACCACTATTATCAATCTCTGGAGGAGCTGGTGGTCTGTACAGTGACGATGGGCCCCTCCACAGTGCTAGAGAGGACAGTTCTGTGCCAGAACTGCCATTCAGTCCAAACTGCACTATGAAAAATAAACAAGAATACTAAAACAAAACAAAACAAAAGAGTAAGATTGAGTTGGAATTCTGTCACTTAACAACCAAGAAATCCTAAGCAGAACAGCATGCTTATTTACGCATATGCTTAGTAAAGTAAACATAGCTCCTATTTAGCTTCAGAAAGTCTCAGTTAATAACTATTCTATCATCTTGTTCCAGACTTCCCCTTCTGCTTTAATGCATGAATATTATTATTAGTTGATAACATACATCCAGAACAAAGAAATCTGTCTTGAAAGTACAGCCAGAATGCTTCTTAGAAGTGAGGATGATGAGACTTCACCTCGTGTACTTTTGACATGGATCAGAAGAAGTAACAGTCCCTGGAGAAGGACATTTTGCTTGGTATAATAAAGTGTTAATGAAAAAGAAGGAGATCCTCAACAAGATGGATGGTGGTGACTGTAATAATGGGTTCAAAAAAGCACTTATTGTGAGGATGGTGCCAGAACACTTTAGTTTTATTGTATGTAGGGTTATTGTTAGAACTAATTGTACTTCATCTAACAACAACAGCACATACACAAAAGCATTTGGAAGACTTTGATTTTTAATTACTCATGTTTTTAATGACTCTAGTTTTACCTATGTTGTTAAGTGCTGTTGAGTCAATTCCGACCCATAGCGACCCTGTACAGGGTTTCCGAGGAGCAGCTGGTGAGCTTGAACCACTGACTTTGCAGTTCAAACGGCTTTGCAGCCTGGTGCATTAACCCATAACGCCACACCAGAAGTCCTGAACTTCTGAGATTTTGAACTGCAAGGTCGGTGGTTCAAGCTCACCAGTCACTCCTTGGAAATCCTATGCAGGGTCATTATGGGTTGGAACTGACTCGACGCCACTTAACAATAACAACAACAACAGTTTTACCTATGAAGAAAGACAAATGAGTGGCAAAGCAAATTCAAGGTATTCTAAACTCTTTGAGTCTCTCCTTCATTTCATTACAGGACATTAGCTTATGTTCTTATGTTCTAGGAGTTTTGGGATTTAACAAGTGCATACACTAGAACATATATATATATATATATATCACTTTTATATAAATCTAAAATGGAAAATATTGAGGCATGCAATATGTTGTATACCTTAAAAGAACAATGTGCACTTCCTTACTACTTTCAAATTCTGAATATTAGAAGGATTTATTTACATTTGCTTTTTGTTCAGCATTTTGTATAGTTTTATAATTACTGTTGAGAACATTTGCAAAGGTTCTTGACAATACACAAAAATTAGAAAGACAGCAATACATTATGTATGGAGAAAGAGTATAGAATGATCATTTATATACATTTGTGATATAAAGAACAAGGTCATGACAATGAAAATCATATTTAACTCACAAATAGAATCCATGTTAAAAACAGTAGAGCATGGCTTTTGCAAATAGTGATAATTATCTATAAGGTTTGATGATAGGGAACAGATTGCTTGAGAAAGATAAGTGGTAGAATGCTCTGACAAAAAATGGAACCTTAAAAAAAGTTTAAATACTCAAGTATTTCATAAATAGTTGGATAAAATGGATCAGGAATGTGAGTCAGACTTAGACCTAGTTTACTAATTCACTATGTGGTTTGGTTAAATAATTTCATATCTTAATTTAACTCTTTAAGCTGGAAAAAATGGAATAATAAGAGGGCTATAGGACACATTTTTGTTATAATATTTGACTCCAGGTCTTTGCACAAATCTGCTGCATAAGACTTTTTTAAAGTGTTGAAAAGCAAAGACGTCAGTTTGAGGACTAAGGTGCATATGACCCAAGCCATGGTATTTTCAATAACCTCATATGCATGTGAAAGTTGGACAGTTAATAAGGGAGACCGTAGAAGAATTGGTGCATTTGAGTTGTGGTGTTGGAGGGGGATACTGAAAGTACCATGGACTGCCAAAAGAACAAATAGATCTGTGTTGGAAGTACAGCCAGAGTGCTTCTTGGAAGTCAGGATGACTAGACTTTGTCTCTCATACTATGTACATATTGTCAGGAAGGACCAGTCACTGGAGAAGGATATCATATTTGGTAAGGTGAAGGATCGGAAAAAAAGAGGAAGACCCCCAACAAAATGGATTGGCACAGTGGCAGCATCAATGGGCTAAAATGTAGCAATGATGGTGAAGTTGGCCCAGGACCGGGCAGTGTTTCGTTCTGTTGCACATAGGGTCACTGTGAGTCAATATGGACTCCATGGCACCTAACAACAACAACACAGGACACATAAATTGAATTATTGTGTGATGAAATCAAAGCTCAAAGGAAAAATAAAAAACTTGCCTGCAGAAAACTGACAGTTGAAATGAATAGAAATGAAACTAAAGAATGACCCATTAATGTGGACAGACACTAAATATCAAAATTAAATCAAATAAAGTCATTTCTGAAATCTCAATGCGTGCCACATGTTGTTCAAATATGAATATAGTATGATTTCTGACCATCCAAAATGTACCATGTATAAAAGGATTTCATGGTTTATTGTGGATTAAGGATTTTCTATTCATCCATCTAAGTAATTTATGAAATTAGGCCAAGGATTCAATTCTAATTAATCCTAGACTAGAAGATGATCCATATCATATAACGTAATGTTGACTTCTAAAAGTTTGTTGTCAATTTAATGCTTATAATGGAGATAAAAATAACTCTAGACTTTCTATATTCAAATATTTTATGGCTTACTTCACCTCATCAGACTCTTTGTCTATCTATTCCCAAACAAATAGCTTTTTAGTATTCAAGGAAAAATAACTTGTCATTATATGGTCACCTTCAGGGCATGTGTTAATATATATATATGTGTATTCCTGGAAAAGCATAAAGTTAAAAATTATATTTCTTGAATTATTCATTGCTTTCATCTAGGGGAGCTAAGGCTCTATTTGATTTAATATGGATATTGGGAATGGATTAACCATAAATCAAGCATCCAAAATTTCACTTTTCAAAAATGGAAAAAATAATTATGTCTCTTCTCTCAGAATCAGAATAAGCAGCTATAGAATCTCTTTCTGCTGACATCCTTGAATTTATTGCATTAAAAATTATACTGAAATTCAGAAACATAGCTATTTTATTAGAGACAACTACTAGGAATGTCAGAGAGAATATTTTCTCTTCAGAATGTTCAGGGGTCTGTTTCAATTTACATAAGGTCTCTCTTCTTCCAGATCTTGATTGTTTTTGAAGGGAAGGAAAAATACTCAAATAGAAAAACAGAATCAGAGAGAGAAAGAAACCAAATTCAGAAGTACAAGAAAGTGAGCAGGATAAGCAAAGAGTGAAAAAAAATGAAAGAAAACCTGCTCAATTGGTTGTTAAATACACTAGCAATTTTGATATTTTTCCATCATTTCCACACAAAAGAATTTGTGTGGAAAATTGGTAAGGTAAATAAAATTGTTGATAACATGCAATAGGAACCAGATAGGGCAAATGTATGCCTAATGAACCTGTCTTTCTGCTGGACATGCTTGCCTGCTGATCTTAGTTCATTTGACCCCGACTTGAGACCTTCCCAACTTTACAATTGTGAGCTATTTCTTTGATATAAACTTATATCTATATCTATATATCTATGGAGAGAGTGCTCTGGTAGTGGAGTGGTTACAAATCGGGCTGCAAACCTTAAGGTCAGCAGTTCGACTACCACCAGCAGCTCCACAGGAGAAAGGTGAGGCGTTCTGCTCCTGGAAAGATTTACAGCCTCGGAAACCCTGTACAGGGTCGCTATGGGTC
>NW_006408561.1:9721956-9761527 GCF_000296735.1 Chrysochloris asiatica | reverse complement strand
GCAAGTTTGAATTGCCAACCTTGTGATTCAAACCAACTTTGCAATACAGAGCATTAACTCACAGTGACATAGCAGGACTCCTGCATATGTATGTTTTGTTGTTGTTAAGTGCTGTGGAGTCAGTTCTGACTTATAGCAACCCTATATAGGGTTACCCAGATGCAGTTGGTGAGCTTGAACCACCAACCTTGCAGTTCAAACCGACTTTGCAGTTCAGCGCCTTATCCCACAGTACCACACCAGGACTATATATGCATACATATATTCATTTTACTGGGTTTACTTCTCTAGAGCCTAAAACAAATATGTAGTTTGATTTCTTGATTGATGCTTTCATGGACACTAATTGTGTATCCAAGTGAAATGAAATCCTTCAAAGAATCAATATTTTCTTTGTTTACCATGATGTTGCTTGTTGGTACTGTTTTGGAGATTTTATTTTTTTTTTACATTGATGTATAATTTGTACTGAATGTCATAGTCTGATTTTCATTAGTAAATACTTCAAGTTCTCATCACATTCAGCAAGTAAGTTTGTTTCATGTGCATGTCACAAGTTTAATGCTCTCTAACATAGTTTCTGTCATAAAGACCATATTTTCCCACTACTAATGCTTTTTCTTTTTTCCAATGTATACATTCCATTTCCCAGTAGCTACCAATGCATCTCGATTACATGCTTGATCAATTTCAGACAACAAGATAATAAAAACATCAGTTTCTTAATCTTTGGCATTAGTAGTCGGTGTGTATATTTGAATAATTGTTGTATAAATGGATCTTCTTAAAGGTATATGGATCTCATTCTACAAGTGACAGTATTGTACTTCAGGATAAATCTTGAAGTGCTATTTTTTTAACAATGAATTCATTTCTCTTCAGTTTGTTATTCCCCAGCAAAGTAGATCATATGATTGTCCTATTCAAAATGGTCAATACCAATTTCATTTCAGCTCACTAATGCTTAAGATATCAATCTTAAAGTGTTTCATCTCATTTCTGTCAACTTCCAATTTTCTTTGATTCATACTTTGTACATTCCACGTTCTGATTGCTAATGAATGTTTGCAGCTGTTTCTTCTCATCTTGATTCTTGCTATATCAGCAAATTAAGTTCCAGAAAGCTTTATGCCATCTTTTTCATGTCATGAAGGTTGAGTGTACTTTGAGGAGGCATATTACTTCAATCGTATTTTGAGTTTGTTCCAGCATGAGGCACTTACCTTCCAGCACTATATAAACACAGTGTTCACTTGCTATACATAAAGTTCTTACTGACTAGTATTTTTTTTTTTTTCTTTTAGAATATATGTTTATTTCAGGTCCTTCTTTCTAGTCTTTCTTGGTCTGGAAACTCAGGTGAAACGGCTCACCATGGGTGGCTCTTCTGATATTTAAACTACAATAATATCCATTCCAACATCACAGAAACACACATACCACCACAGAAATTCATTTTATATTGCTGTCAGGTGCTGCTTTCCATATGGAAAATGAAAAATTTACACTGTATCACACTGTACCTCATGGAAATTCAACTTAGAATTCATTTATTTATTATTCTCAATGAATTTGTGACCAATTTAATTTACTGTTATTGGTGTTAGGTGCCATCAAGTATCTTTTGACTAGTAGTGACCTTATGTGCAACAGAATGAGGCACTGCCCAGAACTGTGCTGTTCCCACCAAAATCATTGCTATGTTCCAGCCATTTTTTTTTTAATTGTGAAGTATGTGATAGTTTTCATGAGGAAACATTAGCTTTACATTCATCCTATCTTATTTCTTTTCATTGCCATAGTTACAATCCCCTCCATGCATCATCAAACTACCAAAGGGTACACCCTGCAAACTGGCTGCCTGGCCGTCAACACACAGCTCATCTCCCTCCCTGAGTCCAGAGTCCTCAACTGCTCCATCTCTCCATGTCATCATCTCTGCCTCCATCTCTGGCATCACTGCTTCTGTGGATAGGGTCTCTCACTCTGCACTTCTCCCTTAATGGTCCCAGGGACCTCTGCTCCTGACTGCAATATCAACCACTCCCCTCCTTTTGTTACAAAACATCTATCTTTACATTAGCAACACTCACAGTCAGTCCTAATAGCAATTATTCACTCTTGAACCACAAGAATCTTATCCCCATTTCCTTTCATCAGTCCTGTCCAGACAGGTTAGAAACCACTCAGTGGACATTCTACCTTCCTCTCTGCACCCTCTGGAACTAGTCTCCCTCTTTTTTGTTTTAATGTTTTTTGTGTGAATTATACGATAGTTTACATGGGAAAACATAAGCTTTGCATTCATCCTATCGTACATAGTTTCATTGCCATGGTTACAATCCCCTCCATGCATCATCAACCAAACCAAAGGGTATAGACTCCCTCTTGAAAGCTTGTAAGCCAGTCACTTCTTGCCTTTGTAGCCCCCCAATTTTTGGTAGCCAATGTCTAATTAAGTTGTCCATCCCTGTCAATCCTGTATACTGAGGGGGTGGGAATGATCCTTGCTGTAAATATTTGTTCCCTGTTTTTAGCTACTACATCCATAAGTATAGGTCAAGTTCATCAAATTGTAGCAGATTATTCCTTTTCCCCCTTCTTTCTTTCTTCTTCTAGTCGAGTTCTGATCATCCAGCCATTAAAGCCAGATCAAGTGGGTACGATCTGCAAGTATGGGTGTTCTTGTGCATCTCCCCTCACTTAATATCAGCTGTATGCTTCACTCTCCACTCTAGTCCTCTGTGGCCATGTCCCTGTCTCTGGGCTCAGGAGTCTCCAGGTCTTGCTATACTGCTGCTGAACCCATTTTTGCAGTGGCTGTGTCAATCCATTGAAGATCTTCCTCTTTATTATATAAATCAACCAAACCCAAACTCATTGACATTGAGTTAATTTCAGCTCGTGGCAACACTGTATAGGACACCATAACCCTAACTACTCCTTATGGTTTCTGAGATGGTATGGGGACAGACAACATCATCTTCCCATTCATTGTGTTTCCTATATAGTCTTTCAAGCTTTCAGTTTGATCCTATATAGATCTTCAAAGAGCATAATGCTCAAGGTTGACAGTTTTGACTGGTTAAAGTAAACTGCTTGTTTTTAAGAAGACTTCAGACAATATTTTTGGATTAAGGTTTAAAGATTATTTCAGGGTAATAATTTGGTGAATCATTCAGCATCAATGGCTCCAGAAAGTCTAGAATTCATAAGAATTTGATTACATTTTCTACCTGTTGTCCCATGCAAATAGAGCAACTTGGATGTTGTAACCTGGATGTCCACTTGAGAACTTTTAGACCCAAGACCCTGTGCAATGGATTCAGAGATCGAACAGAAGCACTAAATGTTGGTGATGGTTATGTGCCATTAAGTCAGTTCTGATTCTTTTTGACTGTATAAAAAGTTTTCGGAAGTTGTAAATCTTCACTGGAGCAGAAAGCCTTATCTTTCTCCTGTGAAGTAACTGCTGGTTTTGAATGGATAACCAAGCAGTCAGCAACCCAATGTATAATGCACCATACTACCAGAGTTTCTTGTACTAAACGCTATGTTAGGGCAATTAATTGGGATGTTCACTAAAACTATTACCCTAAATCTCCAAACTAAGAAATAAAATTCTGTAAGGTGTTTGACTGAACATAAGCTTTGGTAGCATAGTGTTTATGAATCAGGCTGCGAACCTCAAGGTCAGAAGTTCGAAACTACTAGTTGTTCTGCAGGAGAAATTTGAGGCTTTCCGCTCTTGTAAAGATTTACAGTCTCAGAAACCTTGTACAGGGTCGCTATGAGTCGGAACCAACTCCACGGCACATAAGAACAACAACATAACTGCTTTTTATTGTTGTTATTGTTATGAATATCTCCATTACGCAGTTTTGTCAATTAAACTTTTTACAGTATACTTTTTATTGCCATCAATTATTTTAATTAGTTGTGCAACCCAACCCTTAATC
This sequence comes from Chrysochloris asiatica, assembly GCF_000296735.1. Lineage (NCBI taxonomy): Eukaryota > Metazoa > Chordata > Mammalia > Afrosoricida > Chrysochloridae > Chrysochloris > Chrysochloris asiatica. The sequence continues at coordinate 9,757,568 of NW_006408561.1, read as the reverse complement.
AATGAGATTTTCTCATCATTGAAAATCAAAATATAATGCAAGAATACACCTTTCTCCCACCACTTTATTCCTGGTAACTACTAAGAAGCTTTGCTCTCTATACTTTTGCCTGTTCTTGTCTTTTTATATAAACGAAGTTAAACAATCATTGTCCTTTTTTTAAAAGTTTTTATTGTAAATTGAGTGATAGCTTGCATGGGAGAACATCAGCTTTACATTCATCCTATTGTATTTTGTTTCACTGCAATGATTAAATCCCCTCCATGCATCATCATTCAACAGCATTTGCTTCTATGCCATCTGTTTTTTGATTTGGATGTACACTAAAACACTCAGGAATATGCAATCATTCAAACATTCAAAAAGCAAACCCTGCAAGCCTGCCCCCCCAGAGTCCAGCACACAGCCCTTCTCTCTCCATGAGTCTAAAATCCCCAGCTTCACCATCTCTCCACGTCATGATCTCTGCCTCTATCTCTGGAGTCGTTACTTCTCTGAATAGGATCCCACATTCCTCTCCTGTTCTTCTTCCTTTATGGTCCCAGGGTCCTCCACTCCTGGACTGCAAGATCACCACTCCTCTCTTTTTGCTACAAAACGTCTACCTTTATAGTTGCAACAATTGTAATCAGTCATGATAACAATTACTCACTCTTGAGCTACAAGAGTCTTATCCCTATCTCCTTTCACCAGCACCATCTGTTGTTGTTGTTAAGTGCTGTCAAGTCGATTCTGACCCATAGGGACCCTGTGTAGGGTTTCCGAGGAACAGCTGCTGAGCTTAAACCACTGATCTTGCCGTTCAAATGGCTTTGCAATCTGGCACATTAACCCACAGAACCACACCAGCCCTGTCTAGACAGGTTCAAAACCACTCAGTGGAGATTATACCTCCCTTCACACCCTCTGAAACTAAGCTCCGTGTTGAAAACTTGTAAGCTGGTCACTTTGTGCCTTTATAGCTCCATCATTTTAGGTTGCCAATGTCTAAGTTGCTATCCCTATCAACCCTATGTATAGATGAGATGGAAATGATCCTTGCTATCAAATTACCTTCTCTCTTGGTTGGTATTTTAAGCTACTGCATCTATAAGTATCCATACAAGTTCATCAAATTGTATCAAATTACACTTGCTTCTTTTCTTTTATTTTTTTTCTTCCTCTAGTTGAGTTCTGATCATCTTGCCATTGAAGCTAGGTCAAATGGATACTATCTGCGAGTATGGGAATTCTTGTGCATCTTCCCTCACTTCATATCAGCTGGATGCTTCACTCTTTGCTCTAGCCCTCTGTGGCTATGTCCATAACTCATGAGTCCCCAGGTCTCACCACACTCCAAGTTGATGGGAGTCTATTATTAAACATGGTCAGACTCAGTCCACATCTTCACTGCTGCTTTCCCCCCACTTCGCCTGATCAGTAGACCACCATGGTCATCAGCAAGATTACATGCTTACTCATGTACTTCCTTTGAGTTTCAGTCTTGGAAGGGGGTTTGTCCTGAAGGGAATTGGTTGCTTGCCTTGATGGCTCTCCTGTGGATAACTTGCTTGTTCTTAATAATTGTCCTTTTGTGACTGACATTTCATTTAGCATAATATCTTCAAGTTCCACTCAAGTTGTAGTACATAAGACGACTTCATTTCTCTTTCTGGCTAATAGTAAGTAGTCCATTATATGTGTGTACTATACTTTGTTCATTCATTCTTTGCTGGCATTTAGATTGTTTACATGTTTTTGTTGTTGTGATTGATGCTGTAATAAATATGGATATACACATGTCTTTCATGTTACTACTTCCAAGTGTTCACAGAATATACCTAGGAGTCGCATTGCTGGATTATATTGTAGTGTCATATTTATGGAGTCAGGAGGAACTACTTTGCCACGATCTATAATAGCTGTACCATTTTGCATTCCCAGCAGCAATGAACAAGGGTTCCAAATTTTCCACATCCCCACAGCATTTGTTATTTTCTGCTTTTTATTCATTGTTATTATTATCTTAAGAATGCAAGTACTTTCACAAACAAAGTATACTTATTTAACTGGTGTTTCATTTGGGTGATAAGATTAAGATGCAAAATATTTAATGAAAGTTAATTTATATACTTTTGAGTAACACTAGAGAAATAAGGAATTTTCTCCAGTGTCAGACTCATAGCTCTTAGATGCTTTCCAAATTTCATGTTTAAAATGGTCCAACAAGACAGTAAGTCTTCTTTACAGGTGAGTGGGCTTCATAAAGTCCCTGGAAAATGGAATTAAAAGGTAAAGGAATTTTCCAAGTAACTTTTTGAAGCCCCTCATGTGAGGAAACTGAAGGAGTGAATTAGGACCATGTCTTGCAAGAAATAGAAATGTGTTGCTTTTGTTGCTAAGCAACATTCAGACAATTCCAAATCACAGTGGCCTTATATAAGTTTTCTGAGGAACAGCTGGTGGGTTTGGACCACTGACCTTGGGGTTAGCAGTCCAGTGCTTATCCTACAGTGCCATAGCAGGAGGTCAGAAATGTAGTAGAGGTAGAAAATTGGAGAATTTATTATGCAGAAAAAGGGTAAGAATGCATTTGGACCTAAGACGGAATAGAAAGCCATCAGCACCTTGTTCCCCATCTGTGTGTGCCTAACTGAAAGGCCTCATTTGCCACCCTGAATGATGATGAAAATTAATTTCCCACCAGAAATTCTTATTTGCTGAAAATCTCTGGATATAGCCACAAACATCCAGGACAATTTAGGGATTCAATTCCGGTTCAAATAATACTGGTCAGAGACTCTATGTACTCAGGTTTTCAGTACTCACATAGATTTTGGTCCATCCCTATGTGTAAGGGGTTGTTGTTGTTGTTATGTGCTGTGGAGTTGGTTCTGACTCATAGCGACCCTGTACAGGGTTTCCGAGGCTGTAAATCTTTACGAGAGCAGAAAGCCTCATCTTTCTCCCGCAGAACAACTGGTAGTTTCAAACTGCTGACCTTGAGTTTAGCAGCCCAGTTTGTAATCACTACAATACCAGAGCTCCTTCATGTGTAAGTGGTAGCTCCCAAGTATTAGTGGTAATGATCCCACTGAGTAGAGTCTGACTCATCTTGACACTATATAGGGTTTCTGAGGCTGTAAATCTTTATGGAAACAGACAGGCTCTTATATTCCGTTGCTAGTGGATTTGATCTATCAAACTTACAGTTAGCAGCCCAGTGCCTAAAGAAGTGATAATGGTGGTGGTTGTGAGTTAGCTCTGACTCATAGCAATTCTGAATAGGGGTTCTGAGGCTGTAAATCTTAACAAGAGCAGAGAACCTCATTTTTCTACTGCAGAGTGGCTGGTAAATTCGAACTGTTGACTTTGGTGTTAGCAGTCCAGCTTGTAACGCATTTTGCAACCAGAGCTCCTTAGAGTAGTAATAATAGGAAGGTTAAAATTAATCTTAAATTGCCTTCTACAATGGCCTTCAATGAAGTTAAATTTGCCTCCTGTTGTGTATAACCAGTATGTTCCCAGGTCTGTCTGATGACAAAGTCTTTGTACTTATCACTGTACAATATAGCTTCACCACACATAGGGTAGCATTTATATACTGATTTCTTTTTCTCACTAATTTTTGAGTGATTTGATAAGTAAGTGTCAGCTACAAGATTAATTTTGTGATTTGTATACATTTTGCTATATTTAGGATAAATCCGTGAACAAAATACAAAATATCTTTTCACTCTCATTGTGGAAATATGTAAAGCCATATTCCATCAAATCCAACTTTAACCATGATATTTAAGTGGACATTGGGTAATTCTCAAATAAAGCAAGTTAGCATCTTATTCCATTGTTTCTCTTTTGAAGTCTTGCATAATGCTAATGAACTCTAATTCTGAACTGTTCTGAAACAGATTTGTCTTTATCTCTTGGCCTGGCAATGGTGATGATATTGTTTTCAAATCTACTTATTGTTTTTAAATCTGGTTTTGAACACCCTCACTTTCTTTTTTTTCTTTGCATTTCTTCTTAGATTCAAGCTCAGAACTACTGTTTTATTTCTGAAGTAGCAGACCAAGTAGGTACCAATTAATTCAAATTTGCTGGCAAAATAAGGGTGATATTCATTCATGAAATTAAAGCCTGCTGACAGTTCATTTAAAATTTTTGTATTTGAGTGATAGGCTGTGGCATGCCAAAAATTACATCCTCTAAGTTTAAAAAAATCCTATTTCAATAACTGGAGTTCTGGTGTGGAGCTGTAAGATAAGCACTGGACTGTAACTTCAAGGTTGCCAATTCAAAGCCATCTTAGATAGTCTATACAGGGTAGCTATGAGTCATATCAGACTCAACGGCACTTAATAGCAACAACAACAAAAAAACACAATCATTGATGTCCCTGAGTGTTTTTGTTTGCTTTTTAATTCTAAAAATTTGATTTTATATTTAGGATATAACTTATCTAACATCATTATTTTATGTTCTACAGAAAGCCTTTAGTGACTTATTTCTTAATGAAAACGTAGTTTTTTGGAAGAATAATCCAAGAATTTTTTTTTGAATGTATTTGCATCCTTTGTAAAACTTTGGTTAAAACTATTGCCTTTAAAGTAGTTGTTGTATTTTATATGACAAACCATGTAAAAAAATGACCTAGATCACAATATTGGAACAAAAAGTTTGTCCAGAATAATATGCTTTTTAAATTTATATAATGATAATAAAATAACAAGTATGTTCCATTTTGCTTTGGCTTTTAAGAAAAATAAAGATAAAATTTAGATTAAGTTTTTAGAAATAAATTGGCCCAAGAATTGAAAAACTATCTTCTAGTGGGTTTTTGGTCAGGCATTTAAAAATTGGATTTTAACATTTCACTTCCTCAACATATTTTCTTTAATATAAAATCATATTAAATCATTTTCTGATATTGCTAGAGAATTTTGTGGAACAAATGAGCTAGTTTTCCTATTTACATTAGTTGACAAAGAACTCTTACAGGCATTTGTTTCAATCATTGTAACTCTGCTTGATCATTTGTTTTTAAGACTTAGGTGATTTACATAGTGCAATTTATTGTAGAGGACAGAATGAAATACTTTTAATTTCTTAGATTAAATCTTAATATAGAAAAAGAAATATAAAATCATTAAATCATACAATCAAATGTCATGGGTCATATTTATTAGGAAACTTGAGTTTCAATATGTAGATTTTTATTTGTATTAGCAAATCATTACCATTTGTAAGAAAAAATCAATATAAACTTAAATTTGATATTTAATTAGACAATTATTGGAAATGAATTTTAAGAATTTAATATTAGAGAAGGGCAGCATTCAGGATGTCAGTATGTGATGAATATGAAAAAATACATAGAGTTTAAAAGTTATTCTTTTTATATTGCTTTCCAAAAGGTAAACACAAATTATTTCTATTTCAAGGTATGAAGATAATAAATATTTTTAAGGTGCAATTAATTTCATATAGCCATTTGTTGTTGTTTTTGTTAAGTGCCATGGAGTCGGTTCGGACTCATAGTGATCCTGTATAGGGTTTCTGAGGAGCTGCTGGTGAGCTTGAACCACTGACCTTGCAGTTCAAACCGACTTTTTGGTTCAAACCTACCTTGCAGTCCAGCGCATTAGCCTTCAGGGCCACACCAGTACTCCATATAACCATTTAGATGATCTAAACTGTTTGATATACATAAAATATGGTAAAGTTGTTTTTCAAAACTTTTTTATCCTTGTGCTTCTGAACATTGTGATAGAGTGTTGGCCCCCAGATAGCCCTATCCAGTAGGAGACCCCAAAAAGATTACCAGGACTCGAGTTTGATGCAACAGCAAGAGGTTTATTTGCCAACGTGCTGGGGTCCACCTTCACTCCTAAAACCAGGAGACAAAAGGCAACCCGGCTTTACAGTGCAAGCCAGTTTTTATAAGGTTTTAGGGGCATAATTGTGCAGTACCATAGATACAGTTTCTGATAGGTTAACAATTGGCAAATTATGAGATGTTACAGTTTAATTGGTCAGTACTGGTAGTCTTTGTTCTTAGGCTAGGGAAAAGGAAAACATCTGGCATCTGGCCTTGGGTCCTGTCTATTACTTACTTATCTAATTTTTTGCTGTTGCTAGGTGTGAAAGGATATTTAAAGACAGCATGAGCTGATTCAGCACGTTCCTGGAACAGGTGGACGTGTTCAGGCTAATGTACAGAATGGAGATTGACCTTGTCTCTGGAGGGAACTAAAACTGAGGCCTTGTCTATTTAAAATGCTTTTCTGAGCCTGACTAGAGTTTAGTCAAGCAGTCTCTAAGTAGACAAAATCAGGTAAAATCAGTTAGGTCCTTACAAGAGTAAGAATAAGACTAAAGAAAATAAGAAAATCATTATTATGACCATGATAATTTATATGTTGTTGTTGTTGTTAAGTCCCGTCGAGTCGGTTCCGACCCATAGCGACCCTGTACAGGGTTTCTGAGGGTGATAATTTATATATAGTTAATTTAATTACATGAATGATTTATTTTTATTTTATTAACTTCATGTTTGAAACTTAGTTACTGCCCAGGTGTAGTAAATTCTTCTACTGTGTTCATTTGTTACATTAGTCTTATTAACAGTTTTGGAAGTGTTATCCATAAGATCCCAAAGAAATGGAGATATAATCTATAAGAATATAAGGTAAGTTACTGAAAATTAAACACATTCTTTCTATTCAGGCTGAAATAAGGCATGAAGAACCCCCAAGGTGTTAAAATATTTTTTTGCCTTGACCAAAACAAAATACAGAAGAAGGCTTAAATAGTCATCTGAGTATCCAATACAAGTTTTCTATAAAATAATTGTTATTTCATTAGCAGTCAAGTCCTACTATGCTGGAGGACTATCTCAGGAAGGACTATTGCAGGAGTGGAAGAAAACCAAATACACATCTTTTATGGCTACTGATTACCATCACCTGGAGAGATTAATGGTGCCAGCTTGCCTAGGATGATCAATAAGAACTTGAATAAACAGACAGCAGAGAATTCCTGAAGTCCCTGAGGGAGTGGGGTCCCTGCCTTATACCCAAAATCCCTATAAAAACTCCCCTCCCTTTTGTTTTGGGAGATAGATTTGGGAGCTTTTCTACCCTCTGTTCTACAGGGTATCCATATTCAATAAATACTTAGCTCTCTGCTCTGAGTCACGTCTCTGAATATTGGTTCTATCAGTGGCAGATGATAAAGAATCATTTTTTCTGTACCAAAAGGTTAGTTTGAACTACAAGGTCTGTGTTTGAAAACCACCAGATCCTTCTAGGAAATCCTTTAAAGGGGTGCTTTGAGTTGGAACCAACTCAGCAACACTTAACAACAACAACAACAACAACAATATATAGGACTCTTGGTATGGCTCTGTAAGATAAGCACTGGACTGTGAACCACAAGGCTGGCAGTTCAAACCCACCACCTATATCTTGGAAACTCTTGGGTAGCTATGAGTCAGAACTGACTGCTAACTTCAAGATCTTGATTCAAATCCTCCAGAAGCTACTTTGAAATGCTATACTTTAGATAGATAGATAGATAGATAGATAGATAGATAGATAGATAGATAGATAGATAAAGAGAGTGTATAAATTTGAACTCTCTCTCTATAGAGATAATTTAAGCTTTCTCTCTACATATATATAAATACATATATATATATTAGCTCTGTAAAGTTAGTTTGAATCGCAAGGTCGGTGGTTCATACTCATCAGTCGTTCCTTGGAAACTCTACACAGAATCTCTGTGGGTCAGGGTCAGAATTGACTTGAAGGCACTTAACAACAACTATATATATATATATATATATATATATATAGAGAGAGAGAGAGAGAGAGAGAGAGAGAGAGAGAAGGTAAGAGACTGAATTTGCACCATATATAAAGAGTTAACACTTTGCACCACCAGGGACATTAGTTTGAGTCTGTTGTTGTTAAATGCTACCAGTTGGTTTCCACTCAGTGACCCTGTAAAGAGTTCCTGAAGAGGGAAACTGTTAGCAGTCCCAAAATGATAGATAAATAGCTCAGAAACCTTTGGCAGCTGTGGTTGTGTTGGTCTGTTTCCCAAGTAAACCAATCCTCCTAATCATAATACAACTCAAGGACATAGCAGAACCCTGCTTCAATGCTGTGCCAAGGCTTCATGTGCATTAGACAGTGTCCACATATGGTAGTGTAGTGGTTACGAATTGGGCTGTTAACCTCAAGGTCAGCAGTTCGAAACAACCAGCTGTTCCACAGGAGAAAGATGAGGCTTTCTGCTCCCATAAAGATTTGCAGCCTCAGAAACCTTGTGCAGGGTCGCTATGAGTCCCAACTGACTCTACGGTATTCAACAACAACAACAACTTCATATTTGTTATTAAATATTTTTAATATTGCCTATGAAGGAGTCCTGGTGTAACTCTGTGGGATAGCACAGAGTCAGTGGTTCAAACCCACCTGTTCTTCCTTGGAAACCCTATGAGTCAGAATCAACTTGATAACACTTAACAACAACAACAACAACAAATCAGCAACAATGCATAGGAAAGCTTTTTAAGTCCTCATTATAAATCAATTCAATCTTATTTTACATATAATGAGCTGTCTTCTGGTACTGGTTTATTTAGCCTCTCACATGCTCTTGTGACTAGACTCAATAAATGCCTCATTTATTTAAAAATTTTTCTCTTTATCATTCTAAATCACATTTAAATAAAAACAAATTTAACAAACACAAAGGAAAGAATATTTAAAGTCAAAAGTCATAATCATTATCAATATAAATTGAAGGTGAGCAAAGTTAGTGTTCTCTATTGATAACTCTAAGTTTGGAGATTAGATTCCACTCAGAAACACCACACAGAAGAAAGACCTGACAATCTCCTTCTGAAAAATTATTCATTGAAAATCCAATAGAGTACAGTTCTACTCTGACACACTTGGGATATGTATGTTGTTACTGTTGTTGTACTAGGCTGTAATGTTTGCCAGGGTAGGAAGCTTCATCTTTCTCCTGAGAAACAGTTGGTGGATTCAAATTGCTGACCTTGCAGTTCAAAGTTCAGTGTTTATCCAACAGAGCCACTGTACTACCCTATACTATTTGTTGTTGTTGTTAAGTGCCATCAAGTTGGTACAGACTCATTGTGACCATGTATAGGGTCTCTGAGGCTGTATATCTTTGAGGGAGCAGTGGGCTGAAACTGCCAAAATGGCGTTTAATAGTCCAGTGCTTATTCTACAGAGATACCAGCCCCCACTCCACGTACACTGTTATTAATTCAAAAAAGAATAGCTCTATTCTCCAAAAGGTTTATATCCACAGGTATTAGAGTTAGATCTCAACTTATATTTTGGAAGAACACAATTCATAATAAGGGGCAAGAAGAAGACTGAAATTAGAAAAAGTCAAACTTGGATTTATACTCTAAACAGTGAATAAGTGCCTTCAAGTCAGTTCAACTGATAGTGACCTTATGTCCTGTGCCATATCTACAAATAAAGGTATGTTTCAGTCCATTGCAAAGTCACTGTGTCAATCCATGTTGTTGATGGTCTTCCTCTTTTGTGCTCATGCTCTAATTTACCAAGTCCTTCTCCATGAACTGATCCCTCCTAATAGCAAAACCAATGTAAGGGAGACACAGTGTAAGGAGCAGTCTAGCTGCTATATCTTTTCAAAGACAGATATATTTGTTCTTCTCAATATTTTTCTCTAACACCATAATTCAAATATGCTGATTCTTCTACTGTCTTCCTTTTTTATTCTCCAGTTTTCTTGCATATAAAATCATTGAAAATATTATAGCTTGTGTCATGGACACATTAGTTCTTAATGTGGCATCTTTGTTAAAACATTTAAAGAAGTCTTTTGCAGTGGATTTTACCAATGCAGTCCTTGATTTGATTTCTTGACTGCTTCTTCTGTGGGCATTGACTGTGTAAAATGAAATTCTTGACAACATCAGTAAGTGTTTCAAATTCTTATCATTTTAGCAAGCAAGGTTGTGTCATTTACATATTGTTGAAAAATGAAAAGTAACCTACAAAGGAGAACTAAGATTAATAAAACTGTGTTCTGATATCTCAGCAGAAACCATGTTGGCAAAAAGACAATGGGGTGACATATATAAAATGCTGAAGGAAAACAACTGAGAACAAACAGTCATATCCTACAAAACTGTCACTTTCATATGATGGCAAATTTAGGACATTTCCAGATAAATAGAAATTAAAATAATTTGCAAAACCCAGATCAGCTTTACAAAAAAACATTATAAGGGGCTTTCTTGGGATGGAGAATCAGCAATATTATACAATACCTTGAGATTAACATGACATGACATTATGGCCCAGATCTCAAACCAGATACAGAAGTATCCATGATAAAACAGATCTACAATACTGAAAATAGGCAAACAGAGCTATCAGTTTGCAACTACAACAACAAAGAATAATAAAAGTAAAAAGAGGGAGTTGTATAGTTACAGAATTTCCAAACAAAAAGGAAATTGAGTAGATTTCAAGAAAAATATAAATAAAAATAAACCTAATTGTAAGCCTAAAACTAGACCAAACTCTACTCCTACCCTAGCCCAACCCCTACCCCTAAGAGTAACAATAAGCCTCATCCTAACCATAACTCTGGAATAAGGAAGACCATAGAAGAATTGATGCATTTGAGTTATGGTGTTGGAGGAAAATATTGAAGGTGCCATGGGCTGCCAAAAGAACCACCAGCTCTCTGTTGGAAGAAGTACAGCCAGAGTGCTCCTTGGAGGATAGTATGACCAAACTTCGTCTCTCATACTTCAGACACATTGTCAGGAGGGACCAGTCCCTGGAGAATGACATCATGTTTGGTAAGGTGGAAGGTAAGAGAAAAAGAGGAAGGCTCCCAACGAGATGGATTGTCCAAGTGGCAGCATTGATGGGCTCAAGCGTGGCAACAGTAGTGAGGTTGGCCCAGGATCAGGCAGTGTTTTGTTCTGCTGTGCATAAGGTCACTATGAGTCAGTAACAACTCGATGACACCTAACAACAACAACAACAACAACAACAACCGTAACTCTAACACTACATAAAGTCTTAGTATTAGTCTAGTCCTAGCCATAGTACTAACCCTAATCTTAGCAACAAAAACAAAAAGACGGTAGTAATACACCGAGTCACTGTACTAAAAGAATTGGTTGATATTTGAACATTTCAGGAGGTCATTGTTGTTGTTAAGTGCTATGGAATCAGTTCCCACACATAGGAACCATGTATAGGGTTTCCGAGGCTTTAATTCTTTGAAGAAGCAGAAAGCCTTATCTTTCTCCTGCACAGCTGCTGGCAGGATCAAACTATGGACCTTGCAGTTAACAGTCTCATGCTTATCTAATGGAGCCACCACACTCCCTTTCAAGAGGTAGCATATGATTAAGAACCAAAGATATTGAAGGAAGAAGTTCTAGCTGTATTGAAGAATTGATGAAAAACAAGGCTTCAGGAATACCAATTGAGATGCTTGAACAAAGAAATGCAAGCACTTGCCCCTCTATGCCAAGAAATTTGGTAGACAATTACCTGGTCAACCGATAGGAAAAGATCCATATATGTGCTCATTTAAGGAAAGGTGAGCCAACAGATTATTGGAATTATAAATTAATATTATTAATATACAAGAAAATGTTTGCTGAAGAAAATTTAAAAATAATCTCTGTAGTACATGGTTATGGAACTGCCAGAAATTCAAGCTGGATTCAGAAGAGGATGTGTAACTAGGGCTGTCATTGTTGATGTCAGATGGGTCTTGGCTGAAAGCACAGAATACTAAAAAAAAGTGCTTACTTGTGTTTCACTGACATTACATATGCAAAGGTATATGACTGAGTGGATCATAACAAATTGTAACAACATTTTAAAGAATGGGAATTCCAGAATCTTAGATAGTGCTCATGCAAAACCTATACATAGAACAAGAACAGCATAAGGGGATACCGTGTGGTTTAAAACCTCAAAAGAGGTGTGCCAGGGTTGTATCTTTTCACTATATTTATTCAATCTCTATGTGGAGCAAATAATCCAGGATCTTGACTATATAAGAAAAAAATAGCATCAGGCTTGGAGGAAGACTCATTACATATTATGAAAATATAAAGGGATCTTCATGAGTCAGAATTAACTCAAAGGTAACTGGTAGTAATTGCTCAAATATTTCCATAGCACTGAGGATACTGCTGATATAATATGTCTAACAAGTAGCAGTGAGTAAAAAGAAATGTCTGTGTCCTTAGATAAAGAAATAAAATATTTAGTATATTTTACACATAATTCCATCAAAAATGCTTAAAATAAAAAGTATTGTTGTTGTTGTTAAGTGTCGTGGAGTAGGTTCCTACCCATAGCAACCCTGTATAGGGTTTCTGAGGAGCAGCTGGTGAGCTTGAACCACTGATTTTGCAGTTCAAACTGACTTTTCATTCTAGTGCATTAACCCACAGTACCACATCAGGAGTATCAGTAAGAGTTATTATTGGAGTCCTGGTATGGCGCTGTTGGTTAATACATTGGACTGCAAAGTCAGTTTGAACTGCAAGGTCGGTGGTTCAAGTTCATCAGACGTTCATTGGAAATTCTATACAGGGTTGCTATGGGTTGGATCCAATTCTATGGCACTTAACAACAACAACAACAACAACTCATACCTATGGTTATGTCTTACTGTCATGTCAACAATGAATTAAGTGTCATTTCAGTGTTAGAGAACCTACAATTGTTAGGTTGAATAAAAAAAAAATTTAATTTAAACAAGATATAAGAAAACAAACCCACAAATCTTATACACACACACAGACATGCAATAAGGTGGTGCTCTATATCCCAAAATGTTAAAAAAAATACTATAATATAAAGAAATAACTTTCATTACAGAAGACTCTGTCAGAGTCTATAATCTGTTGGCTTGTTACTGTGCTAATATGCACTCAGAATCTCCAATTCAATGCTTTGAATTTTCACAAATGCATAGGACCAGGGACAGTTTTCAGGTCCATTGTATACATGTTGATTAATGTCAATTCATTAGTCATACGTTTAAAAATAAAACAAAGTGCATTTCAGATTTATAGATAAATACTCCATGTGGCTAATTTAATAAGAGTGTGCTGCTGTAGCATGAGCACTGGACTGCTAGCCACAGGGATGGGGGGGTGGGGGGAAGTTCAAATCACCAGCTCTTCCTTGGAAACTCTTTACAGGGACAATATGAGTTGGATCCAACTCAAAGGCACTTAACAACAACAACAACAATGCTAGTTGGGGGAGCAAGATGTTCTGTATGGTGAACACTGAACTGTGTACCACAAACCCTACCAGCCACACCTCGTGATGACTTTCTGCTCTGGCAAAGATTTAAAGTCTTAGAAACCTTATTCAGCATAGTTGTGAATCAGAAACGAATGGATGGTCCTTAACAACAACAATAGTGTTAGTTGAAGCAATACAGCCTCATAATTATTTGAAAAACTTCTTACAACGGTAAGAATCTTAAGAGGGATTTTTTTTTCATTTGTGGCAGACCACTCAAAATAAAGAACGGATTTTCTTTCTTCCTAACTCTGGCTCATAATCATGTTAGAGGTATCCTACTGCAACGGAAGAAGAATAGGAGGAGATTATAGAAGATTAAGTACTAGAATGGGGTTCATAATACATAAAGTTAAAATTAGATTTTTCATTTCTGAAATGAAAAAAACACATTGAAATACAGATAATTAAATATGCTTGGCTAAAACTTCATTTACCTAAGTGGAACAACACACTTGAGATTGCCATGAGCTGTTATTGACTTGCCAACAGCTAACAACAAGTGGAGCAGCATGGCCCTCAGTGGCCACATAATTGATCCTAGGGAGTTCCATTCACCATTAACTGTGTCATCTAAATTGTGTCTCTTTCATTCCCTGGGCTTTTGTAATTTCAGCTGTGAAAAGAAAATCATGCTATCTTATTAGCTTTGAAATTAAGAGGCTGAATGTCAACAGTTTATTTAGGTCATATTCACTTCTAGCATTTGTGATTTTATTGTTGTTCTCTTAATGAATTATAATAACAAATTTATTTGCAATTTATGACATAAGAAATAATAGGATTGGAAATGACAATATCTTTTATTACATTTTTTATAAATGATTGCAAAGATGCCATATAATAGTATTATGTTTTATCAAAGGTACCTTAATGAAATTATATTTTTTACAGCCCTTTGGATGGATTGTATGCAGCATTGGGACAAGCACTGGGACATTCATACTATGTATGGATTGTTGTTGTTGTTAAGTGCCGTTGAGTCAGTATTATGGATAGCCCACTGCAATCCACAAGATTCTAGTTCATGGTGATACCAGATGCTACAGAGTAGAAATGCTCCAGAAAATTGTCATGATTGTAATATTTATGGAAGCAGATGGCCAGAACTTTCTTTTGGAGTGCAGCTGGGTGGATTCAAATCTCCAACTTTTTAATTAGCAGTTGAGTGAACGCCATTTGTGTCACCCAAGGTACAGTTTGCCATAGTCACAAAAGCATAAGGAGATTCTTTTGTTCCCATTAGGTACTATTTTCACTTCACTTCACATACCATGATTGAATTTTTCAGTATCCGTAGCATCTTTGTCATTCAAACTGTCTTTCAAAATTCCGACTTTGTCGTTCAAACTGATCTAGCGGCCAACTGCATGATCCCACGGTGCCATACCAAAACTCAACAAAAATCCAAAAGTTGTTTGCAACAGGTTTAATAAAGACTGTTAAAAAATATCGGAAGGATCCCATGTAGGAGAACTTTGAGTTGGTTCTGTGATTTTTGAGAAAAGAACTAGAGCTGAGTGAAGTTTTCTTAGTTTTGAAGAGGGAAGTTCAAATGTAATGAAAAATTATAAGAAATAGTGTTTTCCTATTAACTGAGTGGTTTGTGATGAACTATCACAAAGTGGTTCCTTCCTTAAATGTTTAGGAATATTTGTTTAAATAACATTCATTTGTCTTTCAAATTCTAAGGTATTTGTAAAGGCAGAGGGGAAGCATTTAATTTCTAGAATGCATTTTTCTAATAAATTTTCTAAAAGTGCCTTAGATTAATCTTTTTATTTCCATTGTTTCATCTTATTCAGCCCTTCTCACTAATTATCTAGTGTTATTATTAATACCTTCAAAATGGTTTTCTTGTGTTATGTTCCTGCTACTCTGACCCCTTTTTTAGAATACATTTAGAAGTATTTCTGCTATGAACGTGCAACTACTCTACCAGACTTTGTTCTTTTTACCTTTTCTCTTCCTTCTATATCCTTTGAAATCATATCTTGCATAATATTTTCTATTTTTTTATTACTTATTGTTTGAAGGTTTTACATTTTTCTAACACTTTATCTATTTTCTTTGGTTATTCCTGCAGCACTTTTCTGAATTGTTCCTTGTTTTTATCAACATTTCTATTAATAGTTTGGAGGTACCCAAATATCATTCACCTGAACTCTTTTTTAGGTAGTTTCAGTACCTCCTATCCTCAAAAAAAATATTTTCTAGCTCTGCCTCTTGGTTATTTATTTGAGTTACTCTATCTTGGTCCTTCGATATGAAGATGATACAACCTTGTTTGCTGAAAGTGAAGAGGACTTAAAACATTTATTGTTGAAGATCAAAGAGCACAGCCTTCGGTATGGGTTACATCTCAATGTAAAGAAAACAAAATTCCTCACCACTGGACCAATAAACAACATTCTTATCAATGGAGAAAAGATTGAAGTTGTCAAGGACTTCATTCTTCTTGGATCAACTATCAACACGCACGAAAGCAGCAGTCAAGAAATCAAACGACGTATTGCATTAGGCAAATCTGCTACACAAGACCTTTTTAAAGTGTTGAAGAGCAAAGATGTCTGCTTGAGGACTACGGTGCACCTGACCCAAGCCATGGCATTTTCAATAACCTCATATGCATGCGAAAGCTGGACAGTGGATAAGGAAGACCATAGAATTGATGGTTTTGAGTTCTGGTGTTGGATGAGAATATTGAAAGTGCTATAAGCTGCCAAAAGCACCAATGTATCCATTTTGGAAGAAGTACAGCCAGAATGCTCCTTGCAGGCCAAGATGCCCTAAAACTTCGTCTGTCATACTTCAGACATATTGTTAAGAGGTGCAAGTCACTGGAGAAGGATATCATGTTTGATAAGGTGGAGAGTCCGAGAAAAAGAGGAAGACACTCAACGAGATGAATTGGCCAAGTGGCAGCATCGATGGACTCAAGTGTGGCAACAGTAGTGAGGTTGGCCCAGATTCGGGCAATGTTTCATTCTGTTGTGTACAAGGTCGCTATGGGTCAGTACCGACTCGATGGCACCTAACAACAACAACAAATCTTGGTTTTCATGTAAGCAGAGATTATATGTTGCTTTTAAGGCATTGTGTTGTTGTTGTATTTGTATTACATTGATGAATGTCTGTTGGTGTATTTTTAGGTACTCATCAACTGCCTTTTGGTGGTTGTAATCAAGAAATGAGCTGGTGGGCCACTCTCTTGTTTGCTATTTATGAAGTTCAGTTCAGGGTGAATTTGGCTGATATTAGTTGATGCTGTTGATCCAGTGTATAGCAGCTGATCTTGACTGTAGCCTAATTGGAGGGGTTGTAGAGGGTATGGCTATGATTGGACTGTATTGCCATAGTTGCTGTCTCTTGCCAGGTAAAAGGAAGGCAAGAGACAGAGTCTTAACTGTGCTAACAAGGTACTTGTAGGCGTATAGGTATTTATTCAGAAACACCATTTTAAATAATTTTGATTTGAGCTCATAGAAATAGGAGCTTGTGATTTTAAAAATATAGACTAACAGAAATAGGAACTTAGATTTTTTTCACTTATAATAAACAAAGTAGGAACTTGGAATTTGCTATTGTTATTGTTGTTAAGTGCTGTGGAGTCGATTCTAACTCATAGCAAACTTGTATAGGGATTCCAAGGCTTTACCTCTTTTCTGGAGCAGAGAGCCTTTATCTTCCTCTTAAAGTGTGGCTAGTGGGTTTGAAATGTGGCCCTTGTGATTTGTAGTCCAGTGGTTATTGCAACCAAACAGAAAGGAATATTTATAAAAATGTAAAGCATGATTCTAAAAGAAACACACTAATATCAAGCATTGTTGTTGTTGTTGTTGTTAAGTGCCGTCGAGTCGGTTCCGACCCATAGCGACCCTGTAGAGGGTTTCCAAGGAGCGACTGGTGAGCTTGAACTACCAACCTTGCAGTTCAAACCAACTTTGCAGTCTAACGCATTAACCCACAGTGCCGCACCAGGACTCCTTGTGGTTACTAGTCCAGTGCTTATGTTACAGCACCACCTCAGGATTCTTGATATGCAGAGCTATGTTTAAAGAGAAGTTAGTTTTCAAGTTTTGAAACTCTGAATTTTAAGCAGTACTTTCTAAGAGAAAAAAGTAAAATGATATTTAAGGGATGGGATTATGAGCAGTTTCTATCTCATGAGTCTAATTTCATTTTTAATAACAAAAATAAAACACTAGATGTCATTACATTAGATCCTGGTATGGTATTGTGGGTCAATGTGCTAGACTGCAAAGTCAGTTTGAACCACAAGGTCGGCAGTTCAAGCCTACCAGTTGCACCTCAAAAACCCCATAGGGTGGCTACTGGTGGGAACCATCTCAACTGCACTTAACAACAACAGCAACAACATTTTTTTTTAATGTGTT
This sequence comes from Chrysochloris asiatica, assembly GCF_000296735.1. NCBI lineage: Eukaryota > Metazoa > Chordata > Mammalia > Afrosoricida > Chrysochloridae > Chrysochloris > Chrysochloris asiatica. The sequence continues at coordinate 9,739,816 of NW_006408561.1, read as the reverse complement.
TTTGTATTATCATTCTCTTCAAATCAGTATTACAGTACTTAATTTTTGGTACAAAGTTTCAACTGCTTGTTTAATAAACTTACAAACATACTGAGGATTTTAAAATTATTTTTACAATGTTTATTTCTGATTGCAGTGACAGATATAAGATGGAAATACTTTATTGTAGGAAAGGTATTTTTAAAAAATGTAAACACAACTAATATTTAAAATTCATAAAAATGGTTAATTTTGGTTGAGTTGAAATTTAGAGTTTCTTTTCTTTCTACATATATGAAACATGCTGTGTGAAAGTTCAGTTAATGCCTTCCTCCAAAAATGTATGAATACTTATTTTTTTTAATTTTCCCCTTAGTTGACCCTGTTATTGATCGTCAGTTATTTAAAAATCTTTTGAATATTCCTTGACTTTTAATTCTATCTTTCTTCTCTTTATTTCTTAAAATTCTTATTTCAAGGGAAACAATGTGGCTGTATTAAACTCTGATTTCCCAGTCCATTTCTGAAACTTTATTTATGGCTCCCAAATCCCTAACTTCATTTGCAAAATCAGTCTTGAAAACCAACTTGATTATTCTGCTGTGTCCTGAAATTTTAAATCTCAGTGTTCCCCAGGTACCTCAAAACAAGCACCTCACAGATAACCACCTCATAGACCACATTCCAAAATGAATACTTCAGAGCATACTCATACTGTACACTAAACTAGGTAAAAATATAATTTATTTCTTCATTTTACGGATCTATTGAAGTATTTAATCTTGGTAGAACCATAATTTGTAAATTCTTATTTTACTGATTTGTCTTAAAAAATGTTTGTTTTCAGAATGCCAATTCAGATCTCAGTAATTAAATAATGTTATGTTCTAGATCACCCAAAAACAAAACCCATTGCCAATGAGTCTATTCCAACTCATAATAACCCTACAGTGCAAAGTTGAACTGCCCCATATGATTTACAAGACTGTGATATATATGGAGGAATCCTGGTGTGGCACTGTGGTTTAATGTGTCAGACTGCAAAATCCTTTAAATTGTAAGGTCAGTGATTCAAGCTCACCAGCTGTTCTTTGGAAACTGTATACAGGGTCGCTATGGATTGGAATTGATTCGACAGCACTTAAAAACAACAACAATATATATGGAAGTCGATTGTCAGATTTTTCTCCTGCAGAGCCACTGGATGAGTTTACAAGAGCAGCCTTTTGCTTAGCAGCTAAATGCTATCCACTGCTCCACTAGGACTCCTTTACATCCTATATTTGTAGTTGTTAAATGCTGTCGAGCCAGTTCCAATTCGTAGAAACCATGTATAGGGTTTCCAAGGAGCAGATGATGAGTTTGAACCACTACTCTTGCGGTTCAAACCAACCTTCAATTCAGTGCTTCATCCCACAGTGCCACACCAGGACTCCACACAGAATCCTAAAACAGAAATCTGAAGGGATCTTAAGAACAATCTAGCTCACTACTAAATTAATACTAGAGCTAGGAGTAGCACCACATCTTCTGATTCCCAGTGTAATGCCCTTGCTGAGTTTTGCTTCCTTCTGGGTTCCCACTTAAATACTGAGATCTTGCCTAAAGTGAAAATCCTTGATAATATTTTCCTTTGTTTCAGTTTACATATTATTCATTATAAACCTTCTTGTCAGAATCAGCTTATTAAAAACAAGAAAATATTATATTGGAAATATATTTTAAAACATTAAAATTTATTTCAGAAAAACAGGTACAAACCTAATACAAAACAATAAAGCTATATGTTTTAAAATATTTAATTTTTCCCCATAAATGTGTCAGATTATGTCTATATATGTGAACACTCTTTTGGAACAACCAAAGCATCATGTTTAAACTTGAACAAATCCTGACGATTTTAGTCTTACTACTTTTCTCTCTCTTTCCAAAATATCCAATAGGAACCTTTCTAATTTACTCAAAGAACATCATGAACCATTTTTCTTATTTTTATTTTTTTAGAGACAGTGGTTAACTTTTTATTTCTAATTGAGTGAAGCTTTACAGAGCAAATCATATTTCCATTCAAATATTCATACACATTTTGTTTCATGTCACTGATTGCAAACCCCCAAATGTAACATCACTTATCACACTCTTACCTGTGTTTCCATTTCTCTTTTTTTCCTACCTTTTCAAAACTTTCTGTCATTAAATATTTGATCAGTATTTAAATATAGAAAACTGTCTCATAAATATTTTAGTAAATATGTTCAAATTTGGCTCCAAATAGGTGTCATACATTGCATTTGATGTTCTCACTCGTGCAATGTGAGTATGTATATATCTTTTACACATTGTCATGATCATTAAGGGACAGTTGAGATGTGGTTATCTCCATAGTGATGAAACCTAATGCAGGTATAGTTAACTCTATGATAATTGGCTATGAGTAGCCAATCAATTGAAGAGATATTTCCTTGGGGGTGTGACTTTCTCAAAATACAATGACATTTGGGAAAAGCGTGTTCCTTTTCTTTTGGGGACCTGGGACTCTACAACTGTGAGCTATTTCCTTGATATAAACTTCTCTTTTTATATGTGTGTGTGTGTATATATATATAAAATCTCCCATTGGTTTTACTTCTCTAGAGAACCCAGTATAAGACATGTGGCAGAGTGGGGTTCTAGAGAAACAAAATCACAAGTATGAGTTTTTAAAATTGGTTCTCAAGTCTGACTAATTTTAAAGGCACTGATAACTCTGCTGTACTAGTAAAGAAAGTTGTAGCGTGGAGGCATGTCTGACTTCCACTTCATCGGATTTGGTCTTAGGCTGACTTTGATTTTGGTTCTCTTTCCCACTGTAGGAAGTCAGACATGGTCCCCACATGGTTTTTGCAGTTGGTGTCAGGAGTGAGATTCGTTGCAATGGATCCAGACTCTAGGAAGCATGAGGTTTTGTAAGAGAAAGAAACAAGGGGCAAGACTTTTTTTTTTTTTTTTTTAATAGTTGTTTTGTTTTTTCTTACTTGTAATGGCCGAAAGTAATGCAAGATGAAAAATGCTTCAGCTGAGGAGAGAAAAGTAATGTCTAGAGTTGCCTAAAGCAGATGACAAGCTGGTTAAACTAGATGGCTGATATGCGTCCAAGACCTACTGGATCCACTCTGCCAGAGGCCCAAGGCCAAATGTGTATGAGTGGGGTTAGTCTAAGGGTGGATGAGAAAAGATTGAACTTGAGTGTTTTCAAAAATTTTATGTGTTTGACTGCCTTACGGATATTAGTTTATCATGCCTATTATTGTATAATAAACATGCATTTGTGATTGAAATCAAAAGTGGTGATTATGATTACAGAGAGCTTATAAATCTACCTTCAACCTATTCTTGATTGGATTTTCTAAAAGGGAAGTTAAAAATTTCCCAGAAATAGATTTTTGTTTTAAGTGTTTGTAACAAAGAGTTTGAGGCATTAGGTGGATACCTGAGCTTCACCCAGAACCTTCAGAGTTGAGATATTTGCATTTGAAAAGACATACAGACCAACCCAGAACTTCTAACAGATGATTCATGATTCAAAAAAGACTTGCAGTAAAAAGGTGGACTGCTTGACTTTTGAGTTTTAAGCAAGCTGTTTGCCTTGGAGACATCAAGACAAGTAAATTCTGCCAACCAGAGAAAACTCCCTTCTGGGACTGAAAGTTAAAGGGAACTGGTGATACATCTAGTATGCTCACTGGTGACCACGTGGATCTACTTGAGTGCAAATGGGAAAACACAACAATGAAGACATGGGCTGAGTTTGGACATATTCCATTGTCATATGTTGACCTTGAGGTGAGAGAGATAAGAGGAAGGACGGGCTGTTGATAAGTTTAGAGAGTTTTATGAACTTCTGAGCCCTTGAGCACTGACCTAGATCATGGGGGTAGGCTGAGAGTGAATGAGTCAGCTAATCAGAAATGCAGGAAGATGTGTGTGAACTCCCAAACTTGTAGCTGGTAACCATATGACTCAGCTTGGATGACTAGGGCTGAATTGACCACAACATGACTACGTGAGAGAAAGATGTTTGATAGCATGAGTAAAGTGTAAATTGCTACAATTTGATAGACTGGACTTTTGCTTATGGATGCAGTTGCTCAAAAGTTCAACCAGATTAGATTATTCATATCAAGGAACATGCTTGTACTGAGTTGATAATGACAGGTAATTTATAATTAGCTACCAAAAATGGGGACAGTAAAGGCATGAAATAGGTGGTCTACAAGATTTCCTGGGTGTGCTTCATCTCTGAATGAATGGTTAAGGGAGAATCCTCACTGAATACCTTTCCTCTTTCCCAGATGGGTCCAGTGGAAGGAGCAGGTGATGATTCTGATAGGATTTTATGATTTAAACTGTGATTTAATTGTTAGCAGGATTAATGGTGATTGTTAAAACTGTAAACTCTAGGGCCTGGATTTGTTAGTTTTCCCTTCCAGCTACGTTTAAGTGGTGACAACTCAAAAGCAGGAAAAGACAATCTCATGATCATCAAGAAAGCAGAGCTTGAATGGAGCATGAGTTCCCTACCTCTAAGAGCAGTGACAGCAGAAGGAGCAGCAGAGATGATGTCATAGAAAAGACAGAGCAGCTGTGGAGTCTAGGCCCATGTACTGAGTAATGCTTTGCACCTGTGGATAGGAGACTGGCTTGCAGAATGTGTCCTTTGGACATTTAAATGAATATATATTTTTTGTTTTATATGTGTGCATCAAATATTTTTGCTTTGTTCATTTGTGAAATAAAAGATGTAAATGGGATCAGTACATTTTTGGTTGTATACATTTTAGTTATATCATGTTAGGCACAAATATGGCTTTACGATTTTCTTTACTTAGATATTATACATATAGTTTATACGTGCCAAGTTGACAAGGAGTGGACTGTGATAGTTAAGATTTTGTGTCAGCTTGACTAGGCCAGGATTCCATTGATTTGGCAGTTGAGATGTGGTTATTCCCATGGTGATGAAACCTAATACTGGCATAGTTAACTCTATGATGATTAGCTATGAGCAGCCAATAAACTGAAGGAATGTTTCCTTGGGAGTTTGGCCTGCTCCCAGTTTATGATGGACATGCAGGAAGGGATTGCTATTTTTCTGTTGGGGACCTGGGACTCTACAATTGTGAGTCATTTCCTTGATGTAATTTCTGTGTATATATGTACATATATAATTTTCACTGGTTTTGCTTCTCTAGAGAACCCAGCCTAAGACAGCCATTATCAAATCATGACCCTTTCACCTGTTTGATGCTTCAATCAACACATTGTCATTTTAAATAACTGATATTCAGAGTGTCTTATCAACTTCCTTAAATTAGCTCACAAGTCTCTGATATGACTCCATTAATCTTCTATACCTTCCTCTAGTTTTAGGGATTAAAACACAGAACAAAAACATGCAATAGCCCATTCTACTTTTCCTGTTCTATGTTAGGAGTTTTCCATTTCCTTAGGAGCTATCATTTACTTTAATGAGAAATAATATTTAGAATTCTCTATAAGAATGAATTCTATTGCACACAACATGAACAATTTGCTAGACAGCTTATAACTAATGAGCTAGTCATTATTTCCAGATGTGTTTAATACACAAGCTACACAGTATATATAATATAAAGTACTGTATATATAATATAAAGTACTGTATATATAATATAAAGTACTGTAAGTATAGAGTAGTGGTTACGAATTGGGCTGCGAACAATAAGGTCAGTGGTTCGAAACTACCAGGTGCTCCGCGGGAGAAAGATGAGGCTTTCTACTCCCGTAAAGATTTACACCCTCGGAAACCCTGTACAGGGTTGCTATGGGTCGGAACCGACTCGATGGTACATAACAACAACAACAACAACACACAGTATATACATTTATTAGGAATTATACTGATGTTTCTAAATTATGTTTGAGATTGAAGTGACTTTGATGTTGTTGGTAGATGGTGTTGAATTTGGTTGGACTCGTAGTAATCCTATGTGCAACTGAAAAAAATATAGTTATGTGTCATCCTTGTAATTGTTGCTATTTTTGAGCCCATTGTTGCAGTCACTGTGTCAATCTATCCCATTGAAAGAATTTCACTTTTTTTGCTGACCCTTCACTTTATAAAGTATGATGTCGTTCTCTAAGAACTGGTCCATCTAGGTAATATGTCCATTCTTGCTTCTAAGCAGTGTCCTAGCTGTACTTCTTCCAAGACAGATTTCTTCATTCTTCTGCTAGTCCATGAAATATGAAATATTTATCACTAGTAATACAATTTAAAAGCATCAATTATTTTGTTTTTCTTCCTTTTTGATTGTCTAGCTTTCACATGTATATATGGTGGCTTAAAATACCACAGCTTGTGTCAGATTCATCGTAGTCCTCAAAGTGCCATTTTTGTTTTTTAACACTTAAAGATATAATTTGCAGCAAATTTACCCAACAGCTAGAATTTTTGTAATTGTTTATTTTCTTCTTTTTCTTGCATATCAACAAACAAAGGTCCTGGAAGCTTTACTCCATCCATGTTATTAAGGTTGACTCTACTTTGAGGAGGAAACTCTTCCTAAATCATATTGTGAGTGAATCCCAATCTGCAGGGCTCATCTTCTGGCACTTTATTAGACAGTACTCTATTATTAATAACATTTTCACTGGCCAATTATTCAGAAGTAGATCACCAGATCTTCCTTTATAGTTTGTCTTAGTCTACAAGCTTGTTGAAACCTGTCCACCATGGGTGACCCTGCTGGTATCTGAAATATTGGTGACCTGGCTTCCAGCATCACCACAACACACAAGTCACCACAGTATGACAAACTGGCAGACAAGTGATGGTTTTATTCATTAGGGATGTATAATCATATTAATGTGTTTTATGCCACTTAAAATAAATCTTCTCTGCATGGTAAAGCCACCAACTTCAGACTTATTTGTTTTACTTTGCTCATGGTTTTCAGATAGTGTGTTTAATCAATTTTTTTATAATTATGATAAACTTTACCTGCTGCCAATGTAAAATGTACAAGTCAGTTTATTCAAGAGTCTATCTTCGGTGCTATTTTCTAAATCTAAATTCTGCCCTCATGCTAACCTTTTAATTCATTTAATTATTATTATTTTTTTTTTAGTAAGTAAATGAACATAGTTTAAAACATTTGTTTATTTGAGTTATTGTTGCTATAAATGTGCTTTTATTATTTGCATACTTACATTTATTTTAGTATGGTCATAAGAATCTCATGGGATTCATGATTGCTCTAGATGATTTTGCCAAAATGAGACTTTTTTGGTATGATGAGGAATATAAAAGTAAACATATAAGGTATTCCATATGTGATGCAGATGAGTTGTTAAAAGCTAAAACAATCTAAGACTCATTTCTGTTGTTGTTAGGTGTCGTGGAGTCATTTCTGACTCATAATGAGCCTGTATTAAGTTTCTGAGGCTATAAATCTTCACAGATATAGAAAGCTTCATCTTTCTCTCATAAAGTGGCTGCTGGACTCAAACTGTCCACCATGTAGTTATCAGTTCAGTGCCTATCCTACAGCACCACTATCTCCAGTAGCCAAGCTCAATTACTTTACTATAGATCCAACATTAAGGATGACTGAAAATTAATTAATTTGTTGTGTGGTTTACTTAAGTCAAAATGGAATGCCATAGTAAATAATTTTCCATAATCTCTCACTCAGACAAAGACATATACACAAAAATAAACAAATGAAGATAAAATAAGGAGTAAGTACACAATATAAACTAAAAACAGCAATTAATTGCATCTATGTCCTGTTGTGGCATTGAGGGTTAATGTGCTGGACTGCAAGGTAGGTTTGAACTGCAAGGTCATCACTTCAGGCTCACTAACCACTCCTTGAAATCCCCATACAGGGTTGCTTTGAGTCAGCTTTGACTTGAAGGCATTTAACAACAACAGAAACAATAACAACATATACATATGAGGTCCCTGGAGGTGGGATAGTTAAAGCGCTCTGCTGCTAGCTGAAGGTCAGTAGTTCAAACCCACAGGATAAAAAAGGTAGACATGTGCTTTTGTAAATATGTATAGTCTTGGAAACCCCATGGGACAGTTCTATATTTTCCTTCAGGGTCAGACTTGACTCAATGAGTTTGGTACACACATATACACAGTCGCATAGCAAATGAAAAAAGAGAGGAAGGAATGTAGAGACAGAGGAAAAACAATAGAAACTAAGAAAAAGGATTTGCTCTGTAATAACATTGAGTGAGCAAACCTCTAAATCAAGGCCATGATTAAAACGACTAGTCCAGATCTAAATTAAACTCCATTTTGAGTAAAACTTCAGCTTAACCTGTCATCTCTGCTTTTACTCTTCTAAAATTACAATTCAGTTTCTTGTGAAAGTTTAACAACTTGTAACCCAAAAGAAATATGGGTCATGATGTCAATTAATGTCAGGAATTGTGTGTTAAAAGACATTTGTTAGAAGTGTATTCATGGCTTGCTACAAGAAGAATGCCTGGGTCAACATATTCCAAGAAGTTAGTAAATAAAAATGATGATGTTATAATTTGTAATTCAACAATCCCCTTGTAATTTGTGTCTGTAAAGAGGTATGCCTTTGTTTACTACATTTCATAAAATCCTTTTCTTTGTTTGCAATTTGTTATCCCAGTGTACCTTCCCTGAGTTCTACCATGTCTTCCAATCATGGATCTCTCTACCTGTCAATAAAACTTTTTGTCTTCATTTCTAACAGGGGATAAGACTGGTGCTTTGCTAGAAAATGTGCATCCTAAGTTCTTGCATGTTTACTGAAGGGAGATTGCATATTTGGCTCTGATATCCTAGGTGTCTGGGTGTCCTGCTGTAGCACTGTGGACTGCAAGGTTGGTTTGAACCACAAGGTTGGCAGTTAACACACATCAGTCAATCCTCAGAAACCCTATACAGGGTCACTAAGAGTCAGAAGCAACTCGATGACGCTTAGCAACAAGAACAACAATATTCTTAGTGACCAAAGGAAAGGGAAACAAGTGATTAATCGATGTAAATTTGAGAGTCACTACATTAAGAATAAATACTAGATGTGCAACAACAATAAGCTCATAAGAAAGAAAGCATTTCATGGTACCGAGAGCATGGGTTCTCATAAGAAGGCCATGAAAGATGAAGAAGACAATTCCTGTGGTAGGCTGACCACACTAAATACCAAAGTCAATAACACATCGATGATATTCGAAAGCAATATAGTAAAAGATGAGAAGATCAGGCCATTGTTTCAGAGAAATTTCTGGTCTTAAAGGAAAATGTTTTAAAACGGAAAAACAAAATGGATATATTTGTATACATACTAGTTACCAGAAAGCTTCTCAGTTTCATATACTCACAAGTATGTATGTACATTTGTAAAATGAATATATTTTACATATTGTAATATTGCTATGACCATTGTTGCTAAATGTCATGAGTCAGTTTCAACTCATAGCAACCCTATGCAGAGATGGGGAATGTCCGGCTCACAGGCAGCATGCAATCATTTGGTATGGATCTGCCAAGGCAATCTCAAATGCCTGCCAGCCATCACATTGTTGTTGTTAAGTGCCATTGAGTCGAATCCTACCATATCGACCCTTTATAGGGTTTCTAAAGAGTGACTGATGAGCTTCAACTGCTGACACTGTGGTTCAAACCAACTTGCAGTCCAAAACAACAACCCATATTGCCATACCAGGACTTTAGTCATCACAATGTTGCTGTTGTTGAATGCAGTCAAAGTGGCTCCAACACAGCAGTGCTATACAGTGTTTCCAAGGAGGTTGGTGAGCTTGAACCACCGACCTTGCGATTCAAATCAACTTTGTAGCCCAGCGCATTAACCCACAGCGCCACACCAGGACTCCAGCCATCACATTAGGGGCGAGTTAATTAAATGATTAATCAAATACGTTGTTGTTGTTAAGTGCCATGGAGTCGATTCCGACCCATAACAACCCTGTATCGGGTTTCCAAGGAGTAGCTGGTGAGCTTAAACTGTTGACTTTGCACTTCAACTAGGCAGGTCATGATACACCAGTCACTCCTCAGAAACCCTATACAGTGTTACTATGAGTTGGAACCCACTCAACAGCATTTGATAAAGCAACAACGTATCATTAGTGCCCTGGTGGGGTGCTGTAGGATAAGTACTGAACTTCTAACAGCAATATATGCAGTTCAGACCTACCAGTTACTCTCAGAAACAGGGTCACCATGAGTCTGAACAGACTTGTCAGCAAACAACAGTAATAATACATGTCATTAAGCATAGTGGCTAGCACTTTGAGTACTATTATTAACCATAAAAATATTAATGAGAAGTGTTAGTTGTTATTATAATAGTAAGGATAACTATTGGATTTCTGTGTGGCGCTGAAGGATAAGCACTGGACTGCTAACCATGAGGTAGGTAGTTCAAACCCATCAGCTGCTCCTAGGAAATCTTAAATAGGGCCTCTGTGATTCAAACCAACTTTTTAACAACAATAAGGATAACTATTAGCAATTATACATACAGAAAATATTGAAAACTCCTCACCTTAGGTTAAATACTATATGCTGATAAAAATGTTCACTAGTAAATGATTTCCTCTCTCTCTTCAAAAAATGCTATTGACAATTTAAGAGGTCAAGTAGGCAACCACTGTAAAACGGGTTGAAGGAATTACTGGCATAATCATTTACATATTGTATTGCTAAAGTGCAAGACATTTTGAACTTTAATGAATGCCACACTTGTCTTTGAAATTTACAAGTGATTTCCCAGTTGTGATGTGTGCAGATTGTGATTCAGAATTTATTTTTCAATAGAATATAAAGTATATTTAACTGAATGCTAGGAAAAGTGGTTGCCTGCATAAGATATGCAGGATTTGTGGTTTTTTTCTTCAGTTTGTTTTGTCCTATTTAATTTAGTCACCACGCTTATTCTCTCCACTATGGTATCCTTTTCATTTTTCATCCCAATTACACACCTTGTCAGCATGATTTGTTATATGCACTTTGGAATCAGTCAAGCACAATTCAAATTTTGAGTTCTGTAATATAATCTTTTACAGCTCACTTTCTTCTTCTTTAAAATGGTGACCAAAACAAAACCTCACAAAGTTATTGCCAACATATAATTAACATATATAACATGCATTCTCTAAATTATAGGTAAAAACCATTATCTTCATCCTCATCATATTGCTATTGTTAGCTGACTCATGACAACTTTGTAGACAGCAAAATGAAGTTTTGCCTGATCTACCTTCCTGATCTCTGATATGCCTGAATCCAGGAAACCCTGTACAGGGTTGCTATGGGTTGGAATGAACTCAATGGCACTTAACAACAACAACAATTGTTTAGCTATTATGTCAACCATTGAGAGGGTCCTTAGTTTTCACGGACCCTCTACTTTAATAAATATGATGTACTTTTGTAGTTTTTGGTCTTTCCTCAAAGTCTTCATCTTGGTTTCTATCTTGGTTTATCAATCCTTCACATTCTTTGTCAATTCTGTCCTCATCATTCTGTTGTTTTTAAGTGCCATCTAGTCAGTTCAATGCAAATTGACCTTCTATATGGTTTCCAAGGAGTGACTGGTGAGTTTGAACTGCCTATCTTGAGGTTAACAGTCTACTGCTTATCTTGCAACAACACACTAAATTGAAAAATATAAGGTTATTTTGAGTAGAATATAAAAAAAAAACAAGTATTGTTTATTTAAACACACAGTCAGTTTTTTGTGGATGGGAAGAAGAGAGAGAAAGAGAGCACTTCCTTATACGCATATGTTAAAAATTGTGAATTTATTCAGGGAATAAAAGTAGGAACATCATTTTAGTTTAGGACAAGCCTTTGTATTTAGCAGGAGCTCTGGTTGTGCAGTAGTTCGGTGCTCAGCTGCTAACCCATCAGGTACCCATCAGAGAAAGATGAGGCAGTCTGTTGCTGTAAAGATTGTTGTTGTTGTTGTTAAGTGCTGAGGAACAGCTGGTGAGCTTGAACCGCCGACCTTGAGGTTCAAACGGCTCTGCAGTCTGGTGCATTAACCCACAGCGCCACACCACATCCTTGAAAATTCTCTGGAGCAGCTCTATTCTGTCATACAGTGGCACTGTTAGTTGGAGTCCACTTGATGGCAATTAATTTTGCCATATAGATTTAGTAAACTTTCATTAGTTTATTTAAATTTGCTTGCCTCTTTATTAATAAAAATAAATAAAAATTATATTTCTAGTAATACCTTAACCTTACTTTGGAATAACTTCAATGTATTTTTCTTTATTTCAGATAGTATTAGAAAACACAATTACATGCTTTCTAGATTGTATAATAAATATGCAATGTAAGAACTTTGTATGGATAAAATATTTCTGTATGCTTGTCTAATGATAGATTTTGTATTACACTTATTACTAAAAATACTGTTGCTTTTCTTTTTAATTTCATATAACATAAACTGAAGACTTAGCTTTCCTGTGTTTGTTGAATCAAATTCAGTAAATAAAAGATTCAAATTATCATTTCACTCATGAATAGACTTCAATTAATCACAAAATTAATACATATTTTGAATTTAATACTTCATAAAAGGTGAATTCTAGGAAAATTCAGCAATAACGGACAAAGATTTTTAAAGGAGAAAATAAAAGACTTTATGGAATAATGTTAAGTACCTTTAAGTCAGTTCCAAATCATAGCAACTCTGTATAGGGTTTCCTAGGAGCAACTGGTGGATCTGAACTGCCAACTTTATAGTGCTTATCCTATGGTACCACATCAGTACTCCTTATGAAATATTAAAAAAGATAAAATTATGAAACTTAATATTAAAAAGAAATGTTAAAAAGTCAAATGCATTTTTTAACTTGTGGATAGAAAATAGCAATTAAAAAAACATCTTAATTGAGGGAGAGCCAAAGAACATGAGTATAGACTGGTTTAGGTTAGCTTTGAATGGAAATTGAATACATGAAGAGCAGAGACACAGCTTGACTAAAATATTTTTGACAGAAAAGTTGATTTGTCTATTGCAGTGGTAACTTTTTCATGAGTTAAAGCAATTGTATTGTTCATGCTTTTAGAAACTGATTTGACCTTGATGAAAATTTATAATTTTTTAATACCATGAAACAAATAAACATGTGGTAACATAGTTTATGATTTCTTTAAAGAAATTAATATATCTTTGGACTACCATAAAGTTTCTTACCATGAAGAGTCAGAAAAGGAGAAATCATGTTCTGTTTCCGCCTATTCTCAGGACCTATTTTAAGTGTGCCATTATGGGAAAGTGGCAGCATTTCTCACATAGTTTTGTTTTTGCTCTTGTTTTAGGTTTTAAACAGATATTTAAATATCTAGTGTTTTAGGTGCCTTCCAGCAAGATGATGGACTAGGCATAAGCACTACTCAGGCTCTCTACAACAGAGGTACTGGAGACCAAGTGAAATAGACAAAAATGACAATCCTGGAACCCTGGAATTCAGAGCAAAGGTTACAGAAGTGGATTGAATACTTACTGAGAGGAGAAGCTGAACAGGGGTAGTAAAAGAAGGAAACTGACCAGTGAGCTCTTTTGGAGACTGACAGACAGTGGCCTGGCAACACAGATTCACACCAGCGACTGGCAACAAGAAAGGTTCCATTTCTTTTTGCTCCCCAAGCTCCCATGGTGACCAGAGATGTGGCCAGACCCCACCCTAGTCTACCCTGGTACAGACCCTGCTTTCCGGGTGTTTGAAGCTACATGGTTGTGAACAACACTAATGTCCAGAGTAATAGAACACACAGAGGCACCAGGCCAGCATTGTTGTTGTTGTTGTTGTTAGGTGCTATTGAGTCGGTACCAACCCATAGTGACCTTATGCACAGCAGAACGAATCACTGCCCAATCCTGGGCCAACCTCACTACTGTTGCCACACTTGAGTCCATCGATGCTGTCACTTGGCCAATCCATCTCTTTGGGGGTCTTCCTCTTTTTCTTTGACCCTCCACCTTACCAAATATGATATCCTTCTCCAGCAACTGGTCCCTCTAGACAATATGTCCAAAATATGAGAGATGAAGTTAGATGGTCTCTAAGGAGAACTCTGGCTACACTTCCTCCAAAAGGAATCTATTGGTTCTTTTGGCAGCCCATGGCACTTTCAATATTCTCTTCCAACACCATAAGGATTGAAGTTGTAAAGGACTTCATTCTTCTTGTTGATCAACTATCAACACTCACAGAAGCAGTAGTCAAGAGATCAAACGACATATTGCATTAGGCAAATCTGCTGCTCAAGACCTTTTTAAAGTGTTGAAGAGCAAAAATGTCAACATGAGGCCTCAGGTGCGCCTGTCACAAGCCATGGTGTTTTCAATAACCTCATATACATGTGAGAGGTGGACAGTGAATAAGGAAGACTGTAGAAGAATTGATGCCTTTGAGTTATGGTGTTGGAGGCCAGCATAAGTCTAGCAGAAACCCTTATAACCAACCACCCTGCCCCCAGCTGCCCTTTGGTCCTGCAAGACACTGACATTGGCTATGTTTAAGGCCTCCATGACTTCTTCTGGATTGAATGCCCTAAACACTGTTAATCTTTAATGAACTCCATCTACAGCCAGGAACTCTGCTGTCACATCCATTCCCAATGCACCTCATGATTTCCTTGGCTGACAGTAGCACCCCAAAGTTTTTTCCTCTTTGAGTAAAAAACCCGCAGTTGTTTTTTCTTTCCTTTCATTGTTTCTTTGTTTTTATTTGCTTTCTTCTTCTTCCCCTTCTTCCTTGATTTGTCACCTGTTGAGTTTTATTCTATCTCCACTTTCACTTTTTCTTCTTTCTCATTTACCTATCTTCTTTTTCCCTTTTGGTTTTGCCCTCTAGTCTTTTACTCTTTTCATCCTCCCTGTTCCTATCCTATAGTATTTTTTTCCTTCCTTAAATTTTCTCTTATTTTTCTTTTGGCAACTCCATTTCCTCTCCCTCTTCTTTCTTTTTAGCTATTTATCATTATTTCTTGTTATTATATGTTTTCTTTCTTTTCTCACATTTATTATGTTCTGTTTTTGCAGTTGTTTGTTCTGTTTTGTTTTCTTGTATGTGTGTGTGTGTTTCCCTTTTTCTCCACAATGAAAGACAGCAACTGTAAACATAAAGCCCAATTACAAATGTACTCTTTGCAGTTCCAACACTGAGAAAGAGCCAATACTAGCTTTTATACCACCTGATCAATGATAGACAGCAGACAACACCAGATAAATGCACTCTAAACTGAATTGCATGAACAGTGAGCAGAGAATGGTGCACATGCTTCTATGCTCTAACCACACACACCAGGAGACAGTTTGTTAGAGCCTAAGAACACACCAACATACAATCATCTATCAAATATGAATACAACACTATAATTTCCTTGAGACAAAAATGTTAGTTCACACGAAGAAACTTAAGACAGTGGTTCAAACAAGTGATCAAGATAAAGAGGCAGAAAAGCATTTCTGATGAAGGAAAGGGAATGAAACTACCTAAGAAAGAATTCTTTGAAATGATGTTTAGGTCTCTTCCATGGATTAACAGAAAGACCTAGGAAAACTTTAGGAGAATTCAGGAAAACCCTACAAGAACAAACAAAATAACTGCAAAATTTCAAACAATACAAAACCTGCAAACAGAAGTCCATAAGATTAATAGTAACATTTCAGCAATGGACAATGCATTTAAATAGCAAAGGAACAGATCTGAATCAATGGAATCCCAAATTAGTTGTCTTGAAGATAAATCTCTCAGTATTAATATGCTAGAATAACAATGGGAAAAAAAGAATGGAAAAAAAAAAAAAAAAAAAAACTGGAACAAAGCTTAAGATTTATGTGGAACACCATGAGAAGGAATAACTTACAGGTGACCAGAATTCCAGAACAAAAAGAGACAACAAAAAGCATGAGAAAATTGTTGAAGAGCTATTGAAAGAAAATTTCCTAAAATCATGAGAGATGAGAAGATAAACATTTAACAAGGTGAACATCCAAAACTGGATTGACCACCCAAGAAAATCACCAAGATATATCATAATCAAACTTTCTAAAACCAAAGACAAGCAAAGAATCCTGAGAGCAGACCAGCAAAAATGAAAAGTTACCTACAAAGGTGAATGAATAAGACTAAGCTCTAATTTTTTAGCAAACCATGTAGGGATGAAGGCATGGGATGACATATACAACACATCTGAAAGAAAAAAAAAAATTGCCAGCCAAGCATCATATACCCAGTAAAGCTGTCTCTCAAATATGACAGCATATTTGGAGCATTTCCAGAAAAATAGAAATGAGGAATTTGTAGGAACCAGACTAAATTTACAAAGTAATAATAATGGTTATCCTTTGAATTGAGAGCCAACAACAACAACATACAACAACCTGAGATTAGTGTACCACCCGTAACTCAATCCAGATATAAAATGAAGCAAACCTAAAAGACTGAAAACAGGAAACCAGAGATACAAATTTATGATGAAATCAACTACAAAGCAAACTACAAAGAAAGAATAGTGTAGATACAAAGTTCAAAATGATGAAGAAGACAAGTAGATTTCAAGAAAAAAACAGACTGTTTCAAGTGGGGGAAAATTAAAAAATTACAGGGTAACCTCAAAGAAAATGAATACACATTCACATCAAAATAAAAAATGAGGAAAATTAAAAAAAAAAAAAACATTTAGTAAATGTTGTTGTTAGGTGCCATTGAGTTGGTGCTGACTCATAAAGACCTTATGCACAGCAGAATGAAACACTGCCCGATCCTGGGCCAACCTCATTACTGTTGCCACACTTGACTCCATCTATGCTGCCACTTGGCCAGTTCATCTCTTTGGGGGCGGTCTTCATTCCTAAATCCTTTATCATCAATTGTGTTTATTAATAAACAATGTTTCCCATTTCTATAAATGCAAATAGTTAAAATTTTTAATGAACTCACCCAAATAATTAAGTCCAAACCCTAAAATGTATAATTTTTCATTCTTATCCTTAATATCATATCTATTATCTTTACAAAGACTATCATATCTAACTTGAAAATGTATTTCAAATCTGTTTTGTTTGTTTTTTTCTCCCTTAATATTTACTATCACCATACTGGTTCCCCAAACCCTCATTGCTTGTTCAGATTTCAGTAACTGGATCTTAACTGCCTCTCTCCACTTACTCTTGGTGTTAGTTGCCATCGAGTCGAAACCGACTCATAGCAATCCTATGCAGAGCAGAATGAAACAATGTCCAATCCTGGGCCAACCTCACTACTGTTGCCCCACTTGGGTCCATCAATGCTGCCACCTGGCCAATACATCTCGTTGGGAGGTCTTCCTTTTGTCTCTGGTCCTCCATCTTACCAAGCATGATATCCTTCTCCAGCGACTGTTCCCTCCTGACAATATGTCCAAAGTATGAGAGACGAAGCTTAGCCATCCTGGCCTCCAAGGAGCACTTTGGCTGCACTTCTTCCGATCTCTTGGTTCTTTTGGCAGCCCATGGCACTTTTAGTATTCTTCTCCAACACCATAACTCAAAGGCATCAATTCTTATACGATCTTCTTTATTCACTGTCCAGCTTTCGCATCCATATGAGGTTATTGAAAATATCATGGCTTGGGTCAGGCGCACCTTTGTTCTCAAGCTGACATCTTTGCTCTTCAACACTTTAAAAAGTTCCTGTGCAGCAGATTTGCCTAATTCAATACGTCATCTCATCTAATCTCTTGAGTGCTGCATCCATGAGTGTTGATAGTTGATCCAAGAAGAATGAAGTCCTTGACAACTTCAATCTTTTCTCCATTGATAAGAATGTTGTTTATTGGTCCAGT
>NW_006408561.1:9712363-9715771 GCF_000296735.1 Chrysochloris asiatica | reverse complement strand
TATACATTAAGCATTCTGGAACATCCATTCTTCACAATGTTTTCCATAATTTTTATGATCCAAAGACTCAATAATGCACAAATTAACATCTTTCTGGTATTCTATGATTTCAGTTAATATCCATTTAATGTTGGCAATGTTCTCTCCTTCCATGTATCTTCTGAATCCAGCTTTAATGTCTGACAATTCCATGTCGAGATACTGCTGCAACAGTTTTTGAATTATATTTAGCAAAATTCTACTTGTATGTGATATTAATGAGTGTCTCCAGTGCTCCATTGCCTTGCTAAAGCATTTCAATTTGCATTCTGTCAAATTTCTGGATCCTTTCTTTTCATCAATGCATTCATTGCAACTTGGATTTCTCCCTTCAGTACTATTATTTCTTGCTCATATGCTACCTCTTGAAATGGCTAAACATCAAACAATTGTTTTTGGTATCAGAACACTTGTGTATTCCTTCCTTATGATTTTGATGTTTCCTGTATCATTCAATATTTTGCCCATGTTGTTGTTAGGTGCTGTTGAGTCAGCTCTGACTCATAATGACCCTATACACAATGGAAACACTGACCAGTCTGTGCCATCCTCATCATTGTTGTTATACTTGAGCCCATTACTGTTGCTGCTGTGCCAATCCACATAGTTGGGAGTCTTCCTCTTTTTGCTGACCTTCCATTTCATTAAACATAATAGTCTTCTCCAGGAACTGGTCCCTCCTAAGAGATGAAGTTTTGCCATTGTGGCTTCTAAAGAGCATTCTGGCTGTACTTCTTCCAACATTCATTTGTTTATTCTTCTGGCAGTCTACGGTACTTTTTAATATTCTTCTCCAACATCATAACTCAAATACATAAATTCTTCTATTGTATTCCTTTTTCATTGTCCCACTTTCACATACATATTAGGCTATTGAAGTTACCATAGCATGGGTCAGGCACACTTTAGCGCTCAAGCTGACATCTTTGTTATTGAACACTTTAAAGAGGTTTTGTGCACCAGATTTTCAAATTGCAAAACGTCATTTGATTTCTTGACTGCTGCTTCCATTTGTTGATAGTGGATTCAAGCAAAATTAAGACAGTGACAATTTCATTTTTTTCTCCATTTATCATGATGTTATTTATTGGTCTAGTGGTGAGGAATGTTGTTTTCTTTACATTGAAATGGAACACTACAGAAGTCTGTGGTCTTTTATCTTCATCAGTTAGTATTGTATGTTCTCTTTGCTTTTGCAAGCAAAGTTGTGTCATTTGTCTATCACAAGTTGTTTATCAGTATTCTTCAATCATGATGCCAGACTCTTCTTTAGATAATCCAGATTATAGGATTATTTTATCAATGTACAGTTTGAATAAATATGGTGAAAGAATACAGCCATGACACATATCTTTTCTAATTCTGAACCATGCCCTGTCCCCTTGTTCTGCTCAGACAACTGCCTCTTGGTCTATGTACAGGATCCTCATGAGCACAATTAAATTGTCTGGAATATTCATTCTCTACAATATTGTCAATAGGTCATCATAATACACACATTTGAAAGCCTTTGCATAGTCAATAAAGCACAAGTAAGCATCTAGGTGGTAATCGCTTTACCGTAGATCCATCTGACATCAGCAATTACATTCCTTTTACACACCCTGGTCTGAATTTAACTTAAACCTCTGGCAGGTCCATGTCAATATACTGTTACAGTCAGTTTTGAATTATTTTTACAAAAAATTTGTTCGCATGTGATAGTAATGATATTGTACGATGATTTCCTCATTTCATTGGGTCAGCTCTCTTTGGGCACAAATTTGGTTCTCTTCTAATCTGTTGGCTATCTTCCAAATTTCTTAGCATAAATGAGGGAGCACCTCCACGACTGTATCAGTTTTTTGAAAAATTTCAATTTGTGTTCCATCAATTTCCAGAGCCATAATTTACCAATGCTTTCCATGTACCTTGGATTTCTTCCTTCATTCTTTTGACTCTGATCATATGCTTCCTCTTGAAATGGTTGAACCCCATCCAATTGTTTTTCACACAGTAACTCTGTGTATTCCTTCCATCTTCTTTTGATGCTTTCTGCATTGTTCAATATTGTCCAAAGTATCCTTCAATATTGCATGTTGAAGCTTGAATTATTTTCTTCAATTCTTTCATCTTGAGAATTGCTGAGTGTGTTCTTCCATTTTGGTTTTCTATCTCCAGGTTTTTGCACATTTCATTACAATAGTCTCTTCTGACATGTGCTTAGTTCTTTTCCCTCTTGTCTTCTTAATGACCTTTTGGTTTCTTCCTATATGATGCTCTTGATGTCATCCCAATACTCGTATGGTCTTTAGTGTCTAATGTATCAAATCTGCTCTTAGTAGATGATCTTTAAATGCAAGTGGGTTCTATTCAAGGTCAATTTTTTACTTTTGTGGATTTGCTTCAATTTTCTTCAGCCTCAGCCTGAATTTGCATGTGAGCAACTGGTGGTTTGTTCTACAACTTGCCCCTTACCTTGTTTTGGTTGATCATCTGGAGTTTTTCCACTGACTTTTCCCACAGAGTCGTCAATTTGATTTCTGTGTATTCCATCTGGTGAGGTCCATTTGTATAGTCATCTTTTATATTATTTTAAAAAGGCATTTGCAATGAAGAAGTCATTGGTTCTGAAAAATTCTATCATGCTATCTCCAGCATCATTTTTCTCACCAAGGCTATATTTTCCAACTTCTGAATCTTCCTCTTTGTTTCCAACCTTTGCATTCCAATCACCAGTAATTATTATTACATTTTGATTGCATGTTTTATCAACTTCATACTAGAGACATCTGTAGAATGCTTCAATCTCATCATCACTGGATTTAATGGTTGATGGTTAATTGTGGTATTAACTGGTCTTCCATATAGGTATATGGAGATTATCCTATAACAGATAGCATTATACTTCAAGATTGCTGTTGTTAAGTGGTATCAAGTCAGTTCTGACTCATAGCAACCCTATATAGGGTTTCCAAGGAGCAGCTGGTGGGTTTGAACTGCCACCTTGCTGTTTAAATTGTCCTTGCAATACAGTGTTTATCCTACAATTCTGCACTAGGACTTTAAAATATTCTTTTTGATGCCATTCTTCTTCAATTTGTCATTCCTGGCTTAGTTAAACATATGATTATCAGATTCAAAATAAGCAATACCAGTGCATTTCAGTTCACTAGTGCCTAGGGTATCGATCTTTTTTTTTTTTTTTTTTAATACAAACTGTCAATGCATTAGGTAAATCTGCTGCACAAATGTTCAAGAGCAAAGATGTCAGTTTGAGGACTAAGGTATACCTGACCCAACCCACAATATTTTCGATAGCCTTATATTCATGTGAAAGTTGAAAAATGAATAAAGAATACTATAGAAGAATTGATGCATTTGAGTTAT
>NW_006408561.1:9707718-9712263 GCF_000296735.1 Chrysochloris asiatica | reverse complement strand
GGTGAGGATTTTTGTTTTTTTGACATTGAGATGTAATCCATACCGAAGGCTGTGCTCTTTGATCTTCATCAGTAAATGGTTTAAGTCCTCTTCACTTTCAGCAAGCAAGGTTGTATCATCTGCATATGGCAGGTTGTTAATGAGTCTTCTTCCAATCCTGATGCCACATTTTTCTTCATAGAACCCAGTTTTTCATATTATTTGCTCAGCATACAGGTTGAATAAGTATGGTGAAAGAATACAACCTTGCCACACACCTTTCTTAGGTCCATTTAATCTGTAGAGTTCCAAATGATCTTGGAATATAAATCAGACCATATTTTTGCATTACTTAAGATGCTGCAATAGCTTCTTATTGTATACAAACTAAAATTTAAATGCTATCACCTTGCAAAAGGTTATGCATGATCTGATCCTTCATACTTCTTCAGTCTCATGTTTTAGTACATTTTCACTAGCTCATTTTCCCACCTTAATTCAAATGATTTCAGTTCTTCCAAAATGCTGTGCTCTTTTCTCCTAGAAAGAATTCGTTTTTATTATGCAGTGTCCTCAATTAGAATGACCTTCCTTATATTTTTACTTGAGTAGTTGCATGTAATGCTTCAAGTGTCTTTTTAGATTTCAACTACTCACAAAGGAATGTTCTATACATTATTTCTAAAGCCTGATCTCCCTTTTCACTTATCTTTCTCTGTCTCAACCCAGTGTGAGTTTCAGTTTATAATGATCTGTTTTATTTGTTTACAAGTTGTATCTCATGCTTGGTAAAATGGAGGGTTAGTAAAAAAGAGGGAGACAGCCAATGAGATGGATTGGCACAGTGGCAGCAGCAGTGGGCTCAAGTATAACAACAATTCTGTGGAAGGTGCAGGACCTGGCAGGATTTCTTTCTGTTGTGCTAGGAGTCACTATGAGTCAGAATCCACTCGATGACACCTAACAACAGCAACAACAGCAATCTGATTTCTGTTCTATCAAACAAAATCCAACCCACTGTCATAAGGTGATTCTGACTCAGAGCAATAGGACATAGTAGACTTATTTATGTTTAAGGAAGCAGACTGATCTCTCTGGTAGTTTCTGACTGTCAACCAGCCTTTTGGTTAGCAGTCTAATGCTTAACAAACTGCATCACCATTGCTTCTTCTGATTTATGTACTATAATTGTTGTAGTTAAATGTAGTCGATTCAGTTCTGACTCATAACAAACCTGCAAAGGGTTTTCCAAGGCTGTAAGCCATTGTCTGATCAGACAGTCTCAGTTTCCTCCCTCTGGTCAGGACTTGCTGATCTTGTGGTAGCAGAGCCACTGCACTCCCAGTACTGGAGTAGAAATTATATATATATATATAATTTTACAGCAAATCACTAGTGGCCGGCTCTGTTTTTAATTTATATAAACACTCCAGAAAAGTGTGTTCAATTAGAATCAATAAAGCCTTCATTTCCATCTTATGCCATTGTGTTGCTAAATAACTAAAATGATAGATAGCAATTTAAAATAATCTCAAATTTCTCCCTTTCCTTTCACATTTCTCCACATCTCCAATTATTTTATGATCTCAGAAAAATCCTTAGTTTTGACTCCAGTGTTATTATTGCCTTTGGGTTGCAGGAATTTTCTTAATCCTTTTAAATGTTTATTTTCTCTCTTTTTCTCTAGTTACTTCCTCCACTTAACTTCCAAGAATCCAACAAATTGATAATACAATCCTTTTTTAAAAATAAAAAATCTCTCTAGTCAATTATTTGAAAGCATAGGATATATCTGTATTGTTTAAAACCACTCCATCATCTAATGTGGCTTCTGTGAACAAAGTTTTCTAAAACACTTCTCACCAAATATCGATGTATCTATAACAGACCTCTGTCTTAAAAATCATACCAGTGAGCATCCCAACTGAATTCGAATCTGAGGTTGCCAGTTTGAGATTCTTGTGGCAATCTTATTGTTAAACGTATTTTGTTCCGTTTCTTTTGTTAATTTCTCCTCTTTTACCCCAAATTTAGAGTGAATATTAGACACATTTCTCTCTTTCTCTTTCATTTGATTATTCTTACCCTACTTCAATGCTCATCTCTGTAGAGAAGTTTCATTCTAATTGACAATGCTTCAGTTCATATATATTCTCTTCTAGTATACTAAATGTCCTCCTCATCTGCCTCTTAATCTCCATTGTTTGCAGTCTTGCGCCTTCCTATGATTTCGATTTAACTTGCTGTTAGAATTCTTTCTGTTTTGTACCTCTATAATTTGCAAGAGCCTTGGTTAACTCCATTTGAAATAAGTTAAAACATAGAGTCAGTACTACATCATTCAAGATCCTTGGTGATCCCTTCTCCATGTTTTTCTTTGTTTTAGTCTCACTTGAGATCTCCATGGTTCATACATTCTTGCAAATCAGTAAAGATTCTATACCATGTTATGCAGCATCATGATTTTGTCTATTCTCATCCCAGAATAGAATCAATATCTTTGGAAATGTTATCATGTCTATTAGGTCTACTGGATGTTCTGGGTCAAAAGTATTTCCTATATTTACTTATTTTTATAGCTTTTCTTACCATAACTCTATAATTTTCTTTCCAAAAGTTTTAAATGCCTAGAAAGCAACAGCACATTAAATATTGCAACTCATTCACACTAAGTTCTCAAAAAAATGTGTACTAAATGTGATTGCCTTACAGCAATATGCCTTCTTCCTAGCCATTCTTCTTCTATATTTAAATCTGTGAATGAAATTGGCATGGCTACCAGAAAGGGCACTATCTTCTCAAAAGCATTTCCCTGAGACATTAGACAATCTGGGCACAATCTGGGCCAAAACTACTCTTTAAAATTATATAATGTACATCTCCTGTATTAGATAACCATACTGGTAGTTTCCTCTTAAAGAGAAAAAGTGGAGGGAAATTGAGCAGAGCTTGCTGTTTAATGAATAAAGGGAGATATGAAAGGGAGAACTTTTTATAGCATAGGTTCTATGCAATAGCCACAGTTATCTTAATATGAGTAATAAAACAGAAAGAAAACAAATATCCTTATAACTGGACCAATAAGTTAATCAGTGGATCTAACAAAGGAGTTTAAAAAAACAGATACTGGGAATTTTAAAAGCGAAGAATTCCCCAGGTCTTGTCCAATAGCCTGAACAACTGGTTGGTTGGTTATGTGCCATGGAGTCGGTTCCGACTCATAGCTACCCTGTACAGGGTTTCCGAGGCTGTAAACCTCTACAGTAGCAGAAAGCTTCATCTTTCTATGGCGAAACAGCTGGTAGTTTTGAACTGCTGGCCTTGACCTTGTGGTTCACAGCCTGATTCGTAACCACTATGCTACCAGAGGTCCTCCTGAACAACTAGGAACTTTGAAAACAAGAAAGCAAATTACACATATGTATACCCTGCCACTTCACTCCACATTACCACTTACTAATATTGTTATTAAGGAGCTCTGGTAGCATAGTGGTTATTAATCGGGCTGTGAACCTCAAGGTCAGCAGTTCGAAACTACCAGCTGTTCAGTGGGAGAAAGGTGAGACTTTCTGCTCCTGTAAAGATTTACAGCTTCAGAAACCCTCTACAGTGTTGCTATGAGTCGGAACCTACTCCACGGCTTATAACAACAACAACAATATTGTTATTGATGATGTGGTGGTGGTATGCTGTGGAGTTGGTTCCTACTCATAGTGACCATGCATAGGGTTTCTGAGGCTGTAATGTATACGGGAGCAGAAAGGCTAATCTTTCTTCCATGGAACGATATTCTCCTGTGGTGGGAAACTTCATTTAGCACAGAGAAACTGTAATTTTAACTTGAAAACGTCATATATCTAAATATCCGTACTAATCTGTGTTGGATAAAGTACAGACAGAATGCTTCTTAATAGTCAAGGTGGTGAGACTTTGCCTTTTATACTTCAGGCATATAATCAGGAGGGACTTGTCCCTGGAGAAGAACATCATGCTTTGTAAAGTGGAAGGTCAGAGAAAAAGAGGAAGACCCCCAAGGAGATGGATTGATACAATGGCAGCAACAAGGGGCTCAAGCATAACAATTGGGAAGATGGTGCAGGACTGGGCAATATTTAGTTCTATTGTGCATAAGATTTCTATGAGTCACAACCAACTCTAAAACCCCTAACAATGACAACATCCATATTGTTCAATTTCCCTGCCCAACTGAATCAGTGCCATATTCTCTACAATGGAGCATTCTAGCTGTGCTTTTTCAAAAGTAGATTTATTTTTTCTGGCAGTCCATGGTACTTCAGTATAATTTCAACATCATAATTCAAATGCATCGTTTCTTCCATGGTATTCCTTATTCAGTATCCAAGTTCCACATGATTGAGAATGTCAACATTTGTGTCAGGCACACCTTAGTCCTTAAACTGATACCTTTGCTCTTTAACATTTTCAAGAGGTCCTTTGCAGCAAGTTTGCCCAATGCAATCCATTGTTTGATTTCTTGAGTGCTGCTACCAACTTCCATGAGCACTGATTATGAACCCAAACCAAATGAATTTTTTGACAACTTGC
>NW_006408561.1:9700630-9707618 GCF_000296735.1 Chrysochloris asiatica | reverse complement strand
ATCAGATTCAAAATAAGCAATACCAGTGCATTTCAGTTCACTAGTGCCTAGGGTATCGATCTTTTTTTTTTTTTTTTTTTAAATACAAACTGGTTTCTTTCTTTTTGTTTAAGTTTTTATTGTGAATTATGTGTTAGTTTACATGGGTGAACATTATCTTTACATTCATCCTATCATACTTTGTTTCACTGCAATGATCACAATCCCCTGAATGCATCATCAAACACCCAAAGGGTACACCACACACTCCTGCCCCCAGGCCACCAGCACACCACCCCTCTCCCTCCCTGAGTCCAGAGTTCCCAGCCGCTCCTTCTGTCCATGTTATTGCCTCTGCCTCCATCCTTGGTGTCACTGCCTCTCCCCGGACATGGTCCTGCACTTCACTTTTCTCCCCTTGATAGTTCCAGGGATCTCAGCTCCTGTACTGCAAAATCAGCCACTCCCCTCCTTTTGTTACCAAACATTTACAGTTAACTTTCCAACACTTCCTGTCAGACCTGATAGCAATCATTCCCTATTGAACCACAGGAGTCCTTTCCCTCTCACCTTTTATTAACCCCATCCAAACAGGTTGGAAACAATTCAGTGGAGGTTCTGCCTTTCCCTGTATCCTGTGGAGCTAGGTTCCCTATTGAAAGCTTGTAAGTCAGTCACTTCTAGCCTTTGTAGTCCCCCCATTTTGGGTAGCTAATGTCTAAGTTCCCCCTCCCTGTCAACCCTGTATACCAAGGGGGTGGGCATGATCCTCACTGTAGAGGTTTGTCCCCTCCTTTGTCATACTATATCCACAAGCATAGGTCAAGATCATCCACTTATAGTGGATTGCTCCCTTTTTTTTCCCTCTTCTTTTGTACTCTAGATGTGTTCTGATCATCCAGCCATTGATGCCGGGTCAAATGGGTACTAGCAGCTAGTGTGGTTGTTCTTGTGTATCCCCCCTCACTTATATCAGCTGGATACTTCACACTCCATTCTAGTCCTCTGGGACCATGTCCCTGCCCTTGGTCCCAAGAGTCCCCAGGTCTTGTCACACTGCTGGTTAACTAGGTTTCAAACCAGGTTAACAGGAGTCTATTGAATGTGATCAGACTTAGTTCACAACTTCATTGCTGTTTTCTCCCCTGCTCCCCTCATCGGTGATCAGCGTGGTCAGCAGCAGGACCTTATGCCTGCTAGTGTATTCCATTTGCATTTCAGTCTTGGAAGGGGGTTTGTTTTGAGGGGACCTGACCACTTGCCTTGCTGGCTCCCTGGGGAACAACTTGCTTGTTCTTGTAGTAGTCAATTGGACTATTGTTGTTGTGTTTACTGCTGGTTTTTCTTTCAAGAAGTATCTCTGTTCTTCTAGTTGTTCCAGAATGGTCTGCTTGTCTTTTCACATGGGAATATTCCACCTCAGAAGATTCTGGATGATGATCAGGATTCCACCTGTGGTCCTGAGCATTGCAAAGGCTCTACAGAGAGTCTCCTTCACTGGGCAAGGTCTAGCCCCATTTTAGTTATTCCAAACAGTTATAGGCTGAAGACGGACTTATAAGTTTTCTCTGGTGATGTTTCTGGCTATTCCTCTCTCTCCCCTTCAAGTGTCTATTTTACAATAGTAAGCAAGGGAAATCAAGATTCACAAAACAACCAAGCATCTTAACATCATTTCCCCACTTTTACCTATTCAAACAATACCTCAATCTTTGTATCCACGATCCCTGTTGTTCCATGTTTGCTCAGATCACTATTTACCTCTGTCCCATTTAGCCCATGTAAACCTGACTAGATATTCTCCCATCCACCTTATTTTTCCTTTCCCCTTCTCCTTCTAGACTATCCTGTGTCTATTCCATACATGTGTTCCACTATGCTGTGCCTATTCCCTATCCTGTGCTCCACCTTCCCCTCCCACCCTATCATCTCACCCCCTTCACCCTGGTAACCAACAACAACAAGAAAAAAAAAAAAATCATAGTTTTTTTTTTAAATGGTAAAAACTT
Organism: Chrysochloris asiatica; assembly: GCF_000296735.1. Taxonomy (NCBI): domain Eukaryota; kingdom Metazoa; phylum Chordata; class Mammalia; order Afrosoricida; family Chrysochloridae; genus Chrysochloris; species Chrysochloris asiatica. The sequence continues at coordinate 9,705,630 of NW_006408561.1, read as the reverse complement.
TCCCCTTTCTGTGTGGGTGTTTTTTCTTAATTTTTTTTTACAATAATGGCTCTATCCCATATTTCTTCTTTTGTGACTGACTGATTTCACTCAGCATAATGTCCTCAAACTTCATCCATGTTATGCGGTGGCTTGCTGCTTCCTTTTTATTCTTCAGGATTGCATAGTATTCCATTGTGTGCATTTACCAAAGTTTGTTTATCCGTTATTCTATAGATGGACATTTAGGCTGTCTCCATCTTTTTGCTATTGTAAATAGTGCTGCTATGACCATTGATGTGCATATATCTACTAGCCTTATGGTCCATATTTCGTATGGATAAATACCAAGGAGAGGAGTTGCTGGATCATAAGGTATCTCTATTTTCAACCTTCTGAGGAAGTGCCATATTGTTTTTCATAGTGGTTGGACCATTTTGCAATACCACCAGAAATGTAGTAGGGTCCCCGTCTCTCCACATCCTTGCCAACACTGATTATCCTCTACTTTTTTAATCTTTGTTATTATTGGTGGTGTGAGATGATGTCTCATTGTTGTTTTTATTTGCATCTCTCTAATTAGGTGGGGTCCTGGTGTAGTGCTGTGGGTTAGTGAGCCAGACTGCAAAGCCATTTGAACTGCAAGGTCTGCGGTTCAAGCTCACCAGCCACTCATAGGAAACTCTATACAGGGTCACTATGGGTTGGGATCAAGTCAACAGAACTTAAAACAGCAACAACAATGAGCAGTGATTGTGCACATGTCTTCCTATGTTTGTTGGCTGCCCGGATCTCCTCCTTGGTGAAGTGTCTATTCGTGTCCTGTGCCCATTTTTAAATTGGGTTATTTGTCCTTTTTTTGTAGAGGTGTTGTAGGTTCCTATATGTTTTGGAAATTAGTCCCTTGTCTGATGTGTCATTACAAAGATTTTTTCCCATTCTGTGGGCTCCCTTTTACTCTTTTGATTAAGTCTTTTGATGCACACAAGTTTTTAATTTTTAGTATGCCCCATGATCTATTTTGTCTATTTTTGTTTCTGTATGTTACAAAATGTTTGGTAGCCTGTGTATGCCCTGTATTAGTGCGCTCATATTTTTCCCTATTTTTTGGTTGATGACCTTTGTAATTCTGGGATTCACATCTAGGTCTTTAATCCATGTTGAGTTGGTTTTTGTATAAATCTTGAGGTAAAGGTCTTTTTTCAGTCTTTTGCATATTGCTTTCCAATTCTGCCAGCACCATCTGTTGAAGAGAATGTCTCCTCCCCATGCAATATATTTAGGTATTTGTCGATAATCAGTTGGCTGTATGTGGATAGGTTAATTGCTGGATTCTCAACTCTGTTCCATTGATCAATGTACCTTTCATTATACCAGTACCAGGCTGTTTTGATCACTGTAGCTGTGTAGTAAATTTTGAAATCATGGAGTGAGAAGCTTCTAACCCTGTTCTTCTTCTTAAGCAGTGCTTTGCTTATCCCTGGTCTCTTTCCTTTCTATATAAAGTTTGTAATTGTTGTTTCCATCTCTTTGAAAAATGTCATTGGAATTTGGATTGGGATTGCATTATATGTGTAAATTGCTTTGGGTAGTATTGACATTTTCACAATGTTAAGAATTCCTTTCCAGGAGCATGGTATATTCTTCCATTTTTGTAGGTCTCTTTTGGTTTCTTGTAGTAGTGTTTTGTAGTATTCTTTGTATAGGTCCTTTGTTTCTCTGGTTACATTTATTCCTAGATATTTCATCCTTTGGGTGGCTGTTGTAAATGGTATTGTTTTCCTAATGTCCTTATTGGGCTGTTGTTGGCTTGAATTCTCTGTACATGTCTATGAGGTCAGTTTGATTGATTGTGCTGTTTAGTTCCTCTGTAGCTTTGTCAAGTTTATTTCTGGTTGTTCTATCCCTTTTCGAAAGTGGTGTATTAAAATCTCCCACTATAATTGTAGATTTATCTATTTCTTTCTTCAGTTCTTGTAGGGTTTGCTTTATATATCTTGGTCCTCTTTCATTTGGAGCGTAGATGTAATTATGGTTATGCCATCTGGCTCAATTGCCCCTTTAATCATGAGATAGTGTCTTTCCTTATCTCTTATGGTGGTTTTGCCTTAAAGATTATCAAAGATTAGTATTGCCACACCTGCTTGTTATTTATTGCTGTTAGCTTGATATATATTTTTTCACCCTTTAACTTTTAGTCTGTTTTTGTCTTTGCCTGTAAGGTGTGTCTCTTGCAGGCAGTGAGAATTCTTTCACCCCTGGGAGAAGAGTGAGGCCAAAAGGACCAAAGACAGAAACAATATAAAAGCAGAGACAGAAACCACCAATCAGAAACAAAAATAAAATTGTGATTGACACTATTCGCTGGCCTTTGCTGTGCAAATGGTCCTGCCTAGGTAAACTATGGGGTGGGTTCTCAGGGTCAAAACGTCATAAGAAGCATTCTGTGAGTTTCCTCTCTATGCCTTTGGAAAACTGTGGATGCAATGCTGGACCATTTTGGGGGTGTGTTCCCGCCTGCCTGAATGTGTCTGGGCTGTGCAGTGAGGGCGCAATTGGGGTGAAGAGGAGAGATACATGAAAAATGAAAAGTGAAAGATGAAAAATCTGTCACACCTCTCCCTTCAGGCGGGCTCTGCGGCTTCTAGAGATGGGTCACTGTCCCTGCTTGTCTGTCGGATATTGATTTTTATGTGTTAAATTTCATTTTTTAACAACTTCCATTTCTCTTAGATTTATACATTGTACATTCCATGTTGAGATCATTAACAGATGTTTGCAGCTGTTTCTCCTTATTTGAGTTGTGCCCCAGTAGCAAATGAAGGTTCTGAAATCTTTTTTCCATACATGTCATCATTGTTACCTCTAATTTCAGGAGGCAGCTCTTCTTAGCTGCAGTTTGAGTGCCTTTCAATCTGAGGGGTCCATCTCCTGGCACTATGTATGACAATATTCTGGCGCTGGCCATCATGTTTCAATGTTGCATATTCTGGTGCTATCTGACAGTGTTCTATACATTCATTAATAATCTGCCTCTCCTTCTTCTTAGTTTTTCTTAGTCTAGAAGTTCAGCTGAAACCTGTCCACCATGAGTGTACTTCTCTGGTATTTAAAATATTTGTGGCATAGTTTCCTGAATCACAGCAACACACAATCCACCATAATAGGAAAAACTGACAGACGAGTGGTAGATTTTGCTCAAGGCAAAATATTGCAACTTGAGGCTTCAAGTCTTTTTCTTCAGTTCTTTCATCTTGAGAAATGCTGAGTGTATGCTTCTCTTTTGTTTTTTAACACCAGGTCTGTGTATATTTTATTGTAATGTTTTACCTTATCTTCTCAAGCTGCCCTTTAAAATGTTCTGTTCAGCCCTTGCTGCATCACTTCTTCCAGTGAATTTAGCTTCGCTACATTCAAGAGCAAGTTGTAGTGTTTTTTCTGACATTCATTTTGGTTTGGGCTCATCTTTTGGCACTGTATCAGAAACGTTCTGATGCTAACTATTCATAAATGGTCTGCCTATGCTTATTCCTAGTTTGTCTTGTTCTGGAAGTTTCACTGATTCCTGTCCACCATTGGTACCCCTGTTGATATTTAAAATATCAGTGGCATAGCTTCTAGCATCACAACATACAAGCCACCACAATATAATCAGCTGCCAGATGAATGGTGGAACAAGTACATAATAATATATTGTAATATATACATGTTGTTGCTAAGTGCAGTTGAGTCAGTCCTGATTCCTAGAGACCCTGCATAGTGTTTCCAAGAAGCTGTTGATGAATTCAAACTATCAACCATGTGGTCTAAACAACCTTGTAGTCCAGCGCTGATCCTGTAGCACCACATAAGCTGTATTAGGGTTTCCGAGGAGCTACTCATGAGCTTGAACCACTGACCTTGGGGTTTAAACTGACCTTGCAGTGCATAGGAGCTGATAAGTTTGTTCCGACTCATAGCCACCTTATATAGGGTTTCTGAGGAGCAGCTGGTGGGTTTGAACTGTTGACCTTGTGGTTAGCAGTCCATTGCTTAACCTACAGTGCCACATGAGGAGACCATAATTCTCTCTCTCTATATATATATATATATATATATATATATATATATACACACACACACACACACACGTGAGGGTGAGTCAAAAATTATCCACACTCTGACTACAGAATTTATTTTAATCAACTTCTATAAAAAACAAATACATAGTTTTTGACAAAGTCTTCTTGCTTTTCATGACATTGTCCATCTTTCAACAAGCTTTAATATCCCCTCATTTAAAAATGTTTTAGGCTGAGCGGTGAGACATGAATGCACTGTTGTATTCACTTTTTCATCAGAGGTGAATTACGTCCTCAATAGGCTACTTTCAGGGGACCAAAGAGGTGTAAGTTCTATGGAGCTATATCAGGACTATAGGGATAATGTTTTAATAACAATTCAAAGTTTTGCAGAGTGTCAACAGTGTGGGCAGAAGTGTGTGGGCATGCATTGTCATGCAAGATCACAATACCTTTGGATAGCAGTCCTCTGCATTTAATATAAAGTTTAGGCTTCAGCTCTTCAGTGAGCATCTCACTGTAATGAGCACTTTTTCCTGGTAGTGTTCCAATACTGACCCTTGAGAATCTCAGAAAACTGTCCACATCAATTTTCCAGCTGATGGTTGACTTTTAAATTTTTTATTGGTCAACAATTGAGGATGGCTTGTAATGAGTAATGATTTTCTAAAGAATATTTTACCTTCCTTCGAGTATCAGTCCAAATTTTATTTGAAAATGATTTGCCACATAATTCACTGTCACTTGTCTTTTCAACAGATTCACTTCATGTGAATCCTCAATGTTGTCATTAGCTGTGGATATGGATGGGCATTTTAATATAAATGGTTGTTGTTGTTAGGTGCCATTGAATTGATGCCAACTCATAGTGACCTTATGCACAGCAGAAGGAAACACTGCCCGATCCTGGAGTACAGATAATTTTTGACTCGCTCTTATGAGTGTATATTTATATGTATG
>NW_006408561.1:9697576-9700388 GCF_000296735.1 Chrysochloris asiatica | reverse complement strand
TATATATATATATATATATATATATATATTCCTGGTGTGGAGCAGTAGGATAAGTACTGGACTGAAAGTTAGGTTTGTTCCTCGAGGTTGGTGGTTAAAATGTACCAGCTTGTCCTTGGAAACCCTATACAGGGTCACTGTGAGTCAGAACCAACTCAACTGCTCTTAACAACAACAACAACTATATATATATTGTGGAATCTTGGTTTGGTACTTTAGAATAAGGCCTGGACTGCTAAAAACAAGGTCAGCAGTTTAAACCCACCAGCTGCTCTCAGGGTTACTATGAGTCAGAACTGACTCAATGTCACACAACAACAATGACAATGTATATAACATATTATATAGAATATATGTATTATATACACATACATTACATATGATGGTTCAAACTCACCAGCTGCTTCTTGGAAACTCTATACAGGGTCACTATGAGTTGGAACCAACTGAAAGGTACTTAACAACAACAGTATCTATTTATATTCCAGAAATTTCCAAATATTTGTTGAATCCAGTACAACAAAACTAGCAATCTCACCAAGCAATAGCACAGAGCTCAATGAAAGATAAATACAGAAAGTTTGAAAAGACAAAACAAGTTGTAATTATCAGTCTCAGGTAGAGGATACTGAATCAATAAAATATAATTAAATGATAATAAGAACCCTCTTCTATTTGAAAAAAACAAACAGGGTTCTTGGATATTGAAATATATATATATATATATATATATACGTATATATATATATATTTTTTTTTTTTTTTAATCAAAGAGGGAGATATCTTTAGTAAAAGAGGCATAAGTAAGATTGAATTAGTGACTTTTTAAAGAGAACAGAGTTTTTTTGGTAAAAAATATTACATTTTTCAAAAATCCATCTTTTCAAAATATTTCAAAACTTTCTCCAAAAAAGACTGCTCAAACCAAAGACCAGACCTATTGCCTCTGAGTCAGTTGTGACTCATAGGACAGAGAAGAACTTCTCCTTAAGGTTTCTGAGATTGTAAAGGTTTCTAAGAACAAACAGCCTATCTTTCTCCCACTGAGCAGCTGGTGGGGTTGAACCACTTACTTTTTGGTTAGCAGCTGAACACTTAGCCCACAGTGTCACCCAAGCTCATTTGCAAAAAGACATGGAGACAATAAATGATTTAAAAATATTTGAAAAACATCTTTAGAAACTTTTATTATTTGCTTAGTTAACAAATACTAGTAGGTATTTCTCTATATTGAATGTAAATATGACTTTAGCCTGAAAGGAGGAGTAACAGAATCATTGATTAAGGCATCAGACATGGATATGTCTTCCTGAAATTATGAAACTTCAAGGTGCAAGGAGAAAAATCAAAGTGCTAATCTGAAGAGAATATATCAGTTAAACAGCAGATTTATCATCAACAGTACCAAAGGAAAGCAGAAAAGGAAATGAGAATTTGAAAGATGTAAGAAAATAATTTTGAGACCAGAATTATATATCCAGGAGAATTAACATTCTACGAAGATGTATCATAAAAACACTAATGGGTATGTATGTTCTCAGTTAATTTACCTTGCACACATTTTTTTTCCCCAGAATTAAAAGAATGAATAAAAGGACACAGATCTCAAGACCTTAAGAAATACAATGCAAGCAAGTGCAAGTAGGAAAGAGATGAGTAGCATTTACAACTAAGCCTAAATTATCAATAATACCCAATGTAAACAAGTAAATGTGACACCAATAAGCACTGGACTTCTAACAGCAAGGTTAGCAGTTCAAATTCACCAGCCACTCCTTGGAAACCCAATATAGAATTAGTATGAATTAGAACTGATTGGAGGGCCCTTGGCAACAACAAAAACAATCATACATTATTTTAACTCTCACAGTTAACCATAATTAATTCTGTGTTATCTCTTTCTTCACATACACACACATACATTCACATATTTAGAATGCCTTTAGAAACATTAGGAGGGCTGATGGTGTTCTAAGTTAATCCTTATGCTGCTAGCTGAGAAGTTGGCGATTGGAACCCACTAGCTGCTCCACAGGAGAAAGTCTGCTTTCATAAAGATTTATAGCCTCAGAACTCTGTAGGGATATCTCATAGGTTTACTGTAAGTTGGAAGCGCCTTGATGGGAATATTGTTGTTAAGTGCTGTAGAGTTTATTTTGATTCATAGCCACCCTTATAGGGTTTCTGAGGCTCTAAATCTCAGAAGCAGAAAGCCTCATCTTTCTCCTGTAGATGGCTAGTGGCTGCAATCCGCTGACCTTGGGGTTAGTAGTCCAGTGCTTATCATATGGAGCCATTGTGCTCTCTTGACTGCAATTTGTTGTTGTTGTTAGGTGCCATCGAGTCAGTACCGACTCACAGCAACCCTATGCACAACAGAACAAAACACTGCCGAGTCCTGAGCTAACCTCACATCTTTGCTAAGTTTGAGCCCATTGCTGCCTCCACTTTGCCAATCTATCTCGTTGGCGGTCTTACTTTACCAGTAGTGGAGGGTCAGAGAAAAAGAATCAGAGAACCAAACGCACTGGCATTGAGTTAATTCTGAATTATAGCAGCCCTGTATAGGATTTTTGAGGCTGTAAATCTTTATGGGAACAGAAAGTCTCATTTTTCTCCCCAACATTTCATATACTGATGGTTTATTATGCTTCAACATCTTTTATCCATTTTTTAATATGCACCAGAACTTTTTACAGAATTTTCTTACTTTTCAAACACACACACACACACACACACACACACACACAGTTGTTATTGTGAAGTGCCGTCGAGTCGGTTCCGACCCATAGCAACCCTGAATAGGGTTTCT
>NW_006408561.1:9683287-9697259 GCF_000296735.1 Chrysochloris asiatica | reverse complement strand
ATATGAAGTAAAAAAAAAAAGTATAAATGTACACATGCATATCTCTAAATGTACACATGAAGTAAAAAAAAATTTTTTTCTATAGCTATATTTTAATATTAGGTGCATTTTCCAAAAAGGCAAACTCCTTTAACTAAAGATCTTAAGACATACAATATGATCAATTGTCCTGTGTGACTCTGTAGAATAAGAGCCACCACTTCTCAGAAAAAATTCCATTTAAAGAACATTAAAATTTTACAACCATAAGTGCTTCTTCTCTCAGATTAAATGAACTCAAGTAATATATAAATGTATAACTATAATTCAGAATTAAAGTACAAAATTGTGTGACATAGATTTATGAAGTATTAAAGATATGTCTCAGTGCTTTCAGTAAGTATGAACTGAATCTCTAACACTGAAATTACAATACTAAAATTAAGGTAATATAAATTCTGCTATTAAGAAAGATAAAATGTGCATCTTTTATACTGGCTTGAGAAGCATTTAAAAAACTAGGTAAACAGTTTGTGTAATTACAAAGAATGCATTTTAATTTTGGTTAAGATATGGTCAAATATTCTGTCAGAGATTCATGCTTCTGAACACACACACAAAAAAACCCCCAAAACCGATCATTAAATTATCCAAACATGGACATTTTAGCAAGAAATGCTACATTTAATGGAACTTCTGGTATATTGTGACTATCTCAAAGCACATTTCTATGTTTAATCTATTTCATATAATTTCCTTAAGGGAGGTAAGTGAAGTTGTTGGTTATCAGACAATATAGATCAAGTGGATTACAGTGACTGACAAAACTTTTGAAATCAAAGCTGTATATAATATTTACTCTATGATGTTAATACTAAATAAAACCTTTACATATAAAATATATTATGTACAAGATCTCATACAATAACTCTGACAAGTTTTAACATACTGAAAGATTGTTTTACTGAATATGCCTAGTTTTAGACATATTTTTGTGTCAAGGATTGATCTGTAAATAAAATATCATGGGACCTGCAACACTTTAAGTGCCCTTATGTAAATATGAAAATTAGTTTTAATGATGAATATTTACTATACATGAAAAATAGATCTGGAATGGCATGTAAATCTGTGAAAATGGCAAACAAACAAACAAACAAACAAATAAATAAATAAATAAATAACCTGGTGCTCAAAATGTTCAAATAAGGATTTATTATTAGTTTCCAATGAATCACCTTGATTTATTAAAATACAAAGCACTGTGTTGCCATTAGGGAGTGTGTCCATTAAGGATAATTAATAAACTGAAAGTAAAATGTACTATCTAAATCTATAAACATGAAGTAAGACAGCAGGTAACAATCTTTATCTATATTATAAAGCCAGGGTTCTTGACTCTGTCTCAATATTATCACCTTCTAGGGAGCTTTAAAAAATATCATTGTTAAGGCTCAGTTCCCAGAGATTCTGATTTAATTGGCTTGGATGGTACTCCTATAATGGAGTTTTTAAAAGCTCCCCACCACATTCAATTGTTCATCTAGGAATGAGAATCACTGGTTGGTATTAACACTTGGAATTAATAGTGACGATGACTAGATGGCACTTAACAACAACATTAGTCACTATTAGTACCAGTATAGATGTATAGATTTTATCTTTTAAAAATATGTACAAACTAGGCATGGGACAGGATTTGACATGCCTCTTATAATTCTGACTTTGCTTTGGATACTACCAGTGAAAAGAAACTCACAGTACCTGGCATCCAATAATCAATCAAAAAATTATTTGTTTAACTGTGAATTGAACAAGCACTGGTTGTTGCCTAATGCAACATTCCTTTATTATATTCCTCCTCTGGTTCTAAATATAGAAGTCCTCTCCTGTGACATGAGCCCCATAATCTCTATCTGTAGTTTTATAATTGCTATAATTTTATCAATATTTAAATTTTTGTGTATATATTTTGTTTCATTCTCTTAGGATTCTCAATTGCCTGGATATGCTTCTCCTTTACCTACATATACTCACTTGCATTGTAGCTACGTGCTTCTCATGACTTCTTCCTCATGGTTAGGTAGTTTATTTTAGGTTAGTGTAAAAAGAAAAACATTCATCATAACCTAGAAGAAAGGGGCAAGGACACTTTTGCACATGATATAAAATCAAAGATGTGTCAATAAGAAAAGAATTGATTAATTCCTTAATTCAATGTGAATACAGAATTTTGGAGAACAGCAAGTAATATTGCATATAGGACTCTTCCCATTTTCTATCATTTTCCTGATGATCCTTCTCTCTCTTCACCCCCGAAAGATTATAACACCCTGTAGAAATAATTTTATCCTACCTTGTTAAAGAAGCAAGAGCAATTGGGCAGATGAAAAAGCCATCTATGTGCCTTGCCATAGATTCAAGAGCGATCCTGTGTCAAATTTTATTGCTACATGATAAATTACCACAAATTTAGTGGCTTAAAACAAAACACACTCATTATAGCAGAGTTGCTGTGGGATAGAAGTCTGAAAGCAGCTCAGGAAAGCCCTCTATTCATAGTCACAATGGGCTGCCATCATGAAGTTAGTTGAGCTATGTCCACATCAAGTGACTTAAATGGGGAAGAATCCATTTTCAAACTCATTTACTTGCTAGAATAATTGATTTTCTTTCAGTTACATGACTGAAGATCCCACATTCTTGCTGCCTTTAAATAGGAGGCTATCTTCAGGTACTAGATGCCTTTCAGCTTCCATACAGGCTGCCTGACACATGCACTTTTTCAACATGGCTACTTACTCTATCGAGCCTAAGGAGAGTCTTCTAGTTCCACGTTGCTAAAATAGTTTTATATAGCATAATCTAATCATGGGATTGAGATCTTGACTACTAATTTGAAAAAGCCACAGAACCCATACATGTTCTGCAGGAGAGAATTCCACAAAGGTATGAACATTAGAATCACTTGGGATCTATTTATTACAGGGTTAATATATTTCAGCTTGCTTAGATTTGCAGGAATTTATGCCTATAAATAAAAGGAATGTATAGACTATTAGAAAAGGAAGCTCTTAATGAGAGAGTCTTGGGCATACTCTTCTAGCCCTTCAAAGAAGGTAAAGACATTATAAGGGTTTGCCTCTGGTGTGATACAATAAAGAGAAGTAAATAATGGAACACATGTCCCTACTTCTTGCCTCTGTATTACCTTTTAATAAGCATCTATACCACTCTGTATAAAGCTGCTTAAATTTTCTCACTGTCTAGTATGTATTGGCCCTGATGAAACAAGGGTAAATTGGTATTCATAACATCCAACAACATAGGCAATATTAGGCTGTGGCAATAAATAACCTCTTCCAAATCTCTGTGAATTAAAATGAGTAAATTTTACTCATGCAGCACATCCTTTGTGGATCATCACGATGTTCTGTTTAGCGTCATTCTCATTTTAGGATATAGGCTGCTTGAGCTGCTATCTAGAAAATTGCCTTTTTTTTTTTTTAAACTGTTTTATTGTGAATTATGTGATAATTTATGTGGGAGAACATTTGCTTTATATTCATCCTATCGTATATTGTTACATTGCCATGGTTACAATCCCCTCCATGCATCATCAATCAATCAAAGGGTATACACCACAAGCCAGCCCCCTGGTTGTCAGCACACAGCCCCTCTCTCTCTCTGGGTCTAGAATTCCCAGCTGCTCCATCTCTGGCATCACTGTTTCTCTGGGTAGGGACCTGCACTCCCCTTTTCTCCCTTGATGGTCCCAGGGCCCTCTGCTCCTGGACTACAAAGTCAACCACTCCCTCCTTTTGCTACAAAATCTCTGCTTTACATTTCCAACCCTCATAGTCAATCCTGATAGCAATTATTCACTATTGTACCACAAGAGACCTATCCCCATCTCCTTTCATCAGTCCCACCCAGACAGATTGGATACTACTCAGTGGAGATTCTACCTTCCTCCATATCCTCTGGATCTAGGCTCCCTCTTGAAAGCTTGTAAGCCAGTCACTTCTTGCCTTTGTAGGCCCCCTCCCGTCCCACTTTGGGCAGCCAGTGTCCAAGTTGCCCAACTCTGTTTACTCTGTGTATTGAGGGGGGTGGGAATGATCCTCACTGTAAAGATTTGTTCCCTCTTTTGAGCTACTGAAACCATAGGTGTAGATCATGTTCATCATATTGTATCAGATTACTCTTTTTTCCCTCTTCTTTCTTCTTCTAATTGAGCTCTGATCAACTGACCAGCCATTGAAGCCAGGTCAAGTGGGTATTATCTGCAAGCATGGGTGTTCTTGTGCATATACCCTCTTTTCTTATCAGCTGGATGCTTCATTCTCCACTCTAGTCCTCTGTGGCTATGTCACTGACTCTGGGCCCAGGAGTCCCCAGATCTTGCCATACTGCTTGCCAACCAGGTCTCCGTATGGGTGCACAGGAGTGTATTGAATGTGGTTGGAGTTAGCTCACAGCTTCATTGCTGTTTTTCCTTTATTTCCCCTTATTGGTGACCAGCGTGGTCACCAGTCAGACCACATGTCTACTCATGTATTCCCATTGAGTCTTAGTCTTGGTAGGGGGTTTGCCCTGAGGGGACCCATCTGCTCATCTTGATGTCTCCTGGGTGAGCAACTTGCTTGTTCTTGTAGTCATCAGTCAGACTGCCCTTAATGTTTTGCATTTTTCCTGTTGATCTTTCTTATAAGAAGTATCTTCTGTTCTTCTAGCTGCTCCAGGATGGTCTGCTTGTCCATTCAAGTGGAAATATCCCACCTCAGAAGATTCTGGATGGTGTTCAGGATTCCACCTATGGTTTTATGTAATGCAGAAGTTCCGCAGGAAGCCTCCTTCACTGGGCACATTGCAGCCCCATTTTAAGTATTCCAATCAGTTATAGACAGAAGACAGACTTACAAGCTTTCTATGGTGATATTTCTGGCTATTTCATTTTCCAGCTCACTGGATTTTTTGTGTTTTATTTTTTCCCTTATATTTTCTCCCTTATTTTTCTGTTGTATAGCCCAAATTTCCTGTCCCTTTTGTCTCTTTTTAGTAATTATATTTTTTTTTTTCTGGTAAATGTCTGTTTTTATATCTTTATACTCTTTTATTATTTTGTCTTCTTATTGTTGACTCCTTGTTTCTTTATTCAATTTTGTTTCCTTGTTTGTGTGTGAGGGGGATTCTCCTTTTTCTTACCCAACAGAAGAAAGCAACCATACTCATATAGCGCAGACACACCATATACTCTGCAGCTTCAACCACTAAGCAAAGGTCAATACAAGTTCCTATAACACTTGATCAATGATAGAAAGCAGTCAACACTAGCCAAACCAACTCTAAATTGAGGAGTACAATGAACAGGAAATAGTGAGCATGTTTCTATTCTCTAACGACACCCATGGGAAACAGTGAGAGGTAGCCTAAGAACACATAAACATACAATAGTCAATTAAATATAAATATCAAATCAGCACAATGTCCTAGAAACAACAGATAATTTTAGCTCATACAAAGAACAAGGGAGAATGTCACAAACAAATGAACAACATGCAGAACCAGAAAGCATTTCTGAGAAAGAAAAGGTAATGAATTAACTGAAAGAGAATTAAAAAGAATAGTATTTAGGTTCCTTCAAAGAATTGACTGAAAGAGAGAGGAAAGCAAGGAAAGAACAGACAAAACTTTAGATGAATTCAGGAAACCACTACAAGAACAAACAAAATGATGGAAACTTTGAAGCAAGACAGAATGTGCAATTAGAAATCCAAAAGATTAATATTAAGATTTCAGAAATGGGCAATGAATTGAAAGGGCAAAGGGGTTGATTTGAAGCAATAAGGTCTGTAATAGTGAGCTTGAAGATAAAGTTCTCAATACTAGGATGCTAGAAGAACAATCAGAAAAACGGAATTAGAAAATCTGGAGAAAACATAAGAGTTATGTGGGACACCATAACGAGAAATTAGTTACCAGAGATAAGAATTTCAAAACAGTAAGAGACAATAAAAACACAGAATAAATTGGTGAAGAGTTGTTGGGAGAAAACTCCCTTAACTGCATGAAAGATGAGATGAAAAACATACAGGAAGCTGAATGAACCCCAAACAGGATCAATCCGAAAAGAAAATTACTAGGGCATATCAAACTTTCTAAAATCAAAGATAAGGAAAGAATTCTGAAAGCAGATCAGGAAAAATGAACAGTTATCTTAAAAGCAGAACCAACAAGACTAAGCTCTGTCTTCTCAGTAGAAACTATGCAGTTTTGAAGGCAAAGGGATGACATATATAAAACTCTGAAAGAAACAAATTTGTCTATCAATAATCAGATACCCAACAAAACTGTCCCTCAGATAAAATGGTGGAATTAGGACATTATCAGATAAACAGAAGTTAAAGGAATTGGTAATAGCCAGGCACATTTTATGAAAAACATTGAAGGATAAATTCATGAGAAATGACAGCAGCTGATAACAAATTAAGATTAGCATATATGACAAAGCCTCCCAGAACTCAATTAAGATATGGAAGCATTTGAAGTAAAATAAACCTACAAGACTGAATAACAGTGAGCCAGAGATATCAGTTTATAATGAAAGTCAACTACAAAGCATAAAGAAGGAATAGTATAATCCCAAAATTTCTGAATGTTAAGTCAAGTTAGATATCAAGAAAAAACAGACTGTTTTAAATGGGAAGGAAATAATAAATTATAGGGTAACATCAAAGAAAGTAAATTCACCTTCATATCAAAATAAAAAAAGAGAAAAATCAGAAAAATTTAGTAAATACTAGTATAAAAGTAATGAGGAAAATAAAAGAAAACTCACAAAAATATGAAATAAGCACAGAAAATGATGTGAAACAATTTTTTAGTATAACACCACAAAAATAAACAAACAAACACAACACACACAGAGGAAAATGGCAGCAACCAGTTCATATGCATCAATAATTACACTGAATGTAAAAGGATTAATACTAGTCAAGACACAGAGAGAAGCAGAATGGTTGAGAAAACACAATCCTTCAATATGCTCTATACAAGAGATACATTTTAAATATAAAGACAAAGACTATTTAGTGACCAATTGAGAAACATAAAAATGTTTAAAACAAAACAAAACAAAACAAATATCTATTGCTGTTGTTAAGTGCCGTGAGTTGGTTCTGACACACATCAACTCTGTATAGGGTTTCTGAGGGTTGGTGAGCTTAAACCATGAGCCTTGCTGTTAAAACCAACCTTGTAGCCAAGTGCTTATCCTATAGTACCACATCAGGACTCCAAATATCTTCTTGTTGTTGTTAGGTGCCATCGAGTCAGTACCAATTCATAGTGATCTATGCAAGGCAGAATGAAACACTGCCCAGTCCTCGGCTAGCCACAATTGTTGCCATGCTTGAGCCCATCGATGCTGACACTTTGCCAATCTATCTCATTGGGGATCTTCCTCTTTTTCTCTGACTGTCACCTTACCAAAACATGATGTTCTTCTCCAGTGACTGGGCCCACCTGACAATATGTCCCAAGTATGAAAGATGAAGTCTGGTCATATTGTCCTCCGAGGAATACTCTGGCTGCACTTCTTCCAACAAAGATCTGTTTGTTCTTTTGGCAGCCCATGATACTTTCAATATTCTTCTCCAACACTATAACTCAAAAGCATCAATTTTTCTATGAGCTTCCTTTTACACTGTCCAACTTTTGCATGCATATGAGGTTATTGAAAATACCATAGTTTGGGTCAGGCGTACCTTAATTCTCAAGCAGACATCTTTGCTCTTCAACACTTTAAAGAGGTCTTGTTTTTGTGCAGCAGATTTGTCTAATCAATATGTCATTTGATTTCTTGATTGCTGCTTCCATGACTGTTGGTGGCTGATCGAAGAAAAATGACGTCTTTAAAAGCTTCAATCTTTCCTCCATTTATAAGAATGTTGTTTATTGGTCCAGTGGTGAGGATTTTTGTTTTCTTTACATTGAGATGTCATCCATATTGAAAGCTATGGTCTTTGATCTTGGTTCTTCATCAGTAAGTATTTTATGTCCTCTATACTTTCAGCAAGCAAGGTTGTATCATCTGTATATCACAGGTTGTTAATGAGTCTTCCTCCAATTCTGATGCTACGTTTTTCTTCATATAACCCAGCTTCTCAGATTATTTGTTCAGCACACAGGTTGAATAAGTATGGTGAAAGAATATAACCATGTCGCACACCTTTCCTAATTTTAAACCATTCACTATTCCCATGTTCTGTTTGGAGAACTGCCTCTTGGTCCACGTACAGGTTCCTCATGAACACAATTAAGTGTTTTGGAATACTCATATTTCACAATGTTGTCCATACCTTGTCATGATTTATATATGAGTAGTCAATATAGCACAGGTAAATATATTTCTGGTATTCTCGGCTTTCAGCCAAGATCTATCGGACATCAGAAATGATATCCCTCATTCTGCAATCTCTTCTGGATCTGGCTTGAACTTCTGGAAGTTTTCTGTCAATGTATGGTTTCAACCATTTCTGTATTACTTTTAATAAAACTTTCCTCACATGGGGTATCAAACATACTGTCTGATGATTTTCCACATTCCGTTGGGTCACCTTTCTTTGAATGAGCACAAATATGGATCTCTTTCAATCAGTCAGCCAAATTTGCCTTTGAAATTTCTTGCATAGATGAGTGAGTGCCGCCAGTGCTGCCTCACTTGGCTGAAAGATAATTATTTGTATTTCATCAATTCCTGGGGCTTAGTTCTTTGTCAATTCCTTCAATGCACCTTGGATTTCTTCCTTCAGTATCATTGCCTCTTGATCATATGCTACCTCTTGAAATGATTGAACATCAACCATTTCCTTTTTACACTTTGCCTCCATAAATCAAATTCCAATACAACTGAAGAAAGGAATAGACAACTCTATAATAGAAGGAGATTTTAATAAACCACTTTTGATGAAGTACAGAACAAAGAGAAAGAAACACAATAAAAATATAGAAGAAATTGTGTTGATTGTCAACACAATCAACCAAAATGACTATACATTGCACTCAACCCAGCAACAGCACAGAATACATTCTTTTCAATTCATTCCTGATAAAACACTCAACAAAACAGGAATATAAGGGAAATTCCTCAACATAACTAAGGGTGAGAAACTGAAGTCATTCACCTCTCAAACAAGAATCAAATAAGGATGCCTTTATCACCACTCCTATTCAATTCATGCTGGAAGTTTTAGAGCTATATGGCAAGAAAAGGAAATAAAGGTATCCAAATAGGCAAAGAAATAAAACTCTCTATTTATAGATGGAAAGATCTCATGTTCTGAAGAATCCCAAAACCTCAACAGGAAAGTTATTCGAACTCATAGATAGATTTGGCACAGTTGGGTTCCTTTACACTAGTAAACACAGTTGGGCGGGGAGAAAAGTGAGCGAAATGATACCAATTACAATAGCCGCACAAGAAATGAAAAACTTGGGAATAAAGCTAGCCAGAGAAACAAAAGACCTATATAAAGAAAACTACAAAACACTACTACAAGAGATTTGCAGAAATGGTGGAATATACCATGATGGATGGATTTATTTCTGGGTTTTCACATCTGTTCCATTGATTTGTGTCTTTTGTTGTATCAGTACAAGGGTGTTTTAACTACTGTGACTGTTTACTAGGTTTTGTGATCAGAAAATGAGAGTCATCCTTCTTTTTTTCTTTTTTAATAATTTTGCTTATCCATGGTCTCTCTTTTCCATTTAAAGTTAGCGGTTAGTTTTCCCATCTCTTCACAGAATGATAGGAATGACATCTCATCTATAGATTTCTTTGGGTAGAGTCGACATTTTTACAATGTTAAGTCTTCCTAACCAACATCTTCAACAAAGGACTAAAATGCATTAAATGGGGAAGAGATAGTCTCTTCCACAAAAGATGCTAGCAAAACTGGAAATCCATTTGCAGAAAAATGAAACAAGACCTATACCTCACACCATATAAAAATGAACTTAATGTATATTAAAGACCAAAATGTGAAGATTAGAAATAAAAGATTGTCAATGCAAAAATTGGCACAAACTTAGGGTCTTTAATTTGTTGTTGTTGTTCTTATGTGCCACTTAGTCAGTACTGACTCATAGCAGCCCTGTGCACAACAGAAATGCTGCCTCATCTTGGGCCAACCTCACTATTGTAGCTACATTTAAGCACATTGATACTGCCACTTTGCCAATCCATCCCTTTTTTCCTGACACTTAACTTACCTAACATGATATCCTTCTCCACTGACTGGTCCTTCTTGACAATATGGTCAATGTTCAACCATTTCAAAAGGTAGCATATGATCAAGAGCTAATGATCCTGATGGAAGAAGTCCAAGGTGCACTGAAGGCATTGGCAAAGAACAAGGCACCAGGAATAGATGGAATACAAAATGAAATATTCAATAAACTAATGTGGCACTCGAGGCACTCTCTCATCTATACCAAGATATTTGGAACACAGCTACCTGGCCAACTGACCAGAAGAACTCCTTATTTGTGCCCATTCCAAAGAGAAGTGACACATGGAATGTAGAAATCATTGGAAAGTATCATTGATATCCCCTGGGAGAAAAGTTTTACTAAAGATAACACAAAAATGGCTGCAATAACACATTAACACAGAACTTTCAGAGGTTCAAACCAGATTCAGAAGAGGACATGTTACAAGGAATATCATTGCTGACATCAGATGGATAATGACTGAAAGCAGAGAATACCAGAAAGATATTTACCTATGCTTTATTGACTATGCAAAGGTTTTGATTGTGTGCATAATGACAAGATACAGACAGCATTTCAGAGAATGAGTATTCTAGAACACTTGAGTGTGTTATGAGAAACCTGTATATAGACCAAGAGGCAATGTTCGAGCAGAACATGGGAACACAGGAACACGGAATGGTTTACAATTAGGAAAGGTGTGTTCCAGGGTTGTTATTCTTTTACCATAATTAGTCAATCTGTGTGTTGAGCAAACAATCTTAGAAACTGGATTATATGAAGAAAAGCTTGGCATTAGGAATGGATACAGACTCAATAACAACTTCTGATATGCAGATGATACAACCTTGCTTGCTGAAAGTGAAGAGAACTTAAAATATTTACTGATGAAGATCAAAGACCACAGCCTTTGTTATGCTTTGCATCTCAATGTAAAGAAAACAAAAATCCTCACCACTGGACCAATAAACAACATCCATATAAAAAGAAAAGATCAAAGTAGTTGAAGACTTCATTTTGCTCAGATCAACCATCATCACTCATGGAAGCAGCAGTCAAGAAATCAAACGATGTATTGCATTAGGTAAATCTGCTGCACAAGGCCTCTTTAAATTGTTGAAGATCAAAGTTTTTACCTTGAAGACTGAGGCATTTTCAATAACCTCATATGCCTGTGAAAGTTAGGCAGTGAATAAGGAAGACCATAGTAGAATTCATGTATTTGTGTTATGGTGTTGTAGGAGAATAGTGATAGTACCATAGACTCCCAAAAGAAGAAACAGATCTGTGTTGCAAAAAGTACATCCAGAGTGCTCCTTGGAAACCAGGATGACCAGACTTTGTGTATCACACTTTGAACATATTATCATGAGGAACCAGTCCATAGACAAGAATATCATCATTGGTAAAGTGGAGGGTCAGAGAAAAAAAGGACGGTCCTCAACAAGATGGATTGGTACAGTGGCAGCAGCAATGGGTTCAGGTGTAGCAAGGATTTTGAGGTTGGTGTAGGACTAGGCAGTATTTTGCTATGAGTCAGTGTCGACTCGATGGCACCTAAAAACATTACCAACAAATTATCTTTTCATCCCCTTTATTAGAAATCATATACCCTAAACCTGACACCTTTAAAAAAGACAAAGTCTAGAAATTAGGTGGTACAAAAATAAACCAAAATAAAACTACTACAAATATTAAAACAATAAATAAAATATTGTTAATATTTTCATTTTATTAATATATTAATTTTAAGAAATTAATACTACAAATAAAAATACTACAAATGTAATAGAGGGAATACAACTTTCAAACCACTTATTTTAATAGAGATTTTAATTCACCATAAGCAAAAGAACTTTCCCAAATGATGCAGCACTATTTTATTACCATTATTCTTGGGCAAATGGCCCTCTTGCAATATAAGAAATTATATACCTATGTATTTTATTAAGTTCTAGTAAAATGAAGGGAATGAAAGATAAGGATTCACTTATTTCATTCCTGAATAGTTCTTGCCAATTTTATTACAAGGGAAGACTACAAAATAAGGGAATGAGAAGAAGAAAAAAATGTAACTAACAAGCATTTTTAACACCTTACAATTAAGATCAAAATCTTCTAAAAAATCCAGCTGTGAGTTTCTTTTAATTAGCTCTCTACTCAGTGTAACGCATATTGCAAGTATTCCTTCTTGAATAACTTGCTTGAATAATACAGCTGAGAGTATAGTTAGTTGAGCATGGATGCAGCTGGGTATCTGAAAAAATGAAAATCAAATGTGAATTCTGATGAAGTAATTTCATTTTGAGCCTTTCATATTTTTTCTCATCTAAATTAAAAAGAAATGAAACCTCAAGTTCAGCTGGTTCACTGTCTTCTCCATGCCAATTCGTATTTTCAGATAATAAAAGCATTTTGCTTAAAATGAATACTAAACATGAAATTCTATTTTCTCACCTAATGGTTAGATTTTTTTTTTTAATGTATAGAGTTTATAGTAATTTAGTCTGATAACAAAACTGACCTGTTTTGTGAAGTGACAAGGGCATGTTTTTATTTCTAATGTATTTAAAAGTTGTTGTAACTACACCTTATGAAGTACTATCTTGTCGAAAAACAAGCATTAATAGTATGTTCAGTTTTAATCAAGGATTATATTGTGAAATAACCATAATGATTATCCTGGGATAAACTTTTCTTTATAAAATAATATAACCAAGTTTCAAAAGACTTTATCTAAAAAAAATATTTTACTACACATCATAATGCAAAGCAGGCCACCAGGGATTTAATCAGCTGATCACAGAATTTCAAACAATATGCAATGTTATTTTATTTATATAATGGGAATATCTCCTTGTTCTAGTTATGTATATATAGACATCTGGTGTGGTGCTGTAGGATGAGCACTTGACTGTGAACCACAAGGTTGGTGGTTCAAATGCACCAGCTGATCCTTGGAAATCCTATTCAGGGCCGCGGTGTCAAAACTGACACAATGGCACTTAACAATAACACACACACATATATATATATATATAAAGATTAAAGACCACAGCTTTCCTGATTGATTGCACCTTAATATAAAGAAAACAAATATACTTACCACTGGACCAATAAATAACATCAAGATAAATGGAAAAAGATGAAAGCTGTCAAAGACTTCATTTTGCTTGGATCAACCATCAACACTCATGGAAGAAGCAGTTAAGACATCAGCTGTATTGCATCAGGCAAATCCAATACAGGAGACCTTTTTAAAGTGTTTAAGAGCAAAGATGTCAGTTTGAGGGCTAGGGTGCCCTTGACCTAGGCATGGTAATTTCAGAAACCTCATATGCATGTGAACGTTGAACAATGAATGAGTAAGAAAGACCATAGAAGATTCGGTGAATTTATATTATGGTTTTGGAGGAAAATAGTAAACGTGCCATATGCTGCCAAAACAATTCGTGTTGGAAGAAGTACAGCCAGAATACTGGTTAAAATTCATGATGGCCAGATTTCATCTCTCATACTTTGGACATATTATCAGGAGGGACCAGTCACTGGGTAGGACATCATGCTTGGTAAAGTTGATTAGTGAAGAGGAAGAAAACCCCCAATAAGATGGATTGACACAGTAAGAGCAGCAACGAGTTCAAGCATAGCAACTTGAAGGTTGTGAGGTTGGTGTAGGATAGGGCAATGTTCTGTTGTACGTAAAGTTGCTATG
>NW_006408561.1:9672305-9683169 GCF_000296735.1 Chrysochloris asiatica | reverse complement strand
TGTTATATATATATTATATGTATATATTACAACTTATGTAATGTGTAGTGCAGATTTTATATTTGACATTCAACTGTTTTGTATTATAATATTTAAATATTTGGCTTAAATTTTAGAGTGTTGAAAGTTTTTTCTTCTTTAATTAATTAATTTATTCACTCAACAAATATTTACTGAGGACCCATTATGTGTCTGTTGGAATGCCTCTAGAAGTACAAAAATAAATAAAGTCTTCGTTGTTTAGTGTAGAACACTTTAAAAAAAGAAAAATCTTCTTATACACAAAAAAGTCTACTTAGCAAATTGAATATTTTTAAAGTGCTAAGATCAAGTACTGGCAAGGATGTGAAGGAACTGAATCCCTCATACATTATTGGTGAGAATGTAAAATTGTTTTGCAACTTTTAAATAAAACTAAATGTACAACTGCCGTACGATCCTGGCATACAACAGCTGTCATCCTGGGAAATTGTCCCAGAGAATTGAAAACTTGTGTTAGCACAAAATTCTATATACCAGTGTTCATAGCAACATTATTGCTAATAGCCAAAAGCTGGGTAAAGCTCATATCTCCTTTAAAAGATTAAACAAACCCTGGTACTATGGAATACTACTCAGCAATAATAATAATAATTTAAAAAAAAACTCTATTTGTACATGCAATAACTTAGATAGATCATTGAATTCTCTATGATATAATTTACATAATGTTTTTGAAATGACAAAATTTTAGAAATAGAGAATAGATTAGTCACTGATGAGGCTAATGATAGAGTAGCTAAAGGGCAGGTAAGATGCATGTAGTTATAGAAAAGTGATATGGAAAAAAAATAAGCCCTAGCTATAAATGTTTGTTGCAGCTTTGTATTCATACATGTTAAAAGTAGAAAAAAGCAAGATATTCTTAAATAGGGGAGTGGAGAGAAATTGTGGTATATGAACACAACATAGTGTTATTTAGCAATAAAAAGAAATAAGCTACTGAGCTATTTGTAATTGAAAGAAGCCAGGCTGAGAATGCTACCTATAGTATGATACCAATTATATGATATTCTGGAAAAGACAAAACTACAGAGACAGTGAAAAGAACAGTTGTTGCTAGTGGTTCAGGGGAAGGAGGAAAGATTGAATAAGTGGAGTACAGGACAGTTTTACATCAGTGATGCTATTCTCTAAGATACTATATTGGTGAACACATGACAAAGTGCATTTGTCAAAACATATATGACTGAAGCAGACCAACCTGGAGTGGCTAGAAGAGCAGAAGATGCTTCTTGAAAGAAAGACCTACAGGAAAAATATAAAACAACATAGGCAGACCGACTGTTACTACAAGAACAAGCAACATGCTTCCCCAGGAAACATCAAGGCAAGTGGTCGGGTCCCCTCAGTGCAAACCCCCTGCCAAGACTAAGACTCAGTGGGAATACACGCTGTGATTGGTGACCACGCTCGACACCGAATAGGGGAAGTGAGGGAAAAACAGCAATGAAGTGGTGAACTAAGCCCTACAACGTTCAGTAGACTTCTGTGAACCCGGGTGAAGACCTAGTTGGCCAGCAGTGTGGCAAGACCTGGGCACTCTTGGGCCCAGAGTCAGTGACATAGCCACAGAGGATTAGAGTGAAGAAGGAAGTGTCCAGCTGATAAGAAGAGAGGGCATATGCATAAGAACACCCACATTTACAGATAATACCCACTTATCCTGGCTTCAGTGACTGGATGATCAGAGCCCCTGGTGATGCATTTGTTAAAACTCTTGGTGATCCTCAGCTGCTAATCAAAAGGTTGGTGGTTCAAACTCACCATCCACTTTGTGGGAGAAGGATGTGGTGGTTTGCTTTTGTAAAGATTTACAGCCTTTTATATACTACATGGAGTATTGGTGTGCTGTGCGGGTTAATGTGCTGGAATGCAAAGTCAGCTTGAACCACAAGGTTGGTGGTTCAAGCTCACCAGCTTCTCCTTGGAAACCCAAATACAAGGTTGCTATGGGTTGGAAGCAATTAGATGGCACTTCACAACTACAATACAGTACCTAAGAAATCCTGGTGTGGCTCTGTGGGTTAATGCACTATACTGCAAAGTTGGTTTGAACTGCAGGGGCTCTTGAGAATGTTATGGTTAAGTTCTATAGAGTCTGTTCCAATGCATTAGGACCCTGTATAGGGTTTCCGATTTTCCACATCTCTGCTGAAGCAGGAAGTCTTATTGCATTCAAAATAGTACCATTATTTTTTTTTAATTTAGTAAATGCCAGATTTAAGAAACATTTTTATAAAACCACTACTGAAGCTAAAAAGAAGAAGAATTTTCACAGAGTCGAATTTGATGAGTTATCACTAGTTGTTGTTAAGTGCCATCAAGTCAATTCCTACTCATAACAAGCCTGTATAGGATTTCAGAGGAGTGGCTGTTGGGTTGATTACAGTTAGCAGTACAGTGTTTATCCTTTATATCAGTTATTTAGACTTCATAATATATTTTAGTGAGGATAGAGTATGAATAATATAACTAAAAAAATAGTGAAGTCATTGTAATATTGATGGAAGTAATATTATTTATAGAATTATCAGACTGAATCTCCAGCTTTTTCATGTTCTCTTCTAAATTGTCAAATTGTACTGAATATAGTGTTGTTAATGTATATAACAAGCACATAAAATTATCATTCATCGTTTAATGATACACTTTGATAGCAATGTACAATTTGTAATAGATCAACTAGATGATTTGAAGTGCAAGCTAAATCGATAATATACTAGAAATATTTGCTGTAGCTTGAGAATATTTAATCCTCACAATTTAATCAAGTGGAAAGCTTTTTTATTTTTTGTGTATAATTGTAGTAATAATATAGTGTATTGATATGTACATAAAATGTAATTTGACAATGCATGGAAGTAGTATGTGGGGAGAACCCACAATTATGAAATCATTTACAGCAAATTATAGTATGTAACATTAAAAATAATGTAGTGTCATACATCTAAAATATGAAAATATTTATAGCTGGTCAATAGTCAATAAAGCAAAAGACAAGTAATCATCTTTGCTTTCAGCTAAGATCCATCTGTAGTCAGCAATATTATTTCTAAATGCAAGTCCTCTTCTAAGCCTGGGTTTAATTTCTGACAGCTTCCGGTTGTACAGTGACAACAGTTTTTTAAATTATCTTCAGTGTAATTTTACATACATGTAATATTAGCAATATTGTTAGATGATTTCTGATTACTCCCCTTGGAATCATGCAAAACATAGATCTCTTCCTATCAGTTGACTAGGTAGCTAGCTGTTTCCCAAATTTCTTGGCATAGACCAGTGTGAGCATCTAGCAGAGTATTAGTTTGTTAAACATTTCAATTTGAGTTCCATCAGTTCCTGGAACCTTCCTTTTACCTAACACCTCCAGGACAGCTTGGACTTCTATCTTATGTATCATTAGTTCTTGTTCATATGCTACCTCTGAATGGTTGAACATCAACAGATTCTTTTTATTTTGAGTTTTGATTTCATATAATATTTGTCCTTTTGTGACTGACTGATTTCATTTAACATAATGTCCTCCATGTTTATCCATGTTTTTAGGCCTTCAATCATCATTATTTTTCAACTGTATAGTATTCCATTATGTATGTATATACAAAGTTTGTTTATCCATTATTCAATTGGTGGGAATTTAGGCTATCTCCATTCTATGGCTATAATCAATAGTACTGATTCCATTTTACTTTTGATATGTTCCAATTTTCCTAAATTCATACTCCATACCACATTCTGAAACAGGTGTTTCTTCAAATTATTAATGAATGTTTACAACTGTTACTTCTAATTTAGTGTTGGGCCCTACTAGCAAATGAAGGTCACAAACATTTAAATCCATAAATGTCATTAAGGTCAACTATACTTTGAGGAGGCAGCTCTTATGCAGCAATATTTTTGAGTCCTTTCATCCTGAGGAGCAAAAGCCTGGAGTTAGGAAACCAAAGGGAAGAACATGATCAGCATTTCTCAAACTGAAAAAAATTTTTCTTCAATTAAGCCTTGACTTGCAACATTGAAGGAATCCATGGGGAAATATTGAGTGATGCATAAACCATCAAAAGAAGATGGAAGAAATACCGAGTCATTCTACCAAAAAGAAAAGGATGATGTTCAACCATTTAAAGCTATAGAATATAATTGAGAGTCAGTGGTACTGAAGGAAGAAATCCAAGGTACATTGAAAGCATTGGCAAAGAATAAGTCCCTGGGATCTGACAGAATACAAACTGAAATCTGTCAACGAACTGATGAAGCACTGGACGCACTCATCTATGCTAAGAAATTTGGTAGCCAGCAACCTGGCCAACTACATATAGGAAGAGATTCACATTTGTGCCCATTCCAAAGACAAATAATCCAATGGAATATAAACATAATCAGCCATTCTTATTAATATCACATGCAACTGAAATTGTATTCCAATTAATAAAATTGTATTTCAAAATGGCTGCAACAGTATACTGACAAGGAACTTCCAGAGGCTCATGTCAGATTTCAATGAAGATGTGGAATGAGGAATATCATTGCTGATGCCAGATGGATTTTTACTGAAAGCACAGAATACCAGAAAGATGTTTATCTGTGCTTTATTGAGTATGCAAAGGATTTCAACTATGTGGTTCATGATATGCTTTGACCAACATTGCAAAAAGTGAGTGTTTCAGAATACTTAATTATGTTCATCAGAATTCTGTACATAGACCAAGAGGCAGTCATTTGAACAGAACAAGAAGAGACTGAATGGTTTAAAATCAGGAAAGGTTATGTTTTCAATCCACCACTCATCAGTCAGTTTGCCATACTGTGGTTGGTAGCTTGCATGTTGTTGTGATTCTGGCAGCTATACCATTGGTATTTTAAATACTAGCACAGTCACCCTTGGTGGATAGGTTTCAGATTAGCTTCCAGACTAAAACAGGCTAGGAGCAAATAATCTGAGAAGCTGGATTATATGAAAAAGAACAGGGCATTAGGATTGTAGGAAGACTTATTAATAACTTGAATATGCAGACAATACAACCTTGCTTGCTGATAGAAAAGAGGACTTAAAATACTGACAGATGAAGATCAAACATCACAATCTTCAGTATGGGCTGCAACTTAATGTAAAGAAAACAAAAATCCTTACCCTGGACCAATAATTAGCATCATAATAAATGGATAAAAGACTGAAGTTGGTAAAAACTTCATTTTCCTTGGATCTGCTATCAACACTAATGGAAGCAGTCAAGATATAAATGAAAGTATTGTGTTAGGTAGATGTTCTGTTCAAGACCCCTTTAAAGTGTTCAAGAGCAAAGGTGTCACTTTGAAGACTTAGGTGTGTCTAACCCAGGACATGGTTTTTCCAATGCCTCATAGGTCATCAAAAGTGAAATGGAATATATAAACATTGATATTCTAGGCATTAGTAAGCTGAAATGGACTGGTTTTGGCCATTTTGAATCTGACAACCACCTGGTTTACTATGCCAGTAATGACAAAAAGAACATTTCAAGATCGATCTCCAAGTACAGCACTGTCTGTGATTGGATAATATCCATTCATTTACAAGGAAGACCAATTAATACCACTATTATTCAAATTTCTGTGCCAATCACTAAAGCCAGTGATGATGAAATTAAATAATTCTACCAATTTCTTCAGACTGACGTTTGTGAAACATACAATCAGGATGAATTTATAATTACTGGCTATTGGAATGCAAAGATTAGAAACAAAAAGGAAGGATTAGCAGTTGGATAATATGGACTTGGTGATGAAATGATGCTGAACCAATGACTTGTTCATTTCAAAATTGCAAAAATCTTTTTAAAACAACATAAAAGATGATTTTACACATGGACCTCACCAGATGAAATACAAAGAAACCATTGACTACATCTATGGAAAGACATGGTGGGAAAGCTCCATATCACCAATAAAAACAAGGCCAGGGTAGACTGCGGAACAGACCATCAATTGCTCATATGCAAGTTTAGGTTGTAGCTGAAGAAAATTGTAACAAGCCCATGAGAGCCAAAACATGAACTTGAGCATATCCTACCTAAATTTAGACATCATTTCAAGAATAGGTTTGATGTATTAGACAGTTAAAACCAAAGAAAAGAAGAGTTATGAGATGACATAAAAAACATCATACAGGAAGAAAACAAATGGTCATTAAAAAGACAAGGAAGAAAGTAAAGACCACAGTGGATGTCAGAAGAGACTCTGAAACCTACTCTTCAGTTTAGAGATGGTAAAGCAAATAGAAGAAATGAGGAAGAAGAGCAGTTGAACAGAACATTTCAAATGTCTGCTCAAAAAGACAAAGTCAAGTATTATGAAATGCAAAAAGATCTGAGTTAGAAAACTAAAAGGTAAGAACATGGTCAACATTTCTCAAACTGAAGGAACTGAAGAAAAAGTCAAGCATCAACTTGCAATACTGAAGATTCTATGGGCAAAATATTCAATGATGCAGAAAGCATCAAAAAAGCACAGAAAGAGTACACAAAGTCACGGTACCAAAACGAAATGTGTGATGTTTAGCCATTTAAAGAGGTATAATCAAGAGACAATTATACTGAAGGAAAAAGTCTAAGGTACACTGAAGACCTTTGTAAAGAACAAGCTTTGGGAACTAATGGAATATAAATAGAAAAATTTCAAAAACTAACAAAGCACTGGAGGCATTCACTCATGTATGCCAAGAAATTTGTAAGAGAGCAAAATGACCAGCAACCTTACCCATTTCAAGATATGTGATGCAATAGAATGTGTAAATCATTGGATAATAACAATATTGCATGCAAGTAAAATTTTGCTAAAGATAATTAAAAAACGGAGGCAACAGCAAACTGACAGAGGTTCAAGTCAGATTCAGATGAGGACATGAAACAAAGTATATCATTGCTGACATCAGATGGATCTTGGCTGAAATCAGAGAATACTCAAAAAATGTTTACCTGTGTATTATTGATTATTCAGTCTTTCTACTATGTGGATCATGACAATCTATGAACAACACTGTGGAGAAAGTGTATTCTGGCACACTTAATTGTGCTCATTAGGAACCTGTGCATAGACCAGGCTGTTGTTCAAACAAAACAAGGGAACACTGAATGACTTTAAATTAGGAAAGGTATGAGCAAGGGTTGTAATTTTCACCATACTCAATCTGTGTGCTGAGCAAATAATTAGAGAAGCTGGGTTATATGAAGAAAAACATGGTATCGGGTTTGGAGGAACATTTATGAACAACTTGTGATATGCAGATAGTACAACCTTGCATGCTGAAAGTGAAGAGGACTCAAAATACTTACTAATGAAGAACAAAGATCATAGCCTTCAGTATAGTTTGCACTTTAATGTAAACAAAGCAGAAATCCTTACCACTGACCCAATAAATAACATCAGGAAAAACTGAGAAAAGTTTGCCATTGTCAAAGACTTCATTTTGCTCAATTCAACCATCAACACTCATGGAAATACAGTCAAAAAGTCAAATGGATTTGCATTACACAAATCTGTTGCACAAGAGCTCTTTAAAGTGTTGAAGAGCAAAGATTTCAGTTTGAAGACTAAGGTACACCTAACATAAGCTATGATATTTTCAATAACCTCATGTGATGTGAAAATTGGACAACGAATAAGGAAAACCATAGATGAATTGATGCATTTGAGTTATGGTATTGGAGGAGAATATTAAAAGTACCGTACACTGCCAAAGAACAAACAATATCTCTGTCTTGGAAGAAGTATGGCCAGAATGCTCCTTAGAAGTCAAGATGGCCAAACTTTGTCTCTCATACTTCAAACATATTATCAGAAGGGACCAGTCCCTGGAGAAGGACATCATGTTTTATAAAGTGGAGGTTTAGTGAAAGAGTGGAAGACACCCAGCGTGGTTGATTGGCATAGTGTTAGCATCAATGAGCTCAAGCTTAGCACTGCTTGTGAGGTTGGCACAGGACCTGGCAATGTTTTATATTGTTCTTCATAAAGTCACTGTGAATCAGTTCTGACTCGATGGCATCTAACAGCAACAACAACAACAACAACAGTGTTTTAAATCAATATATTTTGAGGTTAAAAGAACAACATTAAGTAACTAGCAAAAAAGTAACGATGGAGGAAATGCTTGCCATATATCATAAAGATCACAAGGGTCAAGGAATAGAAGCTGAAAAGAAACACTAACTTTCCTTTAAAGCTCACACAAGAGAGAAAGCCTCCTCCTTAAACAAACTAGTGTCCTGAATTTCAACTTGTAGCTCACTAACTAAAAACTGAATTTCTTTTTAGAGCCACCCACTTGGGTTATTTCTGTTATAACAGTTGCTGTTTGGTGCTTTTGAGGTGGTTCCAACTCATAGCAACCCTGTGTAGGGATTCCAAGGAGTTGCTATTGAGTGTGAGTGGCCAACTTTGGGGTTAGCAGTCCAGTTCTTAGCCTATAGAGCCACATCGTGACTAAGTAACAAAGTGAGTTTATTAAGACCATCATATGTTAAGCATATCCCAATAGAAAGACGTTATAATAATTCCCATTTGATGTTTATAGGGAAATAACAGATGTTAAAGGATTCAAAAGCAAATTATGCACATTATTTAAATGTATATATGTCATGACAGGAGTTTTAGTGTGACACTGTAGGATAAACACCAGACTGCTAACCAGAAGATTGATGAGTCATATCTACCAGCCATTCCTTGGGATCCTTAAACAGGGTCTCTGACTCAAAACCAACTCTAAGGCACTTAACAACAACAATAATATCGTCACAACAAAACCATTTTAATTCTCCTGGAATCCAGATTTCTGGGTTCATGGAATAGGATTGACTGTCTCAGGGCATCCATCCTTGCTGTTCTTTTTTTTTTTTTTTAAGTGTTTATTGTTCACTGAGTGATAGTTTACATGGGAGAACATTGGGCTTTACACCATCATTTGATTGCAATGATTACAATCTCCTCCGTGCATCATCATTCAACAGTATTTGCTTCTATTTCCTGTTTTTGTTTTTTTGGGTGGGGGGATGTACACAGAAACACTCAGGACTATATAATAATTTAAACAACCAAAGGGCACATTCTGCAAGCCTGTCTCTGGCCACCAGCACCCAGTCCTCTTTCATTGAGTCCGGAGTCCTCAACTGCTCCCTCTCTACATGTCCTCATTTCTGTCTCCATCTCTGGTGTCACTGCTTCTCTGGATAGGGTCCCACACTCTGGCTGTGCTCTTCTGTCTTGATGGTCCTAGGGTCCTCTGTTTCTCTACTGTAAGATTAACTACTCTCCCATTTTTGTTAGAAAACTTCTACTTGACAGTTGTGAAAATCACAATTAATCCTGATAACAATTACTCACCACTGAATCTTAAGAATCTTAGCTCCATCTCTTTTCACCAGACCCGTCTAGACAAGATGATAAGTATTCAGTGGTGACTGTACCTATCCCTGCACATTCTTAACTAAACTCTCTCTTGAAACATTGTAAGTCAGTCACTTCCTGCCTTTACAACCCCACTGGCTTTGCCAGACTGCAAAGCCATTTGAACTGCAAGGTTGGAGATTCAAGCTCACCAGCTGCTCCTGGGAAACCCTATACAGGGTCGCTGTGAGTCGGAACTGACTCAATGGTACTTAACAACAACAACAACAACAACATGCCTAAGTTGCCTGCCCCTGTCTACCCTGTATACAGAGGGGATAAGATTGATACTTGATGTGAAGACTCCTTCCCTCTCAGTTGTTATTTTGAGCTACTACATCCATAAGTATAGATCAACTTCATCAAATTGTACCAATTTACACTTATTTCCTTTATCAAAACAAATTATTATTTTTTTAATCTTCTGGTTGAGTTCTGATTATCAAGCCATCAAGGCTACTTACTGTTCTTTTGAACTTTGAACCTTTAAATAACAAGTTTTCTGGAGCCACCTTCAGATCAAACAGCTTTATGGAGATCATTTTACCTTAGACATTAAGTTCTATTGAGAAAATATATATTTGTAGCCAATTTCAAGAAACAGGAACTCCAGTATCTGACTTTTTGTTGTTGTTATGTGCCATAGAGTCCGTTTGGACTCATAGTGACCCTGTAAGGGTTTCCAAGAAGTGGCTGGTGAGTTTAAACCACTGACTTTGTGGTTCAAACTAACCTTGTGGTCCAGTGCATTATCCTACAGAGCCACACCAGGACTCCTAGAGTCTGTGTTTTAGGAAGTAGCCAGTGTCCTTGGTGCAACAGACATATCCTGAAACCCTGCATTGTGCTTTGATACTATATCCTGAGAAATTAACACAACAATGTTCTAGTCTACATAACCTATGTTCATTGCCCCCTCTGTGGAAATATTTTAGGTTGAAGCTGCCAGATTCTAATTGTATGAGGAGGTTTCAAAAAGTTCCTTGAAAAAAACTGGATTTTTTTCCCTTAACATTTTGAATCTAATATCTAGTCACAATAAATATATTCTATCACATTGGTTATGGGTGTTTCTTTGCATATTTAGATTGTTTACAGTTGTATCTAAAATAATATATCTGAAATAAAATTGGGGTGGAAAAGGGAGAAAGGGGTGGCTGGTAGTCCACAAATTCCTCCTTAAGAAGAATCAACTAAAGAAAAA
Organism: Chrysochloris asiatica; assembly: GCF_000296735.1. NCBI lineage: Eukaryota > Metazoa > Chordata > Mammalia > Afrosoricida > Chrysochloridae > Chrysochloris > Chrysochloris asiatica. The sequence goes on along the minus strand of NW_006408561.1, from coordinate 9,672,503 downwards.
AATTGAAGAATTCCACCAACTTCTTCAGTCTGAAACGGATCAAATGTGCAATCAAGATGTGTTGATAATTGCTGGTGATTGGAATACAAAGGTTGAAAACAAAGAAGAAGGATCAGTAGTTAGAAAATAAGGCTTTGGTAATAGTAACTGTGCTGGCGATAACATGATAGAATTTTGCAAGATCAATGACTTGTTCAT
>NW_006408561.1:9654379-9669913 GCF_000296735.1 Chrysochloris asiatica | reverse complement strand
TCTGGAAGTTTTTTGTCATTGTATGATTGTGGCCATTTCTGTATATTCAAGTTTAAATTTCGGAATTCATGGATTTGTTTTAATTTTCTTCAGTTTAATCTTGAACTTGCATAGGAGCAGTTGATTATATGATTCACAGTCAGACCCTGGTCTTTTTTATACTGATGGTATTGAACTTCTCTATTGTATCTTTTCACAGATGTGGTCAATTTGATTCTTGTGCATTTCATCTTGTGAGGTCCACGTCTTTTTTTTTTTTTTTTCCTTACAAAAACTCTGTTTATGTTGTTGAAAAAAAGATATTTTCAATGAAAAATCTTTTGTCTTGCAAAATTATATCAGGTGAGAGGTTGTAAAGCACAAAATGACTTGTTTACAAGCTCTCATGAATGTTCTTAGTTTTAGAATGAGGGGGTAAGGTAGAACCCCTACTGAATAGTTTCCCTCTTTTCTAGATGGGTCTCATGAAAGAGGATGGGGGTAAGATTTTTTATTCAATTGTGTATAATTATTATTAGGACTAATTGTGATTGTCAAAACTATAAATATAGAAGATGTGTAACTAAAAGTGGGGAGTAGTTAATCTTCCATTTCAGGAACAGAGGACCCTAGGACCAGAAAGAAGGAAGAACATGAGTGGAGCATGGGATCCTAACCAGAAAATCTATGACAACAGAGACAAGTGGCAGAGGCAATGGTATAGAGAGACAGAGAAGATGAGGACATACAGCCAGCCATGGACTGAGAAAGGCTGTGTGCCTGTGGGCAGGAGGACTGACTTGGAAAGTGTGCCCTTTGGACATTTAAATGAATATGTGTTTTCTGTTTTGTATGTGTACATTACAAAAAAAAAAAAAAAAAGGAACAGAGATAAATACTATTGACTGATGGTACATGGAGGGGATTGTAATAATTGCAATGAAACAAAATATGATTTATTGAATGCAAACTGATAATCTGCACTGTAAATTTTCACTCAATTCACAATAAAAAATTGTAAAAAATGAAAAAAGATTATATCAGGTGATTTCCAGAATCATTTTCCAATCACTGATCTTTCCTCTTTATATCCAACTTTTGCATTCCAATTACCAATAAATATCAGTGCATATTGATTGCATGTTTGAAGAATTTCAGACTGTAAAAGTTGGTAGAATTCTTCAATTTCATCATCACTTAGTTTATTGTTAGCTGTATAAATTTGATTTTTGCTGATATTCCTTGTAGGTGTATGAATATTACCCTATAATAGAGAGCACTGAACTTTAACATAGATCTTGAAATGCTCTTTTTGACGACGAATGCAACACCGTTCTTTTTCAGTGTGTTATTCCAGGCAGAGTAAGCCATATAATTGATTCAAAATAGCCAATACCAGTCCATTTTAGGTTGCTAATGCCTAAAATATCTATCTTTATGTATTCCATTTAATTTTTTACCTTTTTCAATTTTCTTACATTCATATTTCACACATTCTGCATTCTGGTTATTAATGGATGCTTGCAGTCATTTCTTCTCATTTTGAGCTGTGCCTCATCAGCATATGAAGACTTGTTCCATCTATATTGTCAAAGTTAACTCGATTTTGAGGAAGCAGCAATTCCATAGTACTGTTTGGGTGTCCTTAAATCTGAGGGACTCACTTTCTGATACTATATCAGACAATGTTCAGCAACTATCTATAATGTTTTCAAAGGCTAGCTTTTCAGAATTGGACTTCTTTCCTTCTTCCTAATCTGTTTTACACTGGAAGTTCCACTATAATCTGTCCACCATGGTAACACTTGTTATTGTTAGGTACCATCAAGTCAGTACCGATTCATAGTGACCCTATGCACAACAGAATGAAACACTGCCCAGTCCTGGACCAACCTCACAATTGTTGCAATGCTTGCACCCATTAATGCTGCCACTTTGCCAATCCATCTTGCTGGGGGTCTTCCTCTTTTTCTCTGATCCTCCATCTTACCCAGCATGACATCCTTCTCCAGTGACTGGTCCCTCCTGACAATATGTCCAAAGTATGAGAGACGAAGTGTGGCCATCCTAGCCTCCAAGGAGCACTCTGGCTGCACTTCTTCCCACACAGATCTGTTTGTTCTTTTGGCAGCTGATGGCACTTTCAATATTCTTCTCCAACACCATAACTCAAATGCATCTTACTGGTATTTAAAATACCAGTGGCATAGCTTCCAGTATCATAGCAATGCACAAGGCACTAGAGTAGGACAAATTGACAGCCAAGAGTTAGGAAACAACAACAAAAAAGAGCAATAATGATGTTTAATAGACAAGAATAATATTTATATATAAAAATATTTATAATATTTATAAAAAGGTACTAGTACAATAAATACAGCCGAGTGGCTTCTGCATGTTAGCAATATGTTCAGTATTGGAGATGCAATGAAGAAAAAGATTAGTTAGAATCCACTGGAAGTTTAGAAAGACAAATGGGAAATTGCAACAAAAGGAGATATGGGCTATTATGGAGGATACTTATTGTGCTGAGGGATTTCTTTTTTTAAGAAAATTTATCTATACTTGCTGTAGTTTCTAGGCAGTGACACTGTCCTAGAAGAAATGATGTCTTTGTTGAGAATTGACCATGTGTAGGGTTTATATGGAGTCCTGGTATGGAACTGTAGGATAAGCACTATACCTCAGGGTTGGTTTCATCTGAAAGATCAATGGTTCAAACTCATCAGTCATTCCAAGAAAACTCTATACAGGGTAAATATGAGTCAGAAGCATCTCAATGGCACTAAACAACAAAGGATTTATATGGACACCTGACTTAGGATAAGCACTGGACTGCTAACCATAGTTGGTGGCCCAAATCCATGAGCTACTCCTTGGAAGCCCTACACAGTGTTGCTATGAATTTGGACCAAGTTGATGACACTTAACAACAAAACCAACAGGACTTAAACATTTGAAAAATTGAGCTGATTCTTTCAATCTAGAATAATAGCATTTATGAATACTCTGGGTAAGAATATGCAAGGAATGAAAAGTACTGAAAATATTTTAGTATATATCATTAGATCATAGCATTTGAAAGATGGAGCAGCAAAATTGATGTTTATTCATTTGTTTGAGGTTTGGGTTACACATTATGCTAAGCATTTGAATTTAATTTTGGTGATCACGGTTGAGCATTATTTAACATGACTCTCATTTCCATCAATCCTGAATACTCCAATATGTATGGCTGTAAACTAAATGCTGTCATCAAAAGAGAAACGGAGATTACTTGAAAGGTTTTGTTAAAAGTATTCTTAACAATTTTTTGTTTTGGAAAATTGTGATTGTAGGATAGATTACAAATTTAGGGAGAGCAAGATTGACAGGAGGGAACTCATAAAACTCAATGAAAGCAATGAGGGAGTCTAAAATAAATTTGTGACTGGATGATAAGATTAAACAGTTTGATTTTGGAACACTTTAAGGAATAAGGAAGCCATGACTTAGAGACTAATTTAGGGAATACTTAAAATTTATATCTTGATTCCTGGTTTGGGAAGCTGTGTAGATGGAGGAAGAAAAAAGGAATAGAAGAATTACAAGTAAGCATCTGCTGAATACAGCTTTGGACAACTTAATTATGAGGAACTATGAATAATACTAAGAAGCACTAGTGATGTAGTGGTTCAAGTGTTTGACTGTTGAGCAAAAGCTCAACAGTTTGAACCAATCACCTGCTCTGTAGAAGAAACATGTGGCAGTCTGCTTCCTTTAAGATTGTAGTTGTTGTTAAGTGCCGTGGAGTGAGTTCTGACCCAGTGAGTTCTACCTATAGTGACCCTGTATAGCATTTCCAAGGAGGAGCTGGTGAGCTTGAATCACCTACCTTGTGGTTCAAACTGACTCTTCAGTCTAGTGCATTAGCCCACAGCGCCACATCAAGATGCCTCCTTTAAGATTGTTGATATTAATAAGTACTGTCTGTTCCAACTCATACAGACCCTGTATTGGGTTTCCAAGGAACAACCGGGTGAGTTTGAACTGCCAACCTTGTTATTCAAACTGACCTTAAAGTCAAATGTTTATTCTGTGGCACCACACCAGACTCCTCCTTTAAGATTGTTGTTGTTAAGTTCAGTTGAGTCATTTCTGACCCATAGCGATCCTGTATAGGGTTTCTGAGGAGCAGCTGGTGAGTTTGAACTTGCTGTTCAAAGTGACTTTGCAGCTTTGTGCATTAACCCACAGCACCACACCAGGACTCCCCGTAACATTAAAACCTTGGAAATTATATAGGGCAGTTCTCCTGTTTTACACGTACGTTATGATATGGACTCAACTTTATGGCAGTAGGTTTAGGTTTGTGGTTTATAACAGTACAGATATATCTCTATCAACAACTGGATAGGGAATTAATTTAAATTAAAAAAAAAACTCAGTAGGAAAATTGTATGCAACTGTAAAACACTTTAGTTAAGAGGTATCAGACTATATCATAGGACAATTCAGAAAAAGCTAAAGAAATACAAATCAATTTACTCCTTGTTCTTTAGCAAAAACAATGTATAAAACATGATACAACCAATTCTGGGAAAATCACATTGTCAAAGCTAAGGAGCTCTGGTAGCGTAGTGGTTACGAATCGGGCTGCGAACCTTAAGGTCAGCGGTTCGAAACTATCAGCCGCTCCGCGGGAAAAAGATGAGGCTTTCTACTCCCGTAAAGATTTACACCCTCGGAAACCCTGTACAGGGTCGCTATGGGTCGGACCCGACTCGATGGCACTTAACAACAACAACAACACTACTATACTAATTGAATTCCTACTTTATACAAACTGGGCTATCTCTTTCACTAACAAAGGGAATGAAACATCTAGCATTGTTTTAATCCAATATGAGTATTTTTGATAGGTCAAATAAAAAAATTTTCAGTTATTTTGTCTGTTTCCCAGAAATCTCAAGTTGGTGTCTCAGAAGCAGTGCTACTGTTTTTCTGGCTTTCTATAATCATTCATTTACTTACTGAATGCTCCTCAATTTCACTGAGATTGTTCATGTTAAAGTGATTTATTATTTCCCCAGTTGTCTTTTTCCCCCCACAGTTTCTGTCAAGTTCACTTTGACTCATGGCAAACCCCTGTGTATCAGAATAGAACTGTACACGACAGTATTTTCAATGTCTGGTTTTCTCAGTGGATAGCCAGGTCTTTCTTTTAAGGCAAACTCTGGGTGAGGTCAAGTAGCCTATCTTTCAGTTAGCAAGTAAGTGTATTATCTATTGGCATAACCCAGGAACTCCTTTACTAGTAATTTTGATGACATCAAATGTAATGCTAAGGAGCTCTGGTAGCGTAGTGGTTACGAATCGGGCTGCGAACCTTAAGGTCAGCGGTTCGAAACTACCAGCTGCTCTGCGGGAGAAAGATGAGGCTTTCTACTCCCGTAAGGATTTACACCCTCGGAAACCCTGTACAGGGTCGCTATGGGTCGGAACCGACTCGAAGGCACTTAACAACAACAACAATGTAATGCTTACCTATTTTATATTATAAAATGTTTTTCTTTAGCTTTTTGTAATATGACGCACAGTCACTCTGTGATACCTACATTATGTCCCCACACCTTGATTTCTGTGGTACTTCTTACCCTTTGTTTACTTCCTAACTTTCTGACTGCCCCTTTTCAGAATTTTTTGCATCTCTTCCTCTGCATATTGACCTATACATACTGGAATACTCAGGGAACTAACTTTGGATTTAATTCCTAGTTGATTTAGTCCAAATCCATAGTTTTAAATTTCTTTTACCTGAAGATCATGCACAAATCTATATTGTTATCCCCAATATTCATGGGCATGTCTATTTGCATTTCAAACTTCTAAACTTTCCAACTCAACAGCTCTGGTAAGAGAGATCAAAACATTCAATTCACTTTCATACTTTATTATAATTCAGGAAATCTATATACATATCTGCATAAGCAAATATTTCACATATTTTTTACTTTCTGTCACATTTTCTAGTTATTTAGTGCTTCCAGGGAAAGCAGTAAGAAAAATTTTCAACATTTTTTTATTTCTGTTGCAGTTACTAAACAATCATAGCCACAAATGAATAGCTGTAGAAGTAGTGCTAGTATAACTCTTATATCAGAAAATAAAACGGGTTGTGTTAATAAGCATCAGTGGTATCAGTCAGAAAAAAAAAAAAGAAAATCTTTAAAAGGCCTCAAATGCTGCACTTAAACTCCCTCTAAGTGAACATTTCTCCTTGGGCAGAAAAGTTTAAGAAGCGTTTGAAAATATTAAGTTGTATTACATTTATTTTTTGTGATTGTTAAGTGCTGTCAAGTTGGTTCTGACTCATAGTGAGGAGGGAATGTTGGGTTTGAACTGCCAATCTTGCGATTAGCAGTCAAGTGTTTATCCTACAGCACCACTTCAGGATTGCATTTATATAGTCATTTAGTGATCTTTGTGTATTTTATTATACATATATTCATATAATATTCATAATATTTATTCTATTTATTCCCTGTTTACCACATATCAGACTTTAGGCCAATTTGGGGTTTCATTAGATTCTACACATTATCCTATCATCTCAAACATTGTTGCTAGAGAGAAAGGTGTTCTAAATATCAAAAAATAATCTACAGAATTTTGGGACACCATTTACGTAAACTAGCCATTTGTAGGTTGAGTACTTTCCAAAATTTTGTCATTTTTATTTTATTAAAAGAACAATGCTTTATACAATGACACTGCAGTTATGATACTCACTGAATAACAAAGTTATATTTGTTTGTTTAAATAAAAATTCTTTGCTGGTATAACAAAAGAAATACACTCTCTGAATTTTTTTATTTTTTCTGCATATGTCTATACACTCTTGATGTTTTGATGGCTTAACAAAATCACACGGAGAACACCTAATTTTAATGTATACTAGATAACAAAACAGTCTGGAAAACATTCTAAAAACTCCTCTACTTTTTCATGCTGACATTTTGACAGGCAATATACTGGAAATCTTCTAGTCATAGAAATAAAGATGTTGCAAAGAATGACAGTTGCTTCTCAGTTAATTGACAACCAAGGACGTAAATATATCAAAGAAGGTACATTATGATATTACTCATGGGAACACAGTCCGTTAGAAAAAGAGCAGTGTTTATTTGTTGAAAATGAGAATGCATTTTTGAATTACAACACTGAACAGTTGGTTATAAATAAAAACACTACAGCAAAAACCAACTATTCAATTGTGAGGCTTTAAGACAGTAATGATGAGATCAGGTAAGTCACTCACTGAAGTGTTCAAAGTGTTCATGTTTAAACAGTTAAGCAATTAAACAATTATGTATTATATTAAAAGATATTTTTTAAATTACAGTAAAAAATCATTTTATACTTTTGGTAGTTATTCTCATTTCAGTATAATAAGCACCAAATTTCAAAGTCCCATTGAAATCCCCTAAGTGTCAGGATTTCCACTCATAGTGTGTTCTTTGTAATGCTTATGATAGCGATTAAAAAATAAATTGAACTTTTCAAATAAAAATTATTTGAATAGTCTGTGTGAAATTAGTAAAGAATTCATTCTTAAGCCTCATTATGCCATGTAGGAAATGTATTAAAAATAACAATAAGTGTTTGTGTATGCAATCATATAAGGAGTGAGTAGGGAAATTTTAATCTTTCCTAGAGTAAATTAAACTTTTTATTGAAATTTTCTAGTTAATTGTTCCATTAGAATGGATGAAAATAATTAATAGGTTTTGAACACCTGTTCTATGACTTATATTTTGCTGCATGCATACTGTTCTGTGTCCATGACAAATGTTCAGAAGTCCAAAGTAAAATGAAAAACATATATAATTTGCTATTTAAAAATTAATTATATTGTAACTTTGTAAGAGTCTTTTTAAGAGTTTATGTTGTTCTTTGTTGTTATAATGCTTTTATTTTCTTATATGCTAGTACATGGTAGTTATGAAGTTTGATTTTGTTTTTACTTGGTAAAATGTAGAAATTTTTCATAAGTCCTTGTAGCTTTTGGAAAATGTTATGTTTTCATACACCATATAATAATTAGAACTATAATAATTAACCTTCGAATCATCCCTTTAATATAGTTATAATTATCTCAATATGATGTTGTTGTTGCCTTTGAGTCAGTTACAACTCATATATAGTTTCCAAAGAACAGATGGTGGATTTGAACTACCAACTTTATGGCTTGTAGTCCAGTGTTGATCCTACAGCAGCACACCAGTAGTCTAATAAAGTGAGGCCTAAAGAAATAGTAAACCTTTCTAAGGTCATGGAACTAGTAATGGTAATTTCATGTGTGCTCCTTAAGGTTTTCAAGTCTGTGACTTTTTGGAAGCAGATCACCAGACCTGTCTTCTGAGAAGCTTCTAGGTGGGTTTAAGCTGTCAATTTTTTGGCTAGCAGTTAAGCACTTAACTATTTATGTTATACACATTGAAGTCAGGTGAAGTTTGATGAACTGATTTACCAGTTACCATGGCATGGATTATTCTCTTCTTGAAAAATAATCTTTAACAGCGACTCAGAGGTTAACTCCTTGTATCATTTTTCTTGCAGCCAGTCTATCATGATTAACCTGCTGCCTCTAGAAACATCGTATCATATGTCTCACAAAGGTAGGATTAGGTGGCTAAATAGTGATGTAGTCACAAATGATGAAATGTCAAAATGTGAGCTTGGTCGATAGAGCCTATTAAAAGAAGATTGTAGAGAACAGGCAAAGGTGGGCTTTACAAATTAATAATAGATTATTAAAATAAGGAAAATTATGTTACAAAATGAGACAGGCTGCATGCAGTCAATTAGTTAAAATTTAAGCTAAAGTTCGGCATAGTCAACAACTTTAGCATAAATGATTGTAGCAGTAGCATCAACTCACTGAAGCTTCCAGGCTAACTTGATAGATTTTCAGCTTGTGGTGAACATAAATAGCAAGGGAAAAAATAGGTCATAAGTAGAGTTCTAAGCAGCAGATAAGTATAGTGAATAAGTCACGCAGCTAATAATGGGTGGGAGGGTCTTATGTTTAGAGCAAAAAATCCATTACAGAGACGCTAAAGACTTCACTTGAAAGGCAGTCACAGAGTATATTAATAGAAACTGTTGAGCTACTTTAAATCATCCCTATCCAGGGAGTAAAATACTCTCTCAGAGTTTGGAGAAAAGTTAAAGCATTGCTAATGGTGAAGAGAAGTACTTGTACGAAAGGCAGAAATGACCTCTCCTTGTTCCTAATTTTATAATAAACTGTGGATAACAATGTGAAGAATGGAAATTCCATAACATCTAATTGTGTGCTCATGTGGAACCTTTACATAGACCAATAGGCTGTAGTTTGAACAGAACTAAGGTATACTGAGTGGCTTAAAAGCAAGAACTTGTATAAAGGGTTGTATCTTTTCATCATTCTGATTCAAATTACATGCTGAGCAAATAAACCTAGAAGCTGGACTATATGAAAAAGAATGTGGCATCAGGATTAGAGGAAGATTCATTTACAACCTCAATCTAAAGATGACACAGTTTTGTTTCCTGAAAGTGAAGAGGATTACAGATGAAGATCAGACTGCAGCCTTCACTGTGGATTACATCTCAACATAAAAATCCCCACAAATGGACCAATAATAATAATAATAATAATCATGATAATTGGAGAAAAGACAAAGTTGTCAAGAATTTCATTTTACTTGAATCCACATCCAAGGCTCATAGAAGCAGCAGCTGGCAAAGAATATTGATTATACTCTGAACTACTAGAAGAATGAATATATCTGTCTTGGCAGGAGTGCTGTCAAATGCACCTTAGAAATGAGGGTAATGAGAGTTCATCTCACATACTTTGGACATATTATCAGTAGGGACAAGTTCCTGGAGAAAAACATCATGTTTGGTAAAGTAATGGGTCAGCAAAAAAGAAGACCCTCATCAAGATGGATTGACAAAGTGGCTGCAAAAATGGACTCAAAGGAAATATTGTAAGGATGGCAGAACAGGGCAGTGGTTCATTCTGTTGCAAATGGGATCGCTCTGAGTCAGAAGTGAGTCAATGGCGCCTACTAAGAACAAGTTTCTAATTTGGAGTAGTGGTTCTTAGATGACTTTCACATTAGCTTTACCTGAATTCTTTCCTTCTTTTCTTTCTTCATTCTCTCCCTCTTTTTTACTTCCCTCCCTCCCTTCATTTACTTCCTTTCTTCCTTCTTTTGTTCAAAATGCTTATGCCTATGCAACTACTCAGGACTAATTATAATCTATGGATGTTAACAACAATTATGAACAATTAGAACAGCTTTCCTTCAGTTCTTCTAATGTATATCCATTGCTAAAAATCCTTGGAATATTGCAAACCCAGGAAACTAAGTAAGTTAAAAAAAAAAAAAAAAAAAAAGACATTTACTAAAGCAACGAGTGCAGATTTTAACAGACATAGAGTAGATTTCATTGATCATTTTATGGTTGTGTTCGTATATTTAAGACTTAAGATAAATAAGGTTTAATATATTTCATTTGTAAAACTACATAAGAAACAAGGAAGCTGGAAAACACTAATTGTGAAATGGATAATGAAATTACCTGGGTGGTCCTACATAAAATATGAATACAATGTATAAATTCAAATTAAAATATACACGCATTTTTTTAAATACATATTCTGATTCCTGGGTTGAGATCCAGGAGTCTACATTTTCAAAAATGTCCATGACAATACCTTAGCATTTTCAGTAGCATGTTTCCATTTTTTTGATTATCTAAGTAAGAGATAATCTGGAATGGTCTTTTAGTTCAGTGAAGGGGAAAAAATCATTTTAAGGGTTTGTTTTTTAATAGTATTAGCGATCCACTTTTTTCTTAGGTAATTTTCAGGCATGAAAGTGGGGGGATTTGTGTGAATTCCACCACAGAATGCAATAGGATTGCACATAAGGTACCCAATGATGAATTTTAGCATGATGACATTCTTCTGTAAGAGGTGTACTAAGTAATCAGCATTTAATTTTATGAATGAAAGGAGACTTTTAATACTACAATAAATGTCAGCATTATGTTTATTTAGGTTTATGACAGCAAATATTCTTCCAATAATTAAATTTGCTTTCTCTACATGAAACTTGAGATCTTTTAAAGCTCATGATTAATACTTAGATTTGAAAAAGATTTGTAATGTAATTTGTGTATTGGGGTGTGTTGGTGGTATAGATTATGGAACAGCCTTTGCATGCTATTGAACAAATGCTCCTACTTGATCCGGAATTTCATTGAGTGTAACAAGCAGAAAATCTGGGTGGGATGCAGGTGTAGACTTGTTTCTATGTGTTACAAAACTCTGCTAAAAAAGATCTCAAAGTTGTTTTAAAAAATATATAAGCATTGAAAATTAGGATTATTCTAAAAGTTGTACGATGTTTGCAATGTACACTGAGGTTGCTTCTGTATAATTATGCCTGAAGGAAGTAGAAGAGGGTGCAACAGTAAGAAAACTAAGTAAAACAAACAAACAAAATCTGTGAAAAAAAATAAATTGTAAACTACAATTTTTGTATAATGACTATGCAATACAAACAATGCAATTTGTGACCAGTGTTAATTTCATTGTAAAGAAAGACATCAAGAAGGTAAGGCGTTGGTAAAGTATGATGATGGTCAAGATAATGACAAAAAGAAATAGTAGCAGAGTCTGCAATCAGATTATGTTTTTGTCTGCTAAACATAGAACATGGATACAGCTGCTCTAAGACCCACTGCTTTAAAACTTGGGCATCTACAAATTTACCATAGATAATTATAGCACCACCAGCTTCAGCTCAGTGGTGTCTCCAGGGTAGCTTGACATCATACCTTCTACTTTTAGTATCAGTACATAATGTAGACTATATAACATTAACAAGAGCAAAAGAAAAAATAGCATTCACATGTGTTAGAGACTCATTGAAGCCTAACCCTTGCAGATTGACAGAGCTATTTTGGAGGAACTTCACGGAGTTGATATTCCCACAAAGTAGAAAAGGTAGAGCTACAGTGAGGTTCTTTTGTAGCTGACATTGATATCTCTATAATGGCAGTACTTGGGATGCATACATAACAGAGTTTTTTTCATTCTAAAGAAAAATATGTGTTATTATAAATTTATTATTAAGGTACATCCTTAGAGACAAAAATTCTAAATGAACAAGGAGCGGAGTGTTTAAAAAGAATCTGTCATGGTGATGAATTCCAAAATGAAAAGCTTGAAAATAGCTACAGTTGGTTGGGAAATTACTTCTTGAGAATACAAAATTATTGAATTTAAGGAAATATATTTGTACAATCAAGAGAAAAGTCAAATGTGAGTGACATGATAGCAGTGCACAGGTTCTGTGCCTGAGATGTATCAACAACAAAAAATTAAGTGAGGAAAGAAATTAAGAATATTTTTTAACAACAAAATCAGGTACCTGAAGGAGGCATGTTGTCAATATTAAAAAGAAAAACTATCATCCTATGGAGAAATTATTTTGTAGCAGTAGAGTTATGTATAGGTTACTAAAGAGAATGGTGAATTGGAATTGCATTAATTTTACATTTTTGGTCACTATACAGTATAAATGGAGACTGGTGTGATGCTGTAGGACAAGTATTGGACCACAAGGTTGGTTTGAACTCCAGAGTTGACGGTTTGAACCTACCAGCAAGTCCTCAGGAATCCTAAAAAGGGTTGCTATGAATCATAACTGAATCCACGGCATTTAAGTGTCACGGCAGTTTTAGATCCATCGCCGAAAAAAACGAGGCCAAAGTTTCAGCTGGCTAGCTCAGAGGAGCTAACTTCTCCAGATTCTGAGCCCTGGGTATAGGTTCAATGCAGACTTACATAGTGATAGAAATGGACAGGGGCTAGGTTTTGGACCTATTTGAGGACAGGGGGGAAATCAGAAGATTGATCCCACTCAGTAACCTGACTAACATTCTAGCTTATCTCCTGGGAGGAGAGGGCAGTTAATGTTTTCTGGAGAGGGAGGTTAATGTTTTACTTTTTCCTGTTATTTCCCCCTCTGAGGCTCCCATTACTTAGTTAATCGGAGCCTCACCATCTAGTGGTTCTTGTAGGAGTTGTTGGTACTTAACATAGAATAATTACGAGGTCACTTTTCAACTGATTATTGTTTTAATGGTGGTCCATGTGACCTTGATTCCTAGTGGAAGAAGGCATGCAATGATTAGGCAAGTTCCAAATAAAAACAGAACCCCACGTATGATGGTCTTGAACCTTTCAAAGGCAGAGAAGCCCTTCTGGGGGTTCCACCCATTTCAGGTTTGCACAGGGACATAGCAACGTTCTGCATCTTTTTTTACAAGGTCTTCTACCGCCCAACCCTGGTCATCTATTTGTATGCAGCAGTTAGTGAAATTAAACTTTCCACATATTCCTCCTTCTGCAGCCAAGAAGTAGTCCAGGGCTAAACTATTTTGATAGATGGCATTTCGTATCTGGGTCTGTTGGCACACAAGGAGGGTTAGAGCCACCCCAGTTCATTGTTTATAGGTTCAGTTACCCAGGAGGATGACCTCACATTTATAGTCCTATAGAAGAGTAGTGTGGTAGTTACTGTTTGGCCCACCTTGGTGGTGTGGGTGCATAGATTACAAATATTTTTTTTTTCTTTCCCACACCCCAAAGTCTAATTAAGATGAGTCCCACAGTGGACATCCTCATGCTTCGGCCATGCGTAGATTAGTAAGCTCCCAGTTTGTAGCTGAAGCAGGGTGGGTCGTACGTCTCAATGTTACCTTGCAAGGGTTGATAGGGCCAGTTTCAGCTTCCCACGGAGGTGAGGCTTTTTTCAGTTTGCTGTGGTGAATCCAGGTGGGAACTCCTTTTACCTTGGTTTCTGGGCTTGGGATAATTTTTTTGTTGTTGTTCCAGCCCTCGGTAGTCTTTTGCAGATGCTTCTGGGTACCCTCCTGAAAGAAAAACAAAAATCAGATATATTTATTACTTTTAGTTAAATAGACCCAAATGTTTTCATCCCGGTGAAAGGAATAATGTCTTGTGAGAGTCTCATTGTGTCCAAGTTTTGAGTCTGGCTAACTTCACAGCTGATGGGGTGACTAGAAGGACTTCCCAGGGTCCAGTCAATTTTTTTCACACTGGTTTTCAGGTCAGTCTTTCCATGTTCTTAGCAGAACATGATCTCCAGGCTGGAAGGGGTCAGGTTACCTGTAGGGAAGGAAGCAGACCTGGAAAGAGCATACAAATAATATGTGTGGTGGAGGTGTTGTGCATACTACTGCACCTTTAAATCTTGGCTGAGGTCAGTTAGAGGGTTGAAGGAAGCTGCCTGGGAAGGTTTACTATATACAAATTTCTAAGAGCTCAATTTAAGCCTGCTTCTAAGGGCTACCTGAATTCGAAACAGGTCTAAGGCAACACCTGGTCCCAATGTAGATACATTTCCTGATAGTTTTGCATTTTCTCGAACCTCCATGCTGAATGCAATTTCCATTTCATCTGTAGGTGTTTGCTGCTCCGTTGTCACTTTGGAGACTTTGGAAGTCCAAACTTGGAGGTAATCTCCTTCTAAAGGATTTTCACTGTTTATGAAGTTCTTAGTTCTGATGGGGAGAAAACCTCTACCCAGCTAAAAAAGGTGTCTGCAAAAACAAAACCAGCAAATATTTAATTTCTCAGCTTTGGGCATCTGCATGAAATCAACTTGTCGATTTTCAGGAGGTTATTTACCCTGATATTGGTGCAGGACAGCCTGTCTTTGGATTGTTCTTGAGGCAGGTAGAACAGTTAGAGTTAATGTCCTGCATGATTTCTTTGGAATTTTTTTGCCCTAGCGCCAGGGCCTAATGAACTAAGTGGGTTAGTTCATGGACTCATTTATGAAGAGCAGGAGCCAGTTTTCACAGGATCAGAACCATTCTATTGTCATTTGCTTCTTAGTTTTCAACCTTTCAGAACCAGAACAATTCCATTGTCATTCATTTTTTATCCTTTAACCTCTATTTCAAATCCTTCTGTCTCAGTTTTACTCAAGCCCTCTGGGTACACATTTACAGTCTTACTAGCCAACATTTCTAATGCCTTCACCAGTACAATCAGTTCAGCTTTTTTGAGCTGACGTCCCTGGCAGGAGGGCTGTTGCCTCTGCCTGGTCTTGTAAGGTTACTATTACACACCCTGCTATCCGAGTGCCTTTCTCCATTTAACTACTTCTGTCCATGAATAAAGTCAAGTGCACCAGATATAGTGAAACAGGTCAGGTTGGCTGGAGAATACTTGGTCAATGATTTCTATACCATCATGGTTCAGCCCTCCAGTTGCCATATCAGGCAGGTTTAGTTGCCCCATAATTCACAGGGTAATATTTGGATCTTCCAGTAAAATAACCTGGTATCGCCTATCCGTCCTGTTGTGAGCCATGTTGTTATTGTTGTTAAGTGCCGTCGAGTCGGTTCCGACCCATAGCAACCCTGTACAGGGTTTCCGAGGGTGTAAATCTTTACGGGAGTAGAAAGCCTCATCTT
>NW_006408561.1:9638182-9654279 GCF_000296735.1 Chrysochloris asiatica | reverse complement strand
ACCCTGTACAGAGTTTCCGAGGGTGTAAATCTTTACGGGAATAGAAAACCTCATCTTTCTCCCGCGGAGCAGCTGGTAGTTTCGAACCGCTGACCTTAAGGTTCACAGCCCGATTCGTAACCACTACGCTACCAGAGCTCCTATTAGACTTCCCTTTTTTGCAGCAGGGAGACGACTTGATGGGGACGGTGACTAGCTGGCCAGAGTGAATTTCTTGGCCTCTATCCTGAAAGGATTGGTTTCTGTGGGATGGTCAGCTTCCAGGCTTCAGTCAGACCTCAACAGGGGATGTTTATTGGCTCTTCCAGGAGTTCTGCTAGCCCACATGAGGGGTTTACCTGATTGTCGATTTCCTCAGCCAATGTGACTGGTTTCCTGAGTTTGAATAAATAATTTCCAGGCATGTTCATGAGGAAATTCCATCTGCAGATTTTTGGTTTCAGGAAGCTGTTTGAATATGCAACTTTGGAAGGAGGTCCTGGCCCAGTAAGGAGACCAGATAGTAATTTTCTTTTCCCCAAAGAAGCAGTTTAGGGGATTAGGAAGAACTGGTCCTCAGGCCTCCCAGAGATTTCAGTTACCATGACTGAATGGAATGATCACAGTCTGTCTCCCATTGTTATTTTCACCTGAGGTCCCAGGGGTGGGGCCAATAGAGGTGTCAGAGGTGATGCCAAATCATGCAGGACCTCTTACTCCCTGACACCGTGAGTCTTCTTCAGACAATGAAGCTTGTTCAACCATCTATTGAGTTGGAGGATGGCTTTTGATGTTTTTTTTTTTTTTTTTTTTTGCCAGATCCTCCCCTGAGATTTGAGCGTTCATTATTCCAGTGTCCAGGTTTTTGTAATAAACACACCAGTCCTTGCTTAAGGCCCTCTTTCCTTTCAGGGGTCCTCCCTGGGGTCCCACAGGCTTACCTCTAGTGGTCTTTAGGAAGACAGCTACGGTCTGAGACATCTCATGCTGTCGGCTGTTAAATTCCTCCAAGGTGATGTCCACCAGCTGGAACGGATTCATGTCAATAGCCCTGTCTAATTTCTGCCGTTCTTTCTAATATCTAGGGTGCTTTAGAGGAGCTCTGGTAGTGTAGTGGTTACGAATCGGGCTGCGAACCTAAAGGTCAGCGGTTCGAAACTACTAGCCGCTCCGCGGGAGAAAGATAAGGCTTTCTACTCCCGTAAGGATTTACACCCTCGGAAACCCTGTACAGGGTCGCTATGGGTCGGAACCGACTCGACGGCACTTAACAACAACAACAACAACAGGGTGCTTTAGGAGAAAAAAATTCACATTAACCATTCTCATATTTGCTGAATTCTTAGTACCAAGGTCTGTGCACTTACAGTAAGCCTGGTAGATTCATTTAAAGAATTGAGAGGGGTCCTCGGTTGACTTTTGCTGAACTGCCTTTACCATGTTTAAATTCTTTTGTTTAGGAACTCCCTTCTTCAGACCTCTGAGAATATACCTTTTATAGTACTCCAGCCACGGCAGGTCAGTTTAGATTTCAATTCGTGTCAGCTAGAGGAATTGCCTTGACTGGGGCAAAGGTCCCATTCATGTTTTTCTCCATGGATGCATGCTGTTTCATTCCATGCCTTATCTCAGACCAGCCTTTTTCATTGCTGGTCAGGAGCATTATCAATAGAGCTTGAATATCTGCCCAATTAGGATGATGGGTAGCAAAATAGTTATTATTAAATTTGTTATTTCGGTTGGTTCGTCCTGCTGTGGAACTATGTGTCAATGCGCTGGACCATAAGATCTATCCGAACCATAGGTCAGTGGTTCAAGCCCACCAGTCACTCCTCGGAAACCTCACACAGGGTCACTACAAGTTGGAACTGACCTGACAGCACCCAATAACATCTCATTAGGAAGTATTTGAATTTTCCCTATATAACAAGTCCAACCAAGATAGAGAAAGGAGTATATATCCAGTAATATCCTGCAGCTTGTCCTTCAGTATTCAATTGTATGAGAATCTGTGGAGGGGTATTGCCTTGCCTATGTTCTGGGTAGCCCTCTACTGAAATGGGTACCTTGAAGGACATGGTATAGAGAAATCACTTCCAATATTGCTTTCCTCAGCAGCTGAATATGGCCAGGCAGGTTCACTAGGGCAAGCTATACTTTTCCCTAATGGCAGCTGCTGGTTCACCAGGAGTTATAATAAGACAAGGCTACAATCAAAAGTCATGTTTCACAAAAAAAGTAACCATTCATCTCTTTGTATATTCACATACAGGCCTGCTTAGAACTCTGTTTTCACCTAATACTCAACTATATTCATTTTCACTCTGCATGGCTTTTATATTAGTGGTATAAATGTATTATAGTACATATACATGCTATAACTTAAATACTCTTGGAATTCCAGGTTGTTTTCAGTTTCTTAAACATAAATACAGGACAAAAACATAGTAATTTTACAAACAAATAGACAATCTGACACTGTGGTTGAATAATTCAAGCTGTAAGATGGTATAATAATTTAAGGATCCCTTCAAAGGTTATTTTTCCCATCATCTAGATCATACATTGTCCAAGCTGTATTATAGTAAAACACCATTTCCTTTGATGTTATAGGAAGGTACTCATAAAGAAATCAGTTAGAATTACGCCTTACAGAGTCTTTTTCTTGGAGGGGTTGGGGAGATTGAGGCCTATACTCCCATTTTAGATACAGAGGTTAACCTTAGCAGAAACAGAAGGGGCACTTTTAGGAAATTACTTGCTGCCTACCATGCCCCAATCTGCGCACCAAGAATAAAGAAAGGGGACCTCAAACGTGAAGGCAATGGTGAGTGCAGGAGACACAGGTCTTAAAACTCCCAGGAAAAGATTCTTGGAGGCACTACTTGGAGTGTTCAGTTACTGTGCTTCTGGGCTTACCTGTCCAGGTGGCCAGCAGGCCTCTCATGGCGGTGCGTTCACAACAGACAGATCGGGTCCAGACCTTGCTGTTCCTCCCACGAGGGTTTTCAAGCATTTCTTAGCTTTGGAGATTTTCAAACCAGGAGTCCACTCCACGCTAGCAGTGAGGACTGTCTCCCTAAACCTATGAGATTGGTCACCAGCTTGGTGCCAGGCACACTTACTCTCATCACACACTCCTGCACACAAGGCCTCCCTTTTTAAAAGTCATTAACATACATTCTAAGACTGTTGGCTCACTATGAGAATTTTCCATAGCACCTAAGTATACTGAAGCTTGAGCTGTGGAACCACACAGACCAGGCACGACAAGCTGCACTTTGACTACATTTACACTCGCGCTCAACCAGTCACACAGAGTTTATGGCTATTCCACCCCCCTCAGGGGAGTCCCTGACTGAGGCCTCTAGGTGAGACCTTGGAAGGTGATCAGTTTTCCCTTCTGTCCATAGGGACAAGCCTGAATGGTTTTAACCTCGGCCCCGGGGCCTTACCTGTTCCAGATGTCCTGGCTGGTTGGTTCTCTGGTTCATGCCTCCTTTTGAGTCTTGTTGGGAGAGGTAGGTGTGGCAACTGGCTACCCCCCTTGGAGGAGGAGGGACCATCAAATATGGTGGTAGCGCACCATCTCACCTACCAAAGGGAACTTGCCACCAGCCACACCACTCAGAGCCTGTGGCTCAAGGGGCCAGTGCGGTAACTTTTCCAGTCAGGGAACCAAATGTTACAGCAGTTTTAGATCTGAGAGTGTTACAGCAGCTTTACATCTGTCCCGAAGAAACTGAGGCCACTAGGAGAGGTGAAGCAAAGTTTCAGGTTTATTAAGCCAGCTGGCTCAAAGGAGCTAACTTTAGTTAGGTAGTTAGTTAACTCGGATTCTGAGCCCTGAGTGTAGGTTCAATGCAGGCTTATATAGTGATAGAAAAGGGAAGGGCTTGGTCTTGGACCTGTTTAAGGACAAGGGAGGAAATCAGAATGTTGTTTCCATTCAGTAACCTGATTAACATTCTAGCTTGTCTCCTGGGCAGGGAGAATTGGTTCTACTCAGTAACCTGATTAACATTCTAGTTTGTCTCCTGGGAGGGGAGGGCAGTTAACATCTTTCTGGGAGGGGGAGGTTAATTTTTTACTTTTTTCCTGTTCATGAAAATAACAATACAACATAAATAGAAGATGGTATAAAAATTAATGAGATGGCATTTTTTGAGGCGAAACTAAAGATCAATGGTAATTTTATAAAACCATGTGAGTATCCTTTTTCTATGATTACAAAGAGTACTCAGACTTATTAGAGATGTGAACACATTCTTTTTAAATATTTAATTTCACTTTGTTCAATTGTGCTAATAAAATTATTTATAGTGTGTTTTTGGAGTTCAAGGATATAGCAAACATAGGACTACAGATGTAATAAGAATTCTCCATTAGTTAGATATTCCTGTGGCTAATATTACACTGCAGAAAGATGAGGATATCCACTCTGTAAAGATTTACAGCCTCGGAAACCCTATACAGGGTCTCTGTGAGTTGGAACTGATTCCACAGCACATAACCACCACCACCAATATTATGTCATCTGAGTCATGGATAACAACTAATTATTTTATATTATCTAGGCTCTCTACTAATTTTAAAAAGAAAATATAGAACTTAATCCCAATGTTCATAAATTAGAGATGTATCTCTAAATAAAAATAATGAAGATACCCTTGCCATTTCTTTCCTATATTGGTACACAATTCACATCTTCCTCTGGAATGGATCTCTGTGGATTTGACAGATCACCAAGAAAAAAAGCAATGGATGCAATAGATAGTATCGTATAGAGTTTTCTTAGTCTGAGTCTAATCCATTGTAACTAGGTACTTTTGTTTTTATTCAACAGAAATGAATGCTGAGATCAATGCCAGTCCCATCCAGTGATTTCTAAACAGAGAAATACCTCTCTGAAATATCTCATAAGCCTTATGAACTGTCTCATTCCTTTTAACTGAATTGACTTGGGGACCTCAGGAATCTTAACTCCTACTTCTGATATCAGAGATGGACATTATATTACAGACTGGTAGCTTATTAATTCTCTGAGCTTTACCTTAACAATTACTTTTTATTCTTCACATATGGCCACAAATCTTCCCATACATGATGGTTAATTTTGTGTGTTATTTCTGCTAGGTTAGGTTGCCCAGTTGTTTGGTAAAACACAAGTCTAGATATTGCTGTGAATATATTTTATAGATATATTATTTACATTCCATTTATTTTAAGTAAATATTAATCTTGATTATATGGATGGGCCTCATTCTAACAAGTTGGACAACTTAATGCAAAAGAACAACATATAATGAAGAAGAAGAAATTCTGCCTCAAGATTTTAATTTGGGAAAACTGTTTCCAGTCTGCCGTTCTTACCTACAGTTTTTGTTTGTTTGTTTCTTTTGTTTTTTTAACTTTCCAGCCCTTCCAATCATGTGAGCCATTTCTTGAAATAAATGAAGTTTGCTAAAATATTGCATATGCACATGTATGCATATGTATACATATATATGAACTTAACATTTTTGTGGAAGTCTTCCATTATCTTTTAATTCCATTTTTGGAAAACTTTTATAAAGCTCACCCATATATACACACATAACTATCTGTCTATCTAATATATGTAGATAAGGTTGGTTCTGTTACTCTAGAGGAATTTTATGATATACCAGAAACTTAGAGTTTTTATTTTATTTCCATTTCTGTTGCCTTCTTACCAGTTATCAGTCACTGTTGAGTCAGTTCTGACTTATGAAGACCCCATATATGTCAGAGTAGAACTGTACTCCATAGGGTTTTTACTGTCAGATTATTTGGAAGTAGATCACCAAAGTTTTCTTCCATGATTTCTCTGGGTATATACAAAATTCTAACCTTTCAGCTAGTAATGGGTGCATTAACCATTTGCATCATCCAGAGACTCTCTAGAAACATGTAACCAAACATAAAATATTCTCAAACATAATTATGCAATGTTAACATCACTTTCTACCACAATTTCCAAATATATTCTGAATTTTACAATATATAACTTTAAATAATATTAGCTGTAAATACAGAGTCCAGGTGTGGTGCTATAAGATAGGCAATGACCATAAGGTCATTGGTTCAAATCCACAGCCACTTCTCGGAAGCCCTCTACAGAGTTGCTATGATAGCACTTAAAAACAACAAACAGCTATAAACATAAATCACAAACATCATATCTAGAAGGTTAATATTTCCTAAGATTGTTTTTATCCTAATTCAGTAATTTTTATAAGTATTTCTCATAAAGAATAAATTTATGGAATACTTTGGTTTGAGCTCATTAAATTGCCACACACAAAGCAATTATAGTTTTCAAAATTTGTCAAGTAACCAAGGCATAAGGAAACCAGGAACTTGATGGAACAAATTGATGTGAATAGATTTCCCTCAGAGGTACATCTAGGGGAATACAGGAACCAACTCACTCTGACGGGATGATGATGCCACATAGATTAGACAGCAATGGAGGAGATTGCAAAATCCTAAGAGGCTGCAGAATAAAAACCAAAGATATCACTCAAATAATAAACTGTCAAAAACCATTGAGGAACTCAGTGGAAGGAAATTTAAAATTACTTATCTGTTCTGATAAAAATTAATCAAATTTAGTTTGTTTCCAGGAATTATAAATTGACGGTCTAAATATAACTCACAATATATGAATGTAAGTCAAAAAGTATTTCTACTAGTGTGCCAGTTCACATATGCACAAGTTTATTCCAAACACAATGTGTTTAAGTATGCCTCTACTGTCAGTGGAAATTGCAGAAAAATTCTCTCAGTCATAAACTTTTCCTAGTTTCATTAGAGTACTTTCATAAATAAAGGTACAATCAAAACAATGACTATCTAAAACATATGCTGGGTCAGTTAAATTCAAGAAAGAGAAGTCAGCTCAGCAGGATATGTTGACTATTTTTTTGAGATTCTAAAGAGTCATCTTGATAAATTTGCTTAAAGGACACAGGGCAATTACAGGAGCTTATTAGGAAGAAATTTTATTAAAAATGAAAACTATATAAATGAAAACACTGCCAGAAAAATTGCACTGAGGAATTTTTTTCTTTTCATTGTGACAATTCACCTACTCAACTTTGAAAGGTAGTAAGGACTGTCCTATGAGCATTTCATTAGAGAGTCTTACCATTTTTACACTTCAGCCTTGATCTTTCCCTTTCAGACTTCTTCTTGTAGTCTTTGAGTCAAACGCAAAGAACATTTAAATGCCCATAGTCTGATTCTCTTGAGGATACGAATACTGCTATTTCGATGTGGTATAAATCGATGAATTCTTACTGATTTGTATGAGTTTGAACAGTGTTTAGTAGTGCCACACAGCAAATATCTTGACAATGGGACCCATTGTGTAGTATTTACTCTATTTAAAATGTTAACTAAAATCCAACATTTTCTTTGCCATCTCTTCACTAATAGTATGTTGTTGTTATGTGCCATTGAGTTAGTTTTGACTCCTAGAAAACCTGTACTCAATAGAAGAAAACACCGCCCAGTCCTGTACCTTCTTCACAATTTTTATGTTTGAGTCCATTTTTGCAGTTTTTGTATCAGTCCACCTTGTTTGGGGTCTTCCTCTTTTTCGCTGACCCTCTACTTTACCAAGCCTGATGTCCTTGGACAGGAACTGGTACCTCTTGAAAACATGTTCAAAGTAAAGTATGTTAGACAAAATCCTGCCATCTTCACATCTCTGAAGCATTTTGTTTCTATTTTTCCCAATATAGATTTGTTCATGCTCTGGCATTCCATGGTACTTTTATGATTCTTCCCTGACACCATAATTCAAATACATCAATTTTTTTTTTTTTTTTTTTTTTTTTGTCTTCCTTATTCATTGTCCAACTTTCACAAGCATTTAAGTGACTAAAAATACCACTGCTTGGATCCGGCACATCTTAGTCCTCAAGGTGATATCTTTGCTCTTTTAATACTTTAAAGAGGTCCTTTGCAGCAGATTTTCCTAATGCAGTACATCTTTTGATATCCTAACTGCTGCTTCCATGACATTGACTGTGAATAAAGTTTATCCCTTATTCTATTGTCTCATGTAAGAAGGTTTATTACATGCCTTTCAGTTATGTAAGCAATTTACTCCTAAAAGTCCATTTTTAGGGTATAGTTTTTGAAGACAATTCTGGCATCATTTATGATATCAATTAATGTTTATGTAAATAAATTAAAAGAGTGTGCTCACTGCCAGAACCAAGGTGAGGCAAGAAAGTAATGGAAGGAAAAATATCTGTATATTTTATTGCTCACTGATCAAGTGCTTTTGCCTCCCATTTATTCAATTTATCTGGAATCCAAAAAGCAAGAAAGTTTGAATGATTATGCTTTTAAAAGCAGCTTCCCAGAGCACAGATCAGGGCAGAGAAGGTTAGAAAATGGGCAGATAAAGAGGGCATTAGACTTGCTAATTACAGAAAAAAAGCAATATTTTTTCTTCTCTTTATGTTCATTAAAAGCAAATTGGTTTTACGATCTATTATGGATTAGAAGAAGTCCTGGTATGGTGCTGTGGGTTAACGGGCTGGACTGTGAGCTTGGTTTGAACCACAAGGTTTGTGGTTCAAGCTCACCAAGCATTCCTCGGACACCTTACACAGGGTCGCTATGAATAAGGAGCTCTGGTAGCATAGTGGTTACAAATCGGGCTGTAAACCGCAAGGTCAGCAGCTCGAAACTACCAGCTGTTCTGCAGGAGAAAGATGAGGCTTTCTGCTCCTGTAAAGATTTACAGCCTCAGAAACCCTGTGCAGGCTTGCTATGTGTCAGAACTGAGTCCATGGCACATCACAACAACAACAACAACATGAGTTGGAACCAACTCAATGGCACTTAAAACAACAACAATGGATTAGAAAGGAGCCTGGTGGTGCACTGCCTAAACACTTGATTGGTAACTGACTAGAACCATCAGTGGCTTGGCAAGAGAAGAAACCTGGTAATTTACTCTCATAGTGACTTCATCGTTTTGTGCCTTCAAATCAATTCAGACTCACAGCAACCTTATAGAACAGAACAGAACATTCCCATATAGTTTTCTAGGATGAAATTTTTGTGGGATTAGATTCCAGATTTGTCTCCTGTTGAGCTGCCTGTGGGTAAAAACTGCCTAGAAAACCCCTATGGCACAGTTCTATGCTGTCATGCCTAATTAGATAAGTAGTGCTGTTTAGTGTACTTATTCCATTAAAAAATGGAGACCTGGTATGGCACTGTAGGATAAGCACTGGGCCAAAGTGTCTGTTTGAACTGCAAGGTCAGTGATTCAAACTCACCAGCCACTCCTTGGAAACACTATAGACGGTCACTATGAGTCAAAATCAACTAGAAGGCACTTATAACAGCAATACATTAACTAGTGCTACAATCCCATTCTAATATTAAAAATGAGTTAGGTATGGGCAATGTTTCATAAGGTAGTATGTAAAGTGGCCCATATCCCTATAGAAATGATAGCAGTTCAAAGTTAGAAAAGTAAAGTATCTCTTAGGCTGGACAGTAATAAAGCATGGATGACCATGCTATTAGAAACAGTTTCTGCTGTATTCTTTGGTTTAACAGGTAAAGATAATTGATTTAGCTAGATAAAGAGCTGCTGCATATAAAGTTCTGGTGTTGAAAGTGATTAAGTTAAATTCTAAAACCACCAGAGTCCTTTATGCTAACCAAACAATGCAAAATTGCTTGTTATTTGATATTTTGGCAGGAAGGGATGTTCAAGTGATTGCCATTAGATCCAATTTCTACTCTAATAGTCCCTTTTTCATAGGTCAAAAAGCCCATCAGGGTTTTTTTTCAGTTTCTGTCGATTTCCATTCCAGCTCTATATTCCATAACTGGGCAAATAATCTCTTTGGGCCAATTTTAAGTTGAGTTCAGTGAAATGACAATTGAAACTCTGCCCCAAAGTCTCAACTCTGATTAGTATTCAGTCCTCAGGTGTTAATCTTAGTTAATCAGAGTCAGTATCCAAAATTGTCCTTAGAGATTAAGTATTTTTCATTTTCAAAATACTGTACTCTCTATAAACAATAGTAAGACCCTTTGGGGGAAAATATAAGGAAAGTTATTGTCATCAATGGTGTTATTATAGTTTCCTTTCTCAAAATTTTCTGACTTCTTTTTTATTGAAGAATTTTGAATACATAGACTGATTCTTTTCTGTGGAGTAATTTAGGAGCTATGATTCTGTGTGCTTATGACCTGCAAGGGCTTCTGTTTGCTAAGCCTGTAATAGTCTAAGTGTAGTAAATTAGAAGTTGTTTATCAATTTCATATTTAGTAATTTAAGGACTCTAAAGGCTTTTACTTTTAGGACCATACCTGAATTCTGACTAAATGCAGCCTACTGAAAGAATAAATCCCCCCCCATTTTTTTTTTTTTTTTTCTCTTCTTTTTCTATTTCATTTGAAGTTTAGTTCCTTAAACCTTGGGGCAGAAGTGATCCATTATGCCAGTAGATTTTTATGGGCTTTAGAAATTCCCCTGTAACAATCGTCTTAGTTATCTAGTGCTACCAAAACAAAAATGTCACAAGTAGGTGACTTCAACAAACAGAAATGTATTCTCTCACAGTTTCTGAAGCTAAAGTTTAAATTCAGAGTGCTGGTTCTAGGGAAAAGGCTTTCTCTGCCGCCTATCTTCTCACTGCATTCATAGGCCTGTTCCAATGTGGATGGCATCTTCTGGTTCGGTCCCACAGTCCCTCCAAATAATTGGTAGTGTGTAGGCTTGGCAAGCATACCAAGCAAATAAACTAGACAGAAACTTAAGCAAGCATAATGTTTATTTAGGTATGTTTTTGTTGTGTGTTTGTTGTTAGGTATTACTGAGTTGGTACCAATTCATAGCGAACCTATATACAACAGAACAAAACACTACCTGGTCCTGTGCAACTTCACTAATTTGAAGCATCATTTATGCACAAATGTACTTATTAGAGTAAAAATGAGCAGCCTCTGGTAGCATAATTGTTATGAATCGGGCTGCGAACCTCAGGGTCAACAGTTCGAAACTACCAGTGGTTCAGCGGGAGAAAGACGAGGCTTTCTGTTCCCGTAAAGATTTACAGCCTCGGAAACCCTGTACAGGATCGCTGTGAGTCGGAAACGACTCCACAGCACATAACAACAACAAAAACCCTGCGAGTGAGAAAGCACAGAGTGAGTTCATGGTTTCACTCTTTATGCTACGCTTAAGCCCGTTAAGCCCATCCCTCTTGTTGGTGGTATTCTTTTTACTGACCCACCACTTTACTAAGCATGATATCATCCTCCAGGGACTGCTCCCTGCTGATAATATGTCCAAATTATGAGAGACGAGGCCTGGCAATGCTAGCTAAGAAATACATGGCTGTATTTCTTCCAACACATATTTATTTGTTCTTTTGGCAGTCTATGGCACTTTTATTATTCTCCTCCAATACCATACTTCAAATGCATCAATTATTGTATGATCTACCTTCTTCATTGTACAACTTTCATATGCATATGAGACTATTGAATATAACATGGCTTGGGTAAGATGAACGTTAGTCCTCAAACTGATATCTTTGCTCTTGAACACTTTAAAGAGGTCTTGTGCAGCAGTTTTTCCGAATGCAATAAATACATCATTTGATCTTCTGACTGCTGCTTTCATGTATGCTGATGGTGGATACAAGCAAAATGAAGTCTGACTACATCAATCTTACGTCAATTTATCTTGATGTTACTTATTGATCCAGTGGTGAGGATTTTTGTTTTCTTTTCATTAAAGTGCAACCCATACTGAATGGTATAGTCTTGATCTTCATCAGTATTTTAAGTCCCCTTCGTTTTTAGGTAGCAAGGTTGTATCATCTGTATATCACACGTTGTTAATGATGCCATGTTCTTCAAGTATTGTGAAAATAGACAATCCGGGTGCACACCTTTTCTAATTTGAACCATCATTTATGCATAGATGTTCTTAGTAGAGTTAGGAGTGAGGAGCGTGCTGAGTAAGTTAGTGGCTTCACTTTTTACTTTGTTGTTCTCTGGGATGGGTTCTAGATCTCCTGATAATTGTCTACTGATCTTGGTGTTCTCCTATTATAATCTAGGGCCCATAATTGGTCATTTTTCCTGAGTCTATGATGGAATTATTTTTTGTAATTCAGTTTATTATAATTATTTTCATGAGCTAACCATTACACTGATTTATTATAGTGATATTATGATTGGTTCCTCCATCACATCAGATAAGTCTTAGTCTTCTCTATGCATGCCTTATTGGGGGAAAGTCCCTTTTACCAATCTTGTTCGTATTTGAACTTTCTTACTGGATGCATCATATCTGGTATTTGCTGTGAATGATTTGTAGCCAACTCCTTTCCCCTGTGCTAACTGCCTAACAGGCCTAGCATTCCTTGGAGATGCCCATGTGTCTTGGTATCAATTTTTCCCTTGGTCTAGGTTCTGTAGGATAAGCACTGGATTGCTAAGTGCTTACCCACAGGTTTAGTAGTTTGAACTAATCAGCTACTCCTTGGAAACCCTATACAGGGTCACTATGAGTCTGAACTGACTTGTTGGCACTTAACAACAACAACAACAGAAGCTTCACAATGCAGGGAGCCAATGTTCGACAGCAGAGCAGAGATGTCAGCTTGAGGACTAAGGTGCGCCTGACCCAGGCCATTGTGTTTTCAATAGCCTCATATGGATGCGAAAGCTGGACAGTGAATAAGGAGGATCGTAGAAGAATTAATGCCTTTGAGTTGTGGTGTTGGAGGAAAATACTGAAAGTGCCATGGACTGCCAAAAAAACCAATAGATCTGTTTTGGAAGAAGTGCAGCCAGAGTGCTCCTTGGAGGCCAGGATGGCTAAGCTTCGTCTCTCATACTTTGGACATATTGTCCGGAGGAAACAATCGCTGGAGAAGGATGTCATGCTGGGTAGGGTGGAGGGTCAGAGAAAAAGAGGAAGACCCCCAACGAGATGGATCAGCCAGGTGGCATCATTGATGGACTCAAGTGTGGCAGCGGTAGTGAGGTTGGCCCAGGATTGGACATTGTTTCATTCTGCTGTGCATGGGGTTGCTATGAGTCGGTTCCGACTTGATGGCACCTGACAACAACAACAACAATGTTCGACAGATGAACTCCACTCCCAGTTCTTCTAATAGCAGTAAGTTCCTGTTTCTCTGCCTACTTCTCTTTCCTTTTATCTATCAAAAGATTGACTCAAGATACAGCCTAACCTTTAGGTTGCATCTGACCTCATTAGCATCATAGACGTGAGGATTTACTATACTTAGCATGATTATATCAGATCAAAGCTTATCACACCAAATCA
The DNA here is from genome assembly GCF_000296735.1 of Chrysochloris asiatica. NCBI lineage: Eukaryota > Metazoa > Chordata > Mammalia > Afrosoricida > Chrysochloridae > Chrysochloris > Chrysochloris asiatica. Next base: position 9,640,931 of record NW_006408561.1, on the reverse strand, counting down.
CATTATGGGAGAAGTGATTACATTATATTAGATTTCATCTTGGGAATAATTACATTTTAATTGCTAAACCACTGTGAGTTGTGGTACAGTTAAGTTGAAACAACTCATTTCTAATACTATAGGAAAGAGGAGAGTTGTGTAGAGTATTGCAAGGAATTACAAAGAGAAGAATTGGCAAAGCACATATAATATATTTAATCTAATATTCCATTGTCCTACAGTTTTCTATCTTTATTACATAAAAGATATCTGGACAATTATTGAAATTCTGACAAATTTTACTCAACAACCTAACAATGAAAATATCTATATCTAAAGCATAAACCACATTTGTGAGTAGTCCATAGGATGCAATGTCTCTAGTTATATACTAATAAAATTATTAGTTGGATTAAGTATATTTGTCCTTTTATAAGTACTTAACAAAACAAGTTACATTTTTACTTCTAGAATTTCCTCTATATTTCTAGACAAAGTAGACCATTGCTTTTGCATAAAATCACTTTATTTCATGCTCTAATATGCTTTTCCTCTGTTTTGCCAATACATTGTCTTTATAATTTTTAAAATAGACATAACATATAGAGTATGAAAGCTTTTTTCTGTTAGTAAATTTAGACCCTTTAGGAAATATGTGTGTTTGTGTGATAGGAGTCTGAAATATATAAGGAAAAATTATTTAAATAAAAGCAAAAAATCTCACTTTTGACTTCTTTCAGTTGGCAGAAATACAGATTAGTATCTATCGCATTCTTCTTTCTACTTACATTCACCAAATGATATCAGGATCAGTATAAAAACGATCACCTAAATAAGTTGAATAAGAGTGTTGCAGACTAATTTGGCGCCCTTTACGCTGGTGTTGCATTGTAGGATAAGTACTGGACTTCTAACCACAAGGTCAGTGATTCAAGCCCACCAGCCACTCCTTGGAAATCCTTCACAGGGTCAATATGAGTTGGAACCAACTCAATGATACTGAACAACAACAATAACAAACAACATTATTTTATAATATTGTGAACCTATGCCTATATATTTTTTTAACTTGTTTCTAAACCCAACTGTTGTTGGTTAGGTGTTGTTGGGTCTGGTCTAGCTCATAGTGGCCAAGTATAGGATTTCTGAGGAGTGACTGTTGAATTTGAACTGCCAACCCCTTAGTTCAAGTTGACCTTGTGGTACAGTGCATATCCTACTGTGCCAAACCAGTAGCCAGGTCAAGATTTTTGGAGTTGGAAAGCATTAATTGATGATACACTTTATAATTATTTCTGATGGTTTATCAAATATGATTTACAAGGAACAGACAGTTTGCATTTACTACGAAAACTGCTAGATAAAACACAAGCAACTTATTTCTTAATTTGAATGTTTTCTTTAAATAATTAATGTAAATTGAACCCCAAACCGAACTCATCATAAACATTAAATACAATATAAAAATATAGAAAAAGACAAAAAAATTTTACACACTATTTAACATGCTTTGAAGGACTTTTTCTCTATGGTAATCATAGTTAGAATCCAAATTATGCTTTACACTTATAAGAATTTTTTCTGGTAGTTAGAATTTCAAGATATGTAGATTTCCAGCAATATCAACCTCTTAGAAAATATTTTGCAAATTATACTAATTGCTCCTTTTCCTTTCCTAAAATGTGTCTAATATAGCTTTGACATTTGATGCTTACTTAAGCTCATTCATTTTATCAGGTAAAAGAATTGAGTCAGTGCCTCCTTCCTAATCAAAAACCCCTTTGGCATTGTTCAAATAGCTTAGCCCTTTTAAATCATAAATGGTGAATTTGATATGATCACTAACGCAGTGTTACTACTATACAGTCTACCCTTTGTTACTGGAGATTTACCATTTTCAGTCCAGGAACATTATTTCATTTTGTATTTTACATCCAGGTAAAAGTTATGCTGTTGTTGTTAGTTCCAACTCATAGCCACCCGTCTATTCCATTTCACCATGGTTACAATCGCCTCCATGAGTCATCAACCAACCAAAGGGTATACCCTGCAAGCATGTCCCCTGGTCGTCAGCACACAGCCATCTCTCCATGTCATCTGTATATATTAATCTTATGTTATACCTGCCAAAAAAAGAGAAAGAAACAAAATATTGTTGCTGTTAAGTGCCGTCGAGTATGTTCCGACCCATAGTGACCCTGCACAGGGTTTCCGAGGCTAAAAATCATCACAAGCACTTACCAGAAGAACTTCATATTTTCCAGAATCCTTTTGTATTAAATTTTGAAAATATTGCCAATCATCCTATTACTCTTACATGGAATCCTGGTGTGGCACTATAGGGTAAGCACTGGACTGTAAACCATATGATCTGTTCTTCAAACTCACTAGCTACTCCTTGGAAACCCTATACAGGGTCGCTAGGGGTCGGAATCAACTCGACGGCACTTAACTACAACAACAACAACAACAAAAACAAATATATATATATATGTATATTTGTTGTTGTTGTTGTTAAGTGCCTTTGAGTCGATTCCTACTCATGGCAACCTTGTGTAAGGTTTCCGAGGAAAACCTGGGGGGTTTGAACCACTGATCTTGTGGTTCAAATGACCTTGTGGTTGAATGCTTATTATACAGCACCACGATAAACAATCAAGAACATCATACATGAAGAGAGCAAAAAGTCATTAAGAAGTCAAGAAAGAAGGAAAAGATCAAAATGGATGTCAGAGGAGACTCTGAAACTAGCTTTCCAGCGTAGAAGCTA
>NW_006408561.1:9624104-9636998 GCF_000296735.1 Chrysochloris asiatica | reverse complement strand
TGTAGATACACACATATTCACAATAAAAAAGGAGGAAATATGCATAACAGTTGCATTAGTCATCTCTACAGCTAGTCATATGGTTGTAAATGGATTTATAATTGCCTTCTATTGCTTTGCATTCCATATCCTATTTGTTTTCAGCAAGCACTTCAGTTGAACATGGTACTTTGCCTGATGAAGTGAATCAAACCTTTATTCCTTGAGGATCTGCATCAGAAGTGGTGGTAATAGCAGTTGTGTACCGTGGAGTTGGTTCTGACTCATAGCAACCCTACATAGGTTTTCCAATCCTTTAAATCTTTACAGGAGCACACAGTCTCATCTTTCTCTCATATAGTAGCTGGTAGATTCAAACTGCTGAACTTGCTGTTAGCAGCCTAACTCATAACTCACTATACTACAAGTGTTCCTTGCATCATAAATTGTTGTTGTTAAGTGTTGTCGAGTCTGTTCTGACTCATTGCAGCCCTGTATAAGATTTCTAAGGAGTGACTGGTGAGTTTAAACTGCCTACATTGTGGTTCAAACTGACCTTGCAATTCTGATGCCACGTTCTTTTTCATATAATCTAGCTTCTTAGATAATTGTTGTCTAGCTAGTGGCATAAATGAGTCTTCCAAAGGCCATCACACTATATCAAGACAGCTTCTTCAGGATGACATAGAATATGGTATGACCAATGAATTCTATGGCCATAAGTCCATCATGACACTTCATCCATTTCCTTGAACAGAGGCAATGTTATGTGAAATAGCAACATGGTAGATAAGACATTCAGTAAATCCATCAACGGCAGTTTTGACTAGTGTTTGACCAAACAATTGGGAATAGTTTAGCAAGTTGACACATACAATCAGCCATCACAGTATTAGTTATGACAATTTTCAATTCTCCTTTCATGATAGATCAAACTCCTCTAATGTTTGTATTAAAATATTCTTCCTAATTGTTTTGTTGTTAAGTGCCATTGAGTCTGTTCTGATTCATAGTGACCCTGGACAGGATTTAAAAAGAGTTGCTGGTGTGTTTGAATTACCGACCTTGTTGTTCTAAGTCCAGTGCTGATCCTACAGTGCCATATCAGGGGTCTGTTTTTCCTGTAGAGTCTCTAAAAAGTCAGTAACATTTAAATTACCTGGAGAGGTATTAGGATTATTTTAATTAATTTTGCATTGCCTTGCTCCAGTGCATTATGGCAAATTTGTAGCAAGGGATTTTCTTTTCAATTTTTTTTTTTTTTTTCTGGAAAAAGTGTGGAGAGATGTGTTGTAGCATCCAAATGCTAAAAAAGTAACAACATGCAACTCTTCTTTTTATTGAGATCAGTATTATGATAGTTTATACTTTCTTCATAGAGAGAATGATTATCCTATTTAACAATGAAGTCTTTGACAAGAGAATTTACCAAGAATCATCTTTGTAATCCCATTGTCCAACATTGTTATACGATGTACACAGTCAAAACACATCCCCTGAATAATACCTACATTATTGATGCTGTTGTTGTTGAGTGTCATAAAGTTGGTTCTGATGCATAGGGACCCTGTATAGAGTTTCCAAGTAGTGGTTGTGAGGTTTGTACCACTGATTTTGTGGTTAGTAGTCCAGTGATTATGGTTCAGTGCCACAACAGTGTTCCGCATTATTGATATAGCTCTCAAAACACTATAAATTAATTATTTTTTCTTTTTAATACATTTGTGTACAGTAAAACTTTTTCCAAAACTATGTCAAATGTTATTATATATCAGATGAACAAAATGAAGAGTAAAAACACAAGAATAATCTAATTCAATAAATAAATACAGATGGCATCATTTCCAATATTTATAATCTATAGATAATCATATAGCAGATAGTCAAATTTATAGTAGTAATGCAAGTTATTTATAATTAAGTATATCTTGTTAAACAATGGAATATCTTTAATTTTTATACACAATAATTTGGAATTGAAAGTGAAAACATAAACTAAAATGTGTGCTTTTTCATTTTAACCAGTGATTTAGAACTTTGATGCAGTATCTAACATTGTTAATTGATAATTATACTTATTTCTGAAATTTAATTCTTGGTGAAATATTTTAATTGTACAGTCACACAGTATAGTGAATATATTACACTGTGACATAAGTTTTTAAATGTTTACTATTATAATGTAATTTATGTATCATGTTTTATTAAGTTAAATTTTATTAGCTATGCATGTTCACTTAATTAAATTATACTCAAGTCTACTCTTGTAAACAACAACTAAGAAAATATCTTGTGATTCATAGTATCCGATATTGTAACATTATACTAATACATTTTGATGATATTAGCATTATTTAAATATGATGAGACATCCAATAACGTAGATGGACTAAGACAGAGCAACAAGTCCTGAGGGTATAAAATAATCATGTAGAGGAGAAAATATAATTGCAAATTATAATTATATTTAACTGAGTTTCTTGAGGAAATAAATAAACATAATTGCTTTTTAAGTATATACTTGTAGTTAATGAAAGCTGTTTCACAAGAGGAAAAATATGAAGAGATATTACACAGTAAACACCAAAGGCAAGAAACTGTGAATTAAAACAGGAAAACAAGTTTTGGGCAACAAATAATGTCCTAGATTAAAACTGTTCATAGAAATTCCAGTGACAATGCAAACAATGGTTTACCTCTAGACTCTGAATTAGATCCAAGTTATATAAGCAGTTATATAAATGGAATCAAATGCTTGAGTGGATTTGTTGCTGAGGAGCAGACGGATTTTACAAATATATTTGTGTACCTTTTCCATCCAACAAACAGATCATACTTCTATGGAATTTAAATTTTCTCACAAGCAAAATCAAATACCCATAGGCTGTGATGAAATTCTTCAATTGTGAAACTTAGGCATAGTCTGATTTTCTCAAATCAAAAATATAAACAAGAAATGAAAGAAAAATGTTAATAACAAGACTGCTTTGAGAGTTGTTATTAGGATGAACCCTGAGGAAGTATTCATTGTGTTGTTCTGAAGAGAGAGACTGACAGCCACTGTACCAATATTTCTTATCTCTGGTTTTGAGGGGAAAAAAAGCCCCCTACTATTTGGGCAGAAGAGTAACAAAAATTGTCAACTTAAGTGTATTAGTGCAAACCCACTGGAAATCTAAAAAAAAAAAAAAAGAGAGTGAGAAAAAAAATGTCTATTAATGAGGAAGTAACAGAAATTTGTGTTAAGCCTAGCATTCTAGCTGGAGAAGAAGATAGAACTTTGTGAAGGTCACATATGCTAAACTCAGGGATACTTGCCAAATCATAAGGTCATTTGGAAAAATAGCACTCCTTTTTAAAAGGAGTGGGACCAGGCTTACCCAAAATACCAATGAATGCTACCTTCACTACTAGACTGACATTTTTGGGTGCAATAATCATCAAATAGAGGAGTTACAAAAGAAAGACATTCTTTAGGATGCAGAGTAAAAAGAAAAGATGATAGGTTGAGTAGACATAGAGGAAATAACCCTGAGTTTACCAACCCCTAACCTAAACACAAGTTAACACTGAAGGAATTTAACTGTGGTAAACTGGCAGAACTATAGTAATAATAAATCTCACATTTATTTTAGCTCCTGAATAGATGAACATAAATAAACCTAACACTAAAGTTCTAGAAGAAACAAACATAGGATCTTCTCCAAACATAAAAACAAAAGCACTGTTTATCTCATTGTGGAGCTGTAGGAAAATCACTGGACCACAAGGTCAGTTTGAACCACAAAGTTGGTGATTCAGACTCACCAGCCACTCATTGGAAATCCTATACAGGGTCACTTATCAACAACAACATATTGCTGTATATATGATATTGACATATTAAAAGGAAAAAATAAAAGTGAATAACATATACAAATCAAAGCAGGCTTCTCTACAGACGCCACTCAAAGTGTTGTTGTTAGGTGCCATCAAGTCAATTACAACTCATTCTGACCCTAAGTACAACAGAATGAAATGCTACCCATGGCTGAACCACAATTGTTGCTGTGTTTGAGTCCTTGAGTTTCAGCCACTGTGCCAGTCCATCTTGTTGAGGGTCTTCTATTTTCAGGGACTCTCTATTTTATCTACGATGATGTGTTCTCCAGATACTTATCCCACCTGATAACATGTGAAAAGTATGACAAAGTCTTACATCTAAGAAAGATTCTGGTTGTATTTTTTAAACAATTTGTTAATTTTTCTAGCAGCCTATGATATATTCAATATTCTTCTACAATACCATAAACGAAAGGGATAAATTATACTTCAGTCTTCCTTACTCATTGTCCAATTTTCAAGATCGTCAATTGGTTCTAGTGGATTTGTTTGTATTTTCTTTAGCTTCAACTTGAATTTGTATGTCACTGATGGTCTGTTCTGTAATCGGCCACTTGCCTTGTTCAGAAAGATGATATTGAGTTTTCACCATTGTCACTTTCCACAGGTATTGTCAATTTTTTGTTTTTGCTGTTGTTGTTAGGTGCCATCGAGTCAGTACCAACTCATAGCGACCTTATTTATTCACAACACAATGAAACACTGCCCAGTCTTGCGCTAACCTCACACAATTGTTAGTATACTTGAGACCACTGCTGCTGTCACTATGCCAATCCATTTCATTGGGGTCGTTCTCTTCCTTGTTAACTTTACCAAGCATGATATCCTTTTCCAGTAATGGTTCCTCCAGACAATATGTCCAAAGTATGGCCACCCTGATGGCTTATAAGGAGCACTGAGGCTGTACTTCTTCCGATACAGATTTGTTTGTTCTTTTGGAGGTCCGTGGTACTTTCAATAGTCTCCTCCAACACTATAATGCAAATGCATTAATATTTATATGGTCTTATTTAGTCATTTTTCAAATTTCACATGCATATGAGGTTACTGAAAAATACCATGGGTTGAGTCAGGCACAACTTAGTCCTCAAACTGATATCTTTGCTCTTGAACACTTTAAAGAGGTCTTGTGCAGGAGATTGGCCTAGTGCAATAATATGTTATTCCATTTCTTGACAGCTGTTTCCATTAGTTTTTATGGTTTATTTGAGCAAAATAAAGTCTTTGATAGCATCAGTCTCAATTTACTTCAATAATCAATTTATTTCCTGTTGTGGCCCAAATTAATTGTTGCTGTTTCTGTTGCTGAAAAAAAGTATTTCCAATCAATATGTCTTTGGTTTTACAAAATTATTTTAGGGCATCTCTGATGTCATTTCTATCACCAAGACCATCTTTTACAATTAGTGATCTTTATTTTTTGTTTCCAACTTTCACATTCTATTCATCGGAAATTATCAATGTGTCCTAAACGTATGTTTGAGCTATTTCAGACTTGAAAAGTTGTCTTGTTGTTGTTGTAAAGTGCCTTTGAGTCAGTTCAGACTCATAACAACCCTGTATAAAGTTTCCCAGGCTTTAAATCTTCACAGGAGCAGAAAATCCCATCTTTCTCTCACGGAATGGCTGACCTTGCGGTTCGCAGGATTGTGCTTAATGTATGGAGTCATCTTGCTCTCACAGAAGTTGGCATTTTCAATTTCTTTCTTCTTTCGCATTACTTGTTGCTATGTGCCATTGAGTCATTTCGACTCATAGTGACACTGTATAGAGTTTCTGAGACTTTAAATCTTTGAAGTAGCAAAAAGCCTTATTTTTCTCGTACATATGTGTGATTGAAAATCCCATGAGTTGAGTCAGACTCACCTCAGTCTTCAAAGTTACATCTTTGCATTTTAAGATTTAAAGAGAGCTTTTGCAGCAGATTTTCCCAATGATTTCTTGACTGCTACTTGCCTGAGCATTGATTAGGGATCCAAGTAAAATGAAATCCTTGAGAAAGTCAATATTTTCTTTGCATATTGCAACGCATTGCAATGCTGCTTTTTGGACTAATTGTGAGGATTTTTGTTTTCTTTATGTTAAAAATGTAATCCATACTGAAGACGGTAATCTTTGATCTTCATTAGTAAGCACTTTAAGTCTTCTTCATTTCAGCAAAAACAGTTGTGTCATCTGCATATCATGGTTTGTCAATGAGTCTCTCTCCAACTTTGGCACCACATTCTTGTTCACATAGTATAAATTCTTGGATGATTTGCTCAGCGTACTGATTCAACCAATAAACCTGACATACACCTTTTCTAATTTTAAGCCATGTAGTATTCCCTTATTCTGTTCTAACTATCCCTTGTCCTATGTATAGATTCCCCATGCGCACAATTTAGTGTTCTAGAACTCCCATGCTTTGCAATGTTTTCCATAATTTGTTATGATCACAACAGTCTTTGCACAGTCAACAAAATACAGGTAAAAAACCTCTTTCTGATATTCTCTGCTTTCAGCCAAAATCTATTTGTCACCAGTAATGATATCTCTCATGTCATGTCCTCTTCTGAATCTGCCTTAAATTTCTAGCAGTTCCTAGTTAATATAATACTACAATATTTTTTTTAGTTACCTTCAGGGATATTTTACTTACATGTGGTATTAATGATTGTGGTTTTTAAGAGCAGTTGAGTCGGTTCCTTCTCATACCTATCCTGTATAGGGTTTCCAAAGAGCAGCTGCTGGGTTTGAACCTCTGACTGTGTGATTAGCAATCCATTGTTTATCCTGCAACACCATAGTTTTCTATAATTTCCATATTCCTACGCATGTCTTTTCTTTGAAATGGGCATGTATATGGATCTCTTCTAGTCAGTTGTCCAGGGAATTTTCCTTCAAATTTCTTGGCGTAGACAAGTGAACACTTCCAGCATTGAATTCATTTGTTGAGAAAGCTTGGTTATTATTCTGTTAATTCATGGAGACTTAGTTTTCACCAGTGCCTTCAATCTCTTGTGTGTACCAAGATTATTAAACCATATATCTAACACAAATAGATGCTTAATGAATACTTGATGAATGGATGTGTTTATGAACCAATTTTTAGTGCAATATTGCTCTGATTTTTTAGGACCAAGCTTACTTCTTTTGCAGTGATGCTATAATGACCCATATAACTCTGGTTTCAAATGAATAACTTAGATGATTGATTAGACTTTTAAAAGAGAAGTACACTGAGTTGTCAATTAAAAACTGAGTAGAGGAGCTAATTTCTTAATATATATTTTAGATATGGTGGTGAGAGTATTAGGTTCATTTTAAATATACTTCTATTTAGATGAGAAGTTCTCTTGTTGTTTTGTACTTGTTACATTATTGTTATTATTACTTGCATTGAGTCATTTCCAACTTATGATGAAACCATGCATAGAGAGTACAACTATTTCTTAGTATTTTCAAGGCTGTGACCTTTTGGAAGCAGATCACTAGGCTGTGGTTCAAGGTATTTCTGGGTGGATTTAAAATGCCAATCTTTCTGTTAGAGTTTAGCCATTTACATCACCCAGGGACTCCTAGATAGTATGTGCATTACAAATAATTAGGTTTGTTGTTGTTGTTATGTGTCATGGAGTCGGTTCCGACTCATAGCAACCCTGTACAGGGTTTCCAAGGTTGTAAATCTTTATGGAAGCCGAAAACCTCATCTTTCTCCCGTGGAACAGCTGGTAGTTTCGAACTGCTGACTCTCAGTTTTACAGCCTGATATTTAACCACTATGCTACCAGAGCTTCTTAAATAATTAGGTAGAAAACATTTCAATCTCAGGATATTCTCAAGTATTTACAGAGGTCTTTCAGTTACCTTAAGTTTATTATACCTTATACTCTCAAAATGTAAAGCTTGTTGTATTAAAATGTTTAAAACTTTGGTTTCTGTATTAGTACTCTATGCCAGTATTTTGTTTCATGTTATTTCCTGATTTTCTGGTTTATAGGTTTGTTTTACAAGCATACATGTTCTTATTTGCTCAAGTGAACATGTGGAATAGGGAAGAGAAAAAGGCCCAGTAGTACTGCCTGATTTATTTCCTCAGATTGAAGTAGACAAACTTGTATTTAATACTGAAAGCAGAGTCCCTCTGTCATGTAATTTGGGAGTGGAAGAAGCTAAAGAGGCTTTTATCCTTAAAGTTCTTGTCTTTTATCTGATGAGAAATCAGTCTCTATTGTTGTAAAAGGAAGTAAAATGAATCTTTTATACTCTTGGTCATAAAGGTTAACAAGAAGGTACCACAATGGTAGGATAGAAAAAGAAAAGTGATTGGGCTGTAGGCCCTTAAGATAATAAAATTCAGCACCCATTCTAAGTTTCAGGGCTGACTTCAGAACTGAAAGTTAGTTGGCCTGTGGAAAGTTTAAAGGAACAAAGAGGGTTAGCTTTGTGGGGACTAGAGGTGATACTTCCCAAGAAAATCCATCTGATCTCTTGTCATTGTTGTTGTTAAGTCTCAATATTCTGACTCATTGTGACCCTAGTTAAGGTTTCTGAGGAGAAGCTGGTGAGTTTGAACGGAGGACCTTGCAGTTGGTAGTCCAGTATTTATCGTACATATAGGCAATTATCAAGCGGTTGCATTCTCGAAAATACTATTCTTTGAATTCCACATTGTTGTTGTCAGTGTTGCTAAGGGTTGTTGAGTCTGGGTTTGTTCCTACCTATAACGACCCTGTATAGGATTTCCAAGGAGTGGCTGGTGAACTTGAACTGTTGGCCTTGTGGTTCAAAACAATTTTTCAGTCCAGCATATTAACCCTCAGCTGTAAAGTCACTATTTGAGGAAATGTGTCTATCTCTGTAATCTGTAAACCTTATCTACCAACCTGATGGTCATCTGAGTTTCCCACTATCTGACATCACTCTGGGATCTGAGAAATGAAGCTTCCCACAATTGCTGATTGCTGTGAGCTTCTGAAGACCAATGGCAGACCCCTTAAAGTCAGTGGAAGATCAGTGATGACCTACAATTTAGAGATAGAGAACATATTAGACCTAAACTTGAGAAAATGACTTATAGCCACTCTTGTAAAGCAGAAATCAAATGAATACTTCAATATTATTATTGCATGTGTGGCACTGTAAGATGAGCACTGGACTGCTAGTCACAAGGCTGGTGGTCCAAACCTACCAGCCACTTCTTGGAAACCCTAAATACAGTTGCTATGAGTTGGAATTGATTCCACGACACTTATCAACAGCAGCAACATTATTGAATGTCAAGGATTACAAGTCATTTTTACACCTCTTATCTTATTCTCGCAATTACACTGCAAGGAAAATAAGGCAGGAAACAATTCAAGAGAAGCTACAATTTATACAAATTACCAGAGCCATGACTAAAATCCAAAACTAATAAATCTTAGCTGGTAAGTGATTCAAATAATCTTACAGGGGATTAGAGATAAATAAGGTTATGATAAGTCACAGAAGGTTTTAAAAGCTTTGTCCTGGAACTTAAACACTGAGTAGGAATTAGATACAATGGTGATAAAAAAATTCTTTCTAGATGATATATTTATAGAGATATAAATTTATTTATATTCTAATCATTCTTCCTTAGAAAGATATTAAAGAATTTCTTCCAGCAAAATAAAGGAGACAACTGAGCAACAGGAAGAAAAAATTGACATAGAAAAATGAGGATCAGGTCCAGTAAAATCTCATGAGCAATCCTAGTAGGATGACCCAAGGGCTCAAATGTAACAATTGTGATGGTAGCTTAGAACTGGGAAGTCTTGCATTCTCTTGTGCATAGAGTTGCTAGAGTTGGAACTGACTTAATTGTACCCAAAACAACAAGATAACTCAAAAGCAAACAGTCCATTTTAGAAAAGTTGAATGATATGTCTCCTGAAGAAAATTTTCAGGAAGAACTATAACCATGGCCTTCAGCAATCACCAAATCTTAATAAATAATTTCTAAATAAATAAATAATAACTTTCCTCAAATTATAAATCTATGTAAATATATGGGAAAAATCATTATAAATACATTAAAGCTGGGCAAATAAAACCTTCAGCAGTTCTTAACACCAGAAAACCCAATATGTTTTAATAAAAACAGTAAATTATGGTTAACTAGTTTGCTCAGAATGAACAGCGTGGCTCTATAGGATAAGCACAGGACTGCTAACTGTAAGGTAGATGGTTCAAACCTCTCTGAAGGGTAAAGATGAGACTTTCTGTTCCCAAAAAGTCTTACAATCTTGGAAACCCTATATAAGATCACTATGAGTTGGAACTTATGCTGCATTACTTAATAATAATTGGCTCTGCCTCAGTAGAAATAAAACACACAGTTAACACATTGGGGAAAAAAAGTAAGGAAATATATATGATTTGTGTTACATAAGACTCTATCAATACAGTTTTTCATAGATAAATTTTGGTGAAAATGTTTTATTTATAAATGGATCTAAATAATAATAAAAATAAAAAAGGTTATCTTAATAACACGGATTATGAAACAAAATAGGGGAATCTTGTTTTTCTTATAAACTTTTAGTATTATAGATCTTTTAAATTATATTTGTGAATTAGAAAATAAAGTAACATGTAATTTATACCAATTGTCAGTCAGTTTGTCCAAGTGTAGTGATTTTGTGTTGCTGTGATGCTGGAAGGTATGTTACTGGTATTTTGAATAACAGCAAAGTCACCTATGGTGAATAGATTTTCAGTCGAACTTTTAGACTAAAACAGACTAGGTAAAAGGAGAGATGGATAGTTAGTCACTGAAAACCTTATGAATAGTCATGGAACGTTGTTGCATATAGAGCCAGAAAATGAATTCCTCATGTTGGTAGGCAATTAAATTCAACTGCTTCCTCAAAATAGAGTTGATCAATAATGACATGAATGGAGGAAATCTTTAAGCACTTTCATTTTCTGATGAAGAAAATGGTACAAAATGAGGAGAAACAATGCAAAAATCCATCAATAATCAGAACATGGAATATACAAGTATAAATGGAAGTTGTCAAAAAATGAAATGGAACACAAAAAGTTCAATATCTTAGGTATTAGTGAGATGAAATGGACTGGTATTGCCAGAAGAACAAACAAATCTGTGTTGGAAGATGTACAGCCAGAATTCTCTTTTGAAGACAGGATGGCAAGTATCAGGAGGGACCAGTCCATGAAGAAAAACATGATCATGCTTGGTAAAAAGGGGAAGATCTCCCAACAAGATGGATTTGTACAGTAACAACTGCAATGGACTCAAAAGTAACAACAATTATGATTATGGTGTAGCCCGAGCACTGTTTCATTCTGTTGTGCATAGGGTCACTATGAATCAGAACCAACTCAACAACACCTAACAATAACAATAGCAATATACTTAGTTCTTGAATGTCTATCAAACCTTAAAAATCAAATTTCATTTAAATAATTTTAATGAAATGATTTACTGTCTATATGTGTCAAATATTTCACTTTATATTTTTCACGGTCAGCCCTGTAGGATAAGCACTAGACTCCTGACCATAAAATTAGCAGTTCAAACACACCAGCAACTCCTTAGAAACCCAATCAGTCAAAATCATCTCTGTGGCACTTAAAACAACATACTAATAATATGAAATAAATTCTTAAGGAACTTACAATCCAAAATTATAATTGCAGTCAGTCACTGTACAACTAGTCTCGTGAAGAAGCTTTAATAGAAACATTAAATGACCGACTCTATTTCTGTGACATGGAAGCATGTTGCCATAGATTTAGGTACTCAAATTCCCCTTGCTTTTTATTAGTTAATGATCTAATTTATGTCTGGTTGTAAAAGTTAATGCACTCTAGTTATAAGAAGAAATTATGTTCTAACATCAAAGTGCACAGAATTATTCTTCAATATATTCCTGGATTCTTCACAACCACATTCATTTGACTTTTATTTTTATTTTAACATTTTCTTATTCATTTGTAAGTGTATATTACTTTCTGGTACATGTACAGCACACTAAACATAATGTCTTGCTACTGGTTTCTTCTCTTACTTCCTATTTTTGCTAAGTTTTTCTTACTCAAAGCATTTGTTTCATTTAACAATTTTGCTTTTATAAACAGTATTGAAACAAACATATTTTAAATTATTGTAAGTACTCCCACATAAGGAGCCCTGGTGGTACATAAAATAAACACTGGACAGTTAACCCAAGGTTGGTAATTCAAACTCACCAGTGTTTCCTTCACTGGAGAAAGAAGATGCTTTTTGCTCCAGGCAGGATTTACAGCTTCAGAAACCCTATATATAGTGTCATTTTCAGTCAGAATCAATGTAATCATAGTGGGTGAGCAATGTCATTAAAATTTCAAATATAGAAATGCTTAATTATATTATAACTATTTTATATTTTTACATATGAAGGGGCTTCTAAGAGTACATGAAAAAATTCCATTATGTTTTAATTGTTGCATAAACTTTTTGAAGCCTCTCTTATATGCTACTAAATATTTCAACACAATTATATAAAACTAAAATGCTAGGAGTCAGATTGTATTCTTCATCAAATCCTTGTCAAAATTGGCGGGGGGTGGGGATTCACTTTTTGTTGTTGTTTTTATTACTCTTCTTTTACTTTTCACAATTCTAATAGGTTAAAAAAACCCTCACATGTTCATTTCTATTTATTAAATTAAGTAATAAATATGATATCAATTATTAGTTAAATCAGATGTATTTATCTCATTTTTTTCTTTTTATATAAATTTCCCATTTTTATGCTTATAGTCATTTTGTATTGATTTATGTTGTTGTTGTTGTTAGGTGCCATCGTGTCAATACCTACTCATAGCTACCCTATGCACAACAGAATGAAACACTGACTGGTCCTGGGCCAACCTTACAAATATTGCCAAGCTTGAGTCAATTGATACTGCCACTTTGCCAATCCATCTAACTGGAGCTCTTTCTCTTCTTCTCTGACCCTCCATATTACCAACCATGATATCCTTCTCCAGTGACTGGTCCCTCCTGACAATATGTTC
>NW_006408561.1:9621654-9623824 GCF_000296735.1 Chrysochloris asiatica | reverse complement strand
TAATGCAATATGTCATCTGATTTCTTGACTGCTGCTTCCATGAGTGTTGATACTTGATCCAAGAAGAATGAAGTCCTTGACAACTTCAATCTTTTTTTTTCCATTGATAAGAATGTTGTCTATTGGTCCAGTGTTGAGGATTTTTGTTTTCTTTACATTGAGCTGCAATCCATACTGAAGGCTGTGATCTTTGATCTTCATCAGTAAGTATTTTAATTCCTCTTCACTTTTAGTAAGCAAGGTTGTTATCATCTGCATATCACAGGTATTTAATGAGTCTTCCTCCAATCCTGATGCCATAGTTTTCTTCCTATTACCCAGCTTCTTGGATTATTTTCTCAGCATACAGGTTGAATAAGTATGGTGAAAGAATACAACCCTGTCACACACCTTTTTAAATTTTAAACCATTCAGTGTTCCCATATTCTGTTCAAACAACTGCCTCTTGATCTCTGTACAGATTCCTCATGAGCACAATTAAGTGTTCAGGAATACTCATACTTCGCAATGTTTTCCATAGCTTGTCACGATCCACACAAAAGAAAGCCTTTGCATAGTCCATAAAGCACAGGTAAACATCTTTCTGGTATTCTCCGCTCTCTGCTAAGATCCATCAGACATCAACAAGGATATCCCTCATTCCATGTCGTCTTCTGAATCCAACTTGAACCTCTGGAAGTTCTCTGTCAGTATATGCTTGCAGCTGTTTCTGTATTACCTTTAGTTAAACCTTACTCACTTGGGATATCAAAGATGTTGTCCTATGAGTTTCCTCATTCCATTGGGTCACCTCTCTTTGGAATGGGCACAAATACAGATATCTTCTAATTAGTTGGCCAAATAGTTGTCTTCCAAATTTCTTGGCATCGATGTGTGAGTACCTCCATTGCCACCTCACTTACTTGAAAGAGTTTAGCTTTTTTTTTTTAACTTAGCTAGACTGGGCATTTTCCCTTTAACTATTTTCTTCAATTGTTATTGGTTTTTCTGACCTAATCATAGTATCTTTTGAAGTGTTTTGTTGTTGTTAAGTTCTGTGGAGTCAGTTTCAACTCATAGCAACCCTGTATAGCATTTTGGTATTGTTGTTAAGTGCTATCAAGTCAGTTCCAACTAATATCAACCCTGTATAGGGTTTCTGAGGGGCAGCTGGTGGGTTTAAATCATTGAACTTGTGGTTTGCTGTACAGTGCTTATCCTACAGCAATACACCAAGAGTTTTAGAGGCTTTAAATCTCTTGTGGGAGCAGAAAGCCTCATAATTCTCTCATGGATAGGCTGGTGGGCCCAAACTGCAGACCTTATGGTTAGCGGTCCAGTGCCTATATTATGGAGTCACTCTTGCTCCCTTTTGAAGTTTAACAAATACATACTATTTGTTAAAATCTATTTTCTCTCATTTTCAGGCAAATAATAACTTTACAAAAAATTGACTTATAGGAATATTCCTTCATTTGTTTGCTAGTTCTCTTTTGGTTTATTTGGTTTTTGATCGTCTTTGTTTATTGGTAGTTGTATTGGTTGTCTGAAATTTATCTGTAAATTATCATACATTTTTTTTTTCTTTTTACCATGGATTGCATTGTTTTCCCCAAATATGTACCAACTTGGCTAGGCCATGATTCCCAGTGTTGTTTGATTGTCCTCCATTTTGTGATGTGTTGTAAATTCTAACCTATACCTTGGGAGGATGGGATGCACCATCATACCTACGTTAGCACTCTTACTCAGGTGACAATGTCGAAACACTGTAAAGGGATATTAACTGTGGTGTGAACCATACCTTTTATTTTGAAAGAGATAAAAGAAGAGAGAAATAAGCAGAAAGAATCCTAGTATCACCAAGAAAGAGGAACTGGGAGTGGAGTGCATCTTTAGACTCTGGGTCCTTGCTTTGAGAATCTCCTAGACCCAAGAGAAGATTGATGCCAAGGCACATGGAGATATACAAGTAACACCAGGCTCACAGATATTGAAAAGAGACAAAGACTATCCCCCAGACTGACAGAGAGAGAAAACTGTCTGCTAGAGCTAGAGCCACGAATTCGGATTTCTAAATTCATAAACTGTGAGAGAATAAATTTCTGCTGTTAAGGCCATCCACTTGTGGTATTTCTAATATCTAGCAGCACTAGATCATTAAAACAATCTTCACTTTAGAAACTGGACA
>NW_006408561.1:9607205-9621554 GCF_000296735.1 Chrysochloris asiatica | reverse complement strand
GATCTAATTTAATTTTTTCTCATATAGTAATTTTATAAATAAGGAGTCTTTTAAAATCCAATTGAAAATGTTTAACATTAAAAAGAACAATGTTGACTTATATTACTAAAAATTCCAGTGTTAGTTCTAGTCTGAGTTTGACCTTCCTCTCAAGAGTTCAGACAATGTTATCAAATTCTGGTCTTATTTTCCATTTCTTAGTGTTTTATAGACTCCATTTTCAGGCTCATGTAAACTTGATTAATGATGTTTAAGTTTGCAGCATCAGCGTTCAAGTTAAGTGTCCTGTTGTTCTTATTGTTAAGTGTCATGGAGTTGGTTCCAACTCAAAATGACCCTATATAGGATTTATGAGGCTTTAAATATTTGAAGGAGCAGAAAGCCTTATCTTTTTCCAAATGGCTTATGAGCTTCAACTGTCTACCTTATGGTTTGCAGTGCAGTGCTTATCCTAAGAGATGATATTTTTTTCTGAAATTTAGGCAGAATTACTCATATCAGTTATCATTGATTTGAATTAGTTCCTATGATCATTCCCGAGGCAAACGTGATTTGAATTATCAGTTGTTGCTGGCCAGGCCCAGAATACACAATCTCCCTCTACTTCATCAGAGCTTCACGCACCACTCCTTGAGCTGCATGAGAGTAAAATTGGAAGAAAGATGGAGTCATTTTACAAGAGGAATTGAAATTTATTTGAACAGCAATAAAAATAATTAACTATTGTTGATACTGCTTATGTTAAGTGCCATTGAGCATGGTTTCCAAGGAGTAGCAGATGGGTTTAAACAGTTAACTTTGTGGTTAGTGGTCCAGTGTTTATCCTACAGTGCCACACCAGAACTCAATGATTTATTAGTATTAACCTAAGTGTTTTAGTGAAGTCCTGATATCATATTCTTCCATTGGGTTGCTAACCACTGGTCAGCAGTTTGAAACTACCAGCTGGTCTATGCAAAAAGATGAGACTTTCTGATCTCATAAAGATTTACCGTCTCAGATACTATATACTGGGTTTCTATGATTTAGGACCGACTCCAAGGCACTCAACCATTACCACCAATCCTCTTAGCAGTCTTTGAAAACTAATGAAATATTTCCAATACTGATTTGAAATGCCATCTTTAGCACAAATATCAAATTTCTATGTATTGCTTTATCAAACATAAGAAAGATTCTCCCCTTGGTGGGAATATTCTTGATTCTATTGGCATTGTGTAATTACTGGATATGATTGCATTTTTTTGAATTCTAAATATCATCAGTAAAATAGCTTTAAAAAGTATAAATGCTGTCAATATTTTCAATGCCTTTCCCATATTCCCTAGTAGTCACTGTTCTTTTACATGTCATGCAAAACCATGTTCCTTACCTGTCTATGGCTTCTATTGCAAGCATAAATAATTTTATGTCCACTGTCTTTTGCTGCACACAAAATCATCTGTATACAAAATAATTCTTGGCCAAACCTAGAACAAATTGGAAGTATCAGGGATTTAATGACCCTGGGAGCATCCCTCAAAAGTGACAAATGGGAGCTAGTTGGTAAATTCTGTAGGTTCATTGTCCTTATCTGAACAACTCAGAGTCAGATTACATTCATTTTACAAGAAGTCTCCAGTGAGACTGAGTTCTGGTTACTCATAAAAGTAATATGGTACATCGGTTGCCTTTCCTTCTCTAATTTCCCTGCTTCCTTCCTTACCAGTGCTTTCAGGAGTCATTTCCCAAATCAATTGTTGTTAGCTGATGTCAAGTCACCTTGACTAATGGTGAACCCATGCACAACAGAGTAAATATTGCTCAACCCTGCACTATACCAGTGAGCATCTGGCCTTTATGGGTTTTCATTACTTTTATTATCCCCTAAAGTAGACCTTTAGTCTATTGCTCTTAGTCTGAGTCCACTGAAACCTGTTCAGCATCATAGCAACATGTAAACTCCCACTTCAGACATGTGGTACATGAGTTCTACTGACCACAAATGAAATCAGGTCTCTATGGTAGAAAGTGAAAATTCTGCCAGTGAACCACTCCTGCCCCTTTTCAAATTAATTACTTGTGCTCAAAGCCTAATTACCTTTTGTGGAAATCCAACTGGATGTAGTGAGATTTACTTACCATTTATTTATTCAGAGATTGCAATATAAAATTTGTTTCACAAACCTTGAAGTGTTGCATAAACACTAGTAGCTAAAGTCCAAGATTTGAGGTCCATGTTTTACATTGACAACGTGACTTAACTAGGCCTGGACTTCCCTTTTCTATGCATATTCTCAATGTCTACAAGGTACAGTAGCTTTCTATTTCCTTTGGTTTTCATAGAAGTAAAAAAAAAAAATTCTATATATAATCTGGAAGTTGATAAAGCATTTCTTAGTGCTGAAGCTTTATGATTTCAGACATATGTGGTATGAATTTCAACTGTCACATAAAATGCGTTCTTCAGGGTTCCTATTGTAGCACCATGATTTTTATGACTCCAGTCTTTCTAATATGCCCTGCACTGTAGCACTCAAATCATTTAATTTTTAACTGTTGCAACTGACTCATATTACATAGTAAGTATAAATTCTTCCTTTTAAACATTATTGGCCACTCTTATAAATCTATTATTATTTTAAAGTAATCTAATTTACCAATTCATCAAGTTAAAAAATAACAATAAAAAGATTCTTATTTTTACTATATTAATCTAACATAGTGTAGTCATAGTGGATGCTGAAGGTATAAGCACTGGGCCACAAAGTCAGTTTGAACCTTAAGGTCAAATCCACCAGTCACTCCTCAGAAACCCTATAATAGAGTCACTAGGAGTTGGAACTGACTCAATGGCACTTAAAAAAAATAACAGCACTCTTACATAATTAATATGGAATTGTTAAATGCTGTTGAGTTAGTTCTGACTCATAGCAACCTAAGCTAGTGTTTCCTAGGAGTGACTGATGAGTTTGAAATACCAACCTTGTGATTAGCAGTCCAGTTCTTGCCCTATAGCACCACAAATAGTGAAATCTATCTACCCATATATTATATTTCTTCGCGTGTTTCAGATTAGTTTTATGTTCCTTAATAGTTTTTTTTTTCTTTTTTTAAAGTTTTTATTGTTAATTGAGTGATAGTTTACATGGCAGAACATTGGTTTTGCACTTAACCAATCATATTTTGTTTCATTGCTATGATTATAATTCACTCCATGTCTATAATAGTGTTTTATGTATTATTTTTCTTTGCAAAATGTTTTAGATTTTGTTACTATCATATACAGAAAGCTTTTATTAAGTTGTGTTATTACTGATAACAAATAATTTTTCTAACTGTTCATTCATTATCTTGAATGATAGATAAATTGTGTGATTTCCAGGTCAGGAGAATGGAGAATGCAGAGGTTTCTGTTTCTTTTCTTATAAGAAAGTTAGATGATCTGGTTTCTTGCCTATTACCCTAATGAGCAAGTTTCACCAATCAAAACACTACTACTTGCATAAACATCTAACTAGGACAATGCAGTTGCCCATTTGCATGGTAGCTAATGAGTAGCTAAATGAATCTGTCTTCTCTTACACCTAAGTGTTTCTTTTGGCATTTGTCATCTGGTTTGTTCCACAATGAATCTTACTCTTTCACTGTGGTTTTAGATTTAGAAATCCATCTGACTCCAAGAATTCATGTAGCTCTGATTGTGTAGTGGTATGAATCAGGCTAGTAACTTCAAGGTCAGCAGTTTAAAACTATCAGCCATTCTGCAGAAGAAAGAGGAGACTTTCTGTTCCTGTAAAGATTTAAAGCCTAGGAACTGACTCCATGACACAGCACCATTTTAAATTTCAGTGATACTTCCTATCATCCAAAACAAAATGATTACACAAAGATGGTGATAGTGATGTGCCACGATGTTTTCAGTCACTACTTTCCTGGGCTTTCATGTCATCATGCTGGAGATGATAATATCTGAACTGCACAACTTACCTCAGTAATGATTATGAAAGTTAGCTAAAGTGATGTGCATAAAATGCTTCTAAAAATGCATTACACTGCTTAAGGATCTAGAAGAAAAGGAAAAACTGAGAAATTTTGCACAAATTGAATCTAAAAATTTTAATACACTAACATATGTATTTTTTAAAATCATAGCCCATTTTTTAATGAAATATTCCAAACAAAAACAAAAGTCAAACACGGAATTAATTTTTTAAGCTTTAATATGTCTTACGTTTATAATAGCTTTATATAAAAATAAATTTAATTTGAAAAGGTAAGATTATAAACAGGCTACTTTATAAAAATCTCTTAAGAGAATTCTATGAGTTTTAAAAGAAGTTAATTTTCACTGTGCCATGGCATTCACTAAAATGCATATACTTTTAAAACCCTGTCAGTCGGCCACTTACATCAGCCAAAGCTAAAATGAACCGATGATCCTATGCAAACTAATCTCAATTGCACACAAGTAACTTCCAATGTTACAAATCAAAAGTCCATCTTGGGAAAATGTTTGACTATAAGGATTTAAAACCATGCCTGGTGTTAACATGTGCATAAATGTGCTCTTAATGAAAAATAGAAATATTCAGACTTTTTCACAAGTGATCGAAAAGCTGTTTTAAAATGTCTTTGTACTATTTTCTTTACTAAATATGTATCTTAATTATTCAAAATATGACTATAGTTTCAAAGTGGAGCCTGTAAATGAATATATTACATGATGTAAAAATGATTGCACAATTTGGAGCTTGGAGAGTACGCGCTGAGCCTCTCAAGCAGAATCGTCAAGAAGCTCAGTAGAAAACACAGTATGACAGGAAACCACAGCGTCCTATTCTAGAGACATGGTTCCATAGACATCTTACATTGGATGACAGCTACAGATAGAGGGAGGCTATCAGGAATTGTCTAAAGCATGGGGACCAAAGCCATACAATCGTCTTGCAGTCCTACGACTAAGAGTACACTTGTATATACTTGTATATGCAGATGACCAAAAAAGCAATTCTTTGTCTAAGTAGATGTGTAGATGTTTAAAAAATACAGTTGTTGTTTTCAGGTGCCACTGAGTTGGTTCCTACTCATAGTGGCCCTATATACAACAAAATAAAACACTTCCTGGTCGTGGGCCAACCTCACAATTACCACGATTGAGCCCATTGATGCTGCCACTCTGCCAATCCATTACTCTGGGTGTCTTCCTCTTTTTCTCTGACCCTCCACCTTACTAGACATGATATCCCTCTGCAGTGACTGGTCCCTCCTTACAATATGTTCAAAGTATGAGAGATGAAGTCTGACCATCCTGGCCTCCAAGGAGCACTCTGGCTGTACTTCTTCCAACACAGATCTGTTCTTTTGGCAGTCCATGATCCTATCAATAGTCTCCGCCAACACCACAACTCAAATGTATCAATTATTCTATGATCTTCCTTATTCACTGTCCAGCTTCCTCATACATATGAGGTTATTGAAAATAACATAGTTTGGGTCAGGCACACCTTACTCCTCTAGCTGACATCTTTGCCCTTCAACACTTTAAAAAGTTCCTGTGCAGCACATTTGCCTAATGCAATACATTTTTTGATTCCTTGGCTGCTGCTTTCATGAGTGTTGATGTACGTTAACTTATTTTTGTTGTTAAGTGTTATTGATTTGGTTCATAGCATAGAAACCAAGGTGTAGCTGGTGGCTTTAAACTGCTGACCTTGCAGTTATCAGTCAGTACTTATCCTAAAGTGCACACTAAGAACCCACCTTAGATATAGTAAGCTTAAACTTGGAGCATAAAAGACCTCCAAAGTTTAATAGTTTATTGGATGAAAGGTAGGAAAGTCTAGTGTAAAAATATAGAAGCAGCAAACTTAATACATTCGTGAAGGCTTATACTGCTAATGAATGACAGGACTGAAACTTAAACTCAGAGTCTTTTTACAGTGTTGTTTTTTTGTTTTTTCTGTCAATATATGCCTTTTTGCTCTCCTGAGTCATGAATGCTTTGTAAAGTTCAATATTTTCAGTAATTCCTCTTGAGGCATTTTATTTTTTCTCTAACCAGAAGGTGTTTATATTAAGAAATCATAACTTTTACTCTTGGGTTCCCTTTGTCATCTTTTTCAAAACACTAAGGAATTAATTTGGTATGAAAACAAGAGAGAGCTGAATGTTTATTATATAGATGAATTACAAAAGAAAATTCCAGAGTTCTGAAGGTACATATGCACCATTTTTTGTTATTGTTATTCATTCATTACAGTTAAGAATTCACTCTTACATGTATTCTAGAAGTAATGAAGCATAAAAAAGTATGTGCTTCACAATATTCTTATCAGCAAGTCACCCAAGGAAATAAACTTGAACAAAATGACTGAAGCATTTGGGGTGTGACTTGCACAGTGAGTTGGATTCTCCGTATATAAAAACAAGTAACATCTGTGGAAATGTCAAGTTCTTTTGCTTTTATAATAAACAGGAAGAAGGACCCACGATTAAAGTAGTGGGTGACTAAGAGGTTAACAAGGTAAGGGCAGGCTACCTCAGGGTCAGTGGTACTCTATTTCTTACCCTGATAAGAGGGAACTGCTGGAAGGACAGCAGCTTCCTTTAGACCTACATTAGTGACTGCCACATTTCAGAGCACTAACCTTGACTTAGTTTGAACCACAAGGTCAGTGGTTCAAGTCACCAAGCTGCTCCTTGGAAACCTAAACAGGGTGACTACTCATAGCAACCCTGTGTAAAGTTTTTGAGAAACACTGATGAGTTTGAATCACTGACCTTGTGATTAGCAGTCCGGTGCTTATCCTACAATGCAAAAATTTTAAATGTTTTACTTTGTTCTTTGAAATAAAACATTTATTGATATATTTTATTATTTTTCATGAGAAAAGCATTAGTGAATATTAAACATGTGTTGTTATTGTTGCAATAAGATACTTGACTTCAAGGGAGGTAGCATTTCTAGATAAAACTAAATACAGCTAGGCATCTTTACAGTTGCACATAAATTTGAATATCAGTAATTTTGAGAATGCCTTCCATTCTGTGGGCTTTCACTAGAATCTTGTATCAAATACATATTATTATTGTGTGCCATTAAGTCAGTTCCAACTCATAAGAATTCTTTATATGGTATCCGAAAATAGCTGGTGGGTTTAAACTGTCAGCTTTGCAGTTAGTGGTGGTAGTGGTTATGTGTCATGGAGTTGGTTCTAAGTCATGACGACTTGTATAGGGTTTCTAAGGATGTAAGTCTTTATGGGAGCAGAAAGCTTCATCTTTTTCCCACTTGCAGTCAGTAGTCTATTGCTTATCTTACAGCACCACACCAGAATATGTACCATTTCACATGCATATCTAATTTAAACTATTTTGGGAGCAATCTGTTCTACATGGGATTTAGCTAACTTCAGGGAGATACAGTCTGATAATACTTATCTGAGACCCAGACATCATCTGTGTGCCTTTCACTCCTGGACTTCTTGGTTGATATCTATTCTAGATATTGATTTGCTTGTCTGACCATATTATTTTTACCAGGATCCCAATCCTTATGTCTTGAAGCTTACAGAAGTCCTTTCAACAATGGCTTTCACCTGGTGAAATAAGTGGATAAGATCTGTTGAGCCAGATTGGTAAGTAGCAGTGAGGAATCTAAATTCCTCAGTAAATATGTAAGAATCCTCACAAGAGTTAGAAAAATCCTTAAAAATTGTTCTCAGCTCTGCCCAATTCCACAGGGTAAACCTTACGCATGGATGAGACCCTTAGATTTTTCCAGGGATGTCACTGGTTGACAACATGTGTCAACTTGACATGACCATGATTCTCAGTGGTTTGGCAGTAATATAATGATGTAATGTGGCAGTTATGCAATGATGCAATCATTCCTCATGATGAAATCTACAGTAACTAACTCTGAACTGATGCAGAGGGATCAGGGTGGGATCCAATACCTTTAACCAGGTCACAATCCTAATCAGATTTAACAGAAGTTTCCCTAGGGTTTGGGTTTCATCACCCTTTATTTTACACCAGATAAAAGGCTAGAGAAGCAAGCAAAAAGAGAAGGACCTAATACCACCAGGAAAGAAAAAACAGGAGTAGGATGTGTCCTTTGCACTAAGGGTTCCTGAACTGGAAACCTTCTAGACTCAGGGGAAGGCCAAAACACATGGAGCTTTCCAAGAAATGTTGGGATCACACATGTTGGAAGGAGACAAGTTCATTCCCCCAGAGCCAACAGAAAGAGAAATTGTTTCTCTGTAACTGACACAGGACTTTGGTCTTCTAGCTTTCTATACTGTGAGAGAGTAAGTATCTGTTTCCGAAAGCCATCCATTTGTCGTATTTCTGTTACTGCAACACTATGTAGCAAAGACTTGATTTTATTTTAAAGGGCATTTCAAGTTAAGAGGGCACTCCTTTTTCTCTAGTCTAATTTTTTTTTTTTTTTTTTTTTAATGTTACGCAATGGTACCTTCTCCTCAAATTGATAATGGGGTCCTGCTGGTTTTTTCTTGCCTTCTTTAGACACATGGTAATCAGTAGAATAAGCAATCAGGGAATATTAAAGAGCGGCAGCTGCTACAGGAGTGGAGGGAGGAGAAGAATGTAAGGGAAAGCTAATGGAATGACACAAAGAAACCTGACATTGAAATTTATTGTTTTGCTTTGTTTTCCTCGAAACTGTATCACTGAAGGACAAAAATGCACTTTTGTCACTTTGAGGATTCAAAAAGTCAATTAAAACACACCTTCTACAACTCTGCCAGATCTAGTATCCCTTCTTTAATAATTTGCTTTACAAGAAAACCAATTTCAGATCATAGCTCCCACAAGGAGTCCACTGACTTTTGAGTTTCTTTTAGTGAGAGTACGCCAATATTTTGGATACTTTACTGATGCAAGCTCATAATTTTTATTTTTATGTGCCATGGAGGTCCAAATAAGGAGTCCCATATGTTTCTTAACAGTACCATTCCCTATTCACACTAGATTAATAACATATGCTAAGAAAGGAAAACCAAAAAACAGAAAAACCTCATAGACCTTTATGTGTCCTTTATTGCTATTGTTGTTAAGTGGCATCAGGTTGGTTCTGATACATAACAACCCTGTGTTTCTGAGGAGCAGGTGGTATGTATGAATCACTAATCATGTGATTAGCAATCCATTGCTTGTCCTAAAAGCTTAAGCCAATTTCACTATTTGGCCAGTAGATGGCAGTCTTGATCTTTGGCAATCTTTGAGGCACAAGCCACTTCACAAAACTACTTCCGGTTTTCAGGGAATCACAGACTTTCAGTTGACAGTTCTTAAAGTGGAATATCCCTGTGATCAAAGAGAAACTGAAAAGCACTATAAAAGCTTCAACACACCATTCAGATCATGGACAGTAACAGGAAAGACATATCTTCAGAAAGGTACTCCAAGGACTTGGATTGACTCAATTTGGGAAGGATCTACTTTTCTTATTGTGTTTTAAGGTATAAAGGAAATTAAGGATGGGGTGGTAGATCTCAAAATATTTGTTTTTTTTGGCACCTGTATTAGTCCAACATGAAGGAAGAACACCTCTATATCCTGCTGACTACGCCAAGTTGAAGCTAAATACAGACGAGAAACCATTCAAATGGGCTAAATCACTAGGTCACACAAGTGTATACTAGTGACTTACATAGAAGGGGTCTCAAACTAAGGATAGACATAGGATTAAAGTATAATATTAAAACAAAAATAAGTTATTGACTAATCTTCAGTTAGGATCACAAAGGGGAGGATTAAGTGAAGTGAGTGATTGGCTATCACCTGATACATATAAAGGGAATGTAGGAATTAGTTATAGGAATTAACTACAGGAGTTTGTGAGGGTCACAAAGGGGAGGATTAAGTGAAGTGAGTGATTGGCTATCACCTGATACATATAAAGGGAATGCAGGAATTAGTTATAGGAATTAACTACAGGAGTTTGTGAGGGTCACAAAGGGGAGGATTAAGTGAAGTGAGTGATTGGCTATCACCTGATACATATAAAGGGAATGCAGGAATTAGTTATAGGAATTATCTACAGGAGTTTGTGATAGTGCAGAGATTTAAAATCATAGTGACAAGACAATTACAATACATATTTTCCAGAGCAGGTCATAAAAATGTTATGTTTGTTGCAAAACATTTCTTGGGGGTATCTGGACTGAGACATGGCCCCCCAAACCCCTTTGTTAAAATGTATTGCTCAAGTGAAACTTTTATAGTTGCCTGGAAAACATAGATAATGGGTTGGCAACAGGTCAATTTTTACCTGTTTGAACTACATGAGTAGTTCAGCATGATCTATTAGGAACTAAAGAACAAAATTTTTCTCAAATTCTCTACATTAAACAAGCCCTGATACCCTTGGAAGTCTGAGTTATCCAGAAAAGCAGAGTCTGAAAAAGGCTTAAATTCAAAGACTTTATTGGAACACGTGCTCCAGAATGCAGGTGTGAGGAAGATAAGTAATGCACAAAAGCAATGAATGTATTACAAAGATGTATAACATAGTTGTTCACCAACTACTTAATTATTCTCATAGTGCTTTGTGAAGAGTTATAGGAAATATATCTCAGAACTAACCCTCAGGGAAAAGCAAGGAAATCCTATACTGTTGGTCACAGGTCCCTATGGGCATAAACCCACTTCAGTCTGTTTGCTGCAAAGTCAGCAGTAAGACCCCAGGGCATGAAGCAAGAAGAACTTGCAATTTAAAACATAGAACTAGTTCAGACAATGTCAAAATAATCTTAAATAACACCTAAGTGAGGTTTTATATAAACCACTCACATATAATTTTGAATCACTAATGCTGTCCACGATATACAGTAGCAGCAACAATGGGATTAAGCATTACAAAAATTGTGAGGGTGGTATAGAATTGGGTAGTGTTTTGTTCTGTTGTGTATAAGGTCCCTATGAGTCGACCCCTAACAACAACAACAATCTACATCTGTTTCATCAAGTACTAATTCAGTATTCAGAAGTATTTAACAGAAAATAATTATGGAAACAAATGCCTATTATTTACTTTTTTTTGTAACCGAGAATTGCTCACATACCTTTGACCAATGTAAAAATGTCTGAAGAACATCTATACCTCTGCTGTTTTTAATAGAATTAAAAGAGAAGTTACTGATGTCTGAGCTTTAGGCTCTTTTTCTGGCTAGTTCTATGGGTAACTAAGGAGATATTCTCTCTGTTGTCAAGTCAGAATATGGAAGAAATACATCCCAAGGAGGCCTTAAGAACTATTCTTTTCATAATAGTAATAAGAATTTGGAATCAATAGGAATTTTGAATCAGCCTGGAAAACCCTATACTGAGTCATTATGAGTGAGAACCACCTCCACAGCACACTACCACCACCTCCACCACCACTACTGAAAGAATTGGTATGGGTAATTGTTCAATGCTTGTGAAGACTACCTAAGTATCAACATGATTTTATTATAAGAACACTAATTTGTATGCCTATATTGATAAAATAAAAGAAAAAGCATATGTATAACAATGGAAAATGGAAGTATTATTCTATATATTAAAAACAATTGTTTTCTTACCTGGATAGACTTTTATGTCCACCCTTAATATTACTTATCTGTGAAATTAGAATGGTAATACCTACCTTATAAGGATTGTTGATTTCTCCTAAATAACCTATGACTCTGTGAACTATAATGTATTCTTAAAAAAATATTTCTAATGTACTTTTTCTAAGTTTAGGGAGTGTTACCAAAATATAAACTTTAATTATATTTAGATATAGATCCATAATGTACCATTCATAATCAAAATCTTTAAATGAGGTCATTAAATACTTGCACAATATAGAATGAATTTTAAGCAGTGATTTTTTTTTTTTTACATTATTTCTTGCTATATCATGTTTTCATTACATCTGATCAGTAAAGAATATGCAGTGACAATACGATAGAAAGACTTTATTTCATTTCATTACTACCCACTGCTGATGAGTCTCGCTACTTGAATATAAGATTTCATTCTCATTTCCTCTAATACTTTTAAGGGCAATTCAAATTTTCATGGATGAGAAATGAAGTGGACTGAACTTCTGAATTCTATGAAAGTGACTAGAATTTTAGATGATTTGTATAATGCAGGAAACAAAATTTCAAAAGGCATATTTCTGTACCAATTAGGAAACATAAGAATAAATTTTATTTATCTTCTACTTAATTAAATTTGAGTCTTATATACCATGTTCTAACCACAGTAGAAAGGAAGCTCTGGTAGCGTAGTGGTTACGAATTGGGCTGCGAACCTTAAGGTCAGCTGTTTGAAACTACCAGCTGCTCCGCGGGAGAAAGATGAGGCTTTCTACTCCCGTAAAGATTTACACCCTTGGAAACCCTGTACAGGGTCGCTATGGGTTGGAACCGACTCAACGGCACTTAACAACAACAACCACAGTAGAAAAAAAGAAAGATTATTTTAAAGCACATTTAAATTTTTTTTATTTAGAAATATATCGAATCCATAGAAAATTTCCAATAATAGTACAGATAAGTACAATAGATTCTTTATTATGTTTCACTAATTGCTATTTTGCCACATAGGTTTTCTCATTACATATCCTTATACACACACAGTCAAGCACATCAACTTTTTTATTATAAATAATGAACCACTTGAGATTGATTGCTGTAATCAAAGAGGAAGCAAAACATATTATTGAAAATTTTCTGTTGATTTGTGAATGAAAATTTAATCTTTGATTAAGTATCTAGGCATGTTGCCATGAATAAACTGATAAATGCTTGGACATCACATATGTTACTAGTTGCTTTAGGTAAAGTATACTTTAATCAGAAAAAATGCATGAATACTTGATAGTGAACGCCACCTTGTACTGTCCTGCAGTTATTGACTCCTATAATTAGCATATCCTTTGCAGGGACCCATGAGGTAGTGATAACACATGTGTCCATGTGGGGTTTAAAACTTTGACACCAACTTCATTTCTGCACCCTTCTCCTTTGGATCATATCTCCTAACATTTGAGAAATTTGACTACAGCAAGGACTCCTACAAAATAGTAATACCTAACATTTCTGTCTAGTAAGCAGTGATTCCGGCCTGGTATGCTTTTGATTGGAATGGTGCCAACTATAATCTATGAGGGCATTTTCAGTCTTAATATCTATTTGTGAGACTAAAAAGACCCTCTGGACCTCTAAATTTTTCAGTGTATATTTCCTACAAGAAAGATGATAGATAGATAGATAGATAGATAGATAGATAGATAGATAGATAGATAGATAGATGATAGATATCCACAGTAAACAAATTAAAAAAAAAAATTAAGACTGATACAATGAAAAGCCAAACCAAACTCATTGCCATCAAGTTGATTTTAACTCATAAAGACTTTATAGAACTGAGTAGAATTGCTCCTTAGGGTTCTAAAACTAAATTTTTATGGGAGCAGGAAGCCTCATCTTTCTCCCATAGAACAGTTGACGGGTTTAAACCATTAACTTTGTAGTCAGTAGTCCAATGCTTAATGAATGACATCATCAGAGATCCTTTACAATTTTATCTAATTTATGGTCTATAAACTGTAGATTAAGGAGTTCTGGTAGCGTAGTGGTTATGAATCGGTTTGCAAACCTCATGGTCAGCAGTTTGAAACTACCAGCTGTTCCCTGGGAAAAAGATGAGGCTTCCTGCTCCCGTAGAGATTTACAGCCTTGGAAACCCTGTACAGGGTTCTTATTGCATACCCCATTACCAGGCATTCCCAGGTCATGTCTTATAACAAATTAGATGTTTATACAATATATTCTGGGAGGTATGTATTCTAAGTATTTTATGACTATGATTGTTAGTCACCATCCCCAAATGACCCATTAATTAGGTGAGTTATAAAGCTTGATTTTGTTTTCATTGTTAGATGCTGCCATATTGGTTCTGACTCATAATGACCCCATGTGCAACAGAAAAAACACTGCCCAGTCCTGCATCATACTCACAATTGTTGTTATATTTGTCAATTAATCTCCTTGGGGCCCTCCTCTTTTTTACTGACCCTCAATTTTATCAAGCATAATGTCCTTCTCCAGGGACTGGTCCATCCAAATACCATGTTCAAAGTATGAGAGATGAAATTTCACATCCTGGCTTCAAAGGAGCATTCTGGCTGTACAAACGTTAATTTCAAATATTCATTTGGGGATGGTGACTAACAATCATAGTCATGTTGTTGTTGTTGTTAAGTGCCGTCGAGTCGGTTCCGACCCATAGCAACCCTGAACAGGGTTTCCAAGGGTGTAAATCTTTACGGGAGTAGAAAGCCTCATCTTTCTCCCG
>NW_006408561.1:9601386-9605885 GCF_000296735.1 Chrysochloris asiatica | reverse complement strand
TTGACAACTTCAATCTTTTCTCCATTGATAAGAATGTTGTTTATTGGTCCAGTGGTGAGGATTTTTGTTTTCTTGACATTGAGATGTAATCCATATTGAAGGCTGTGCTCTTTAATCTTTAGGATAAGCTTGTCTAATGTTACTCACAAAAGTGTAACACATCTTCTGCAAACTTTTTCAGGCTATTGAGCAACCTGGTTTTTTTTCACCAGCTTAGACTAAAATCTTCAACATGATTAAGAGGGTGGTTCATTCTTGGAAACCCAGTGACTATTTTAATTGTCCCATCTTAAGTTGAAACTCTACCTTCTTATTATTTGGACAATGTTAATGGTTTCCACATATATTAACCTATTCATGAACATCATGTTTCTTCTCTGGGTCAAGGCATTAGTGACAACCTTCTTCATAAACATTAATTATCCCAATTGTAATGACAATGACTACTAAGATTTAAAAAAATAATAATAAGGTAAATAAATCATATCCAGGAGCTTATTCCATTAGGCAAACTACTAAATAAATACATCATGAAAGGAGTTCCAATATTCCTGTTGTGGTACATGTAACTAGGCAGTCTCCTTGTGAATTTGATCTATTTCTTGTTCAGCTTTCTCAGAGATATTTTCCCAAGTACAGCAAGCAGTTTAGCAATGACACAGATGTTGCCTTGCTCGTCAGGAAAATAATCTAAATTACCTTCACATTCTCAACTACTACCTTTACTATGGAGTTTAGGGATTTTTCCTAGATAATTTTTCATGGCATTAGCAACACCATAGTATCACTGATATTCTAAATTGCATGTTCTAAATCAGTAAACCCGTACCATGTACAAAATTTTTAAAAATAAGAACCCAGCTTCAAGATTATCGCTGATGGGATTATAGCCATAATTTTAATTTTTTTTCATCATTTTTTTCTACCGAATAGGTCTAATCCTAATCAGTTCTATAAGTGCTTTAATCATATGTATGGATCCTAAAGGGATTCCATTGTCTAAAGAGATTCCAGTGTGATTAAGAATACATTGACCCATCATAAACTAGCCATCTATGCAAGGTAGACTTCAAAGAATAAAAATAAGGATAAAAATATTTTCCAAAGGGTATCCTTTGCTTTTCATGTAAAAAGGTATAACCATAAGGAGTACAAAGCATTTTTTTTTTTTTGTTGTTGTTGTTAAGTGCCACTGAGTCAGTTCTGAACCATAGCAACCCTGTATAGGCTTTCCAAGGAGCAACTGGTATGCTTGAACCACCGACCATGAGGCACAAATGATTTTGCAGTCCAGTGCATTAACCCACAGTGCCACAATAGTAATCCATTTTTAGCACAATTAAGAGGAAATGGGATAGATTGTTCAAGCCAGATTATGCAGAGTTTAATGCAGAATGGGGGCAACCCACTTATATATGTTTTAATCAAACAGATTCCCATTCTGACAAATGTAATTGAGTCACAAAGTTCCCAGATTTGCCAAGTGGATGCTGAGATTGTTAAATGCACAGTTCATGCATAAGAAGGGTTTATAATTCATCACAGAATGGAGAAATATGGCTTGAAGGGCCATAATAAATAATTAGCTTCCCTGTAGTACCATAGTTTCTTGGGAATTAGAAACCTGTAAAAGAAAGGTGAGGGCCTGAAGTTGGCATAAGACCTCTGCTGAATCTTAATGTTTGGGGAATGGAGAGTTAATAGGCTGATCGAAAGAAGATTCTTATTGATTAGTAAAATTAATGTGACACTTTTATTTAGAAATAAAGTCTCCACCCAACAAATTAACAGGGAAATCTGAACTCAGGAGGAAAGGATCCATGTCACTAGTGGGTCCAAAAGAAATGAGGACTGATTGGGAATATTCCAAAATGTATTCCTTATTTGAAACTCCTACAATTTTTGAGATTCTGTTACTTCTTAAGTATCTGTGGTTATTGGCTGAGTTACACTAATATACATAAGAAATGAGCAAAATGTGAATTTTAAGGATATTTTCTCCCTGTGAATCTAGGATGACCTTTAGATAATTTTGTCCACAAAGCTTCTACATTTGACCTTTATCAAGACAAATGATGTTTGTTGTTGTTAGATGCCTTCAAGTCAGTTCAAATAAGGTTCTCAATAACTTTTTAAATGAATACATTGCCTTTTAAAACTTTGGGTTTCTTATGATAAAAGCATAGTTCTTGTTGTTAAGTGCCATTGAGTCATTTTCAACTCACAGTAACCCTATATAAAATACAAAGAAACAACTCCAGGTCCTGTGTCATCCTCAAAATTGCTGCTACATTTGAAACCATGGTTGCTGCTGCTACTGGGCCAATTCATCTCATTGGGGGTTTCCTGCCCCTCCACTTTACTGAGCATGCTCCTTTGCCAGGGAGCAACCCATAATGAAGGCTGTGGTCTTTGATCTTCATCAATAAGTATTTTAAATCCTCCTCACTTTCAGCAAATGAGGTTGTATCATTTGC
Organism: Chrysochloris asiatica; assembly: GCF_000296735.1. Classification (NCBI taxonomy): domain Eukaryota; kingdom Metazoa; phylum Chordata; class Mammalia; order Afrosoricida; family Chrysochloridae; genus Chrysochloris; species Chrysochloris asiatica. Next base: position 9,603,408 of record NW_006408561.1, on the reverse strand, counting down.
ATATTGTTGTTGTTGTTGCTAAGTACTATAGGAACAATCAAATAAGATTGATACAGCATTGGAAACAATTCAAAACCTTCAAAAATAGGTCCAGATGATTAATAATAAAATATCAGAAATGGAAAATACACTGAAAGGGGAAAGGAGCAGAATAGAAGAGATGGAAGCCAGAACTAATGAGCTGGAAGACAAATCTCTCAATACTGCTAAGAGAGAAGAGAAACCAGAAAAAAAGGATAAAAAAATCTGAAGAGAGTCTACAATTCATGCTGGATAACATGAAGAGGAACAACTTAAGAATTATTGGCATTCCAGAACAGGAAGAATCAGAAAATCCACAGAGGAGATAGTTGAAGAGCTTCTGGAAGAAAATTCCCCTAACACCTTGAAAGATGAGACGATAAACATTCAAGAAGCCGAACGTATCTCAGGAAGGATAGACCTCAAAAGAAAATCACCAAGACATATAATAATCAAGCTCTCTAAAATCATAAGACAAGGAGAGAATTCTAAAAGCTGCTAGAGAGAAGATAACATAAAAATTATGAGTATGGTACAAGACCAGATAGTGTTTTGTTCTGTTGCTTTCAGTTAGAACTAACTTAATTTCACCTACAACAACATGTTTATGTTTGGTTTTATTTAAATTTTTTACTTAGGGTTCTAAGCAAGTCACAAATCTGGGACGATCTTAGCTTCAAACTAATGTAAAAGATAAATTTTACCAAGCCTTTTACCGAAGTTAAATGCTTAAACTAAATAGCAGAATTAAAAGTTAATTGATCAATGCATAACTTTTTATCTTGCTAGAAAGAAACCCTGGGTATCTGAAGAGGTTTTTTCTATGCAGTCAAGCTCAAATTCAGTGACTAGATATCTCCAGGAAGTGTTTTACCTCAAATTAGGTGTTTTTACAACCTTTACTGGAAGGTATGCATTGTAAGCATTTTGTGACTATGATTGTACTTAATCTTTATAGCACCCTCTAAGCATATGTATCCATTGAAGCCTCTTTCCTCTTTTGCTTGACTCTCCCTCTTCTAACCTCAATGAATGTTTACCCTATCAGTCATTTTTGTTGTGACTTCATCTTTTGTCCCTTTAACTGTTACTGCCTGAGACCCTTTATAGGGAGTCAACATGTTTTCATGTATGTAAGCTTTTACCCCATTTTACTGGGTTATTTCATGCTCAGTAAAGTCTCTGTATTTCATTGTAATGTCTAAGTTATTTCTCATTATGACATTTTAGGGGCTTGTTCATGATCTGAAAGTGGTACAACTCCTTTGTGCACTCAAAAAAATTGTGAGACATATTTTAGTATCAACCCAAAAGCTTCTCTTGCACTTTTCCATGTCACTTAAAAACAACAACAAAAAGGTTATTTGCTGAGCATACAGATTGAATAAGTATGGTAAAATAGTATGACCTTGGCACACATTTTTCCTGGTTTTAAACTACTCAATATCTTCTTGTTTTATTCAAACAATTGCTTGTTTGTCTATGTACTGATTCCTACATAATCACAGCTTAGTTAATTTATTGAATATACAATACAATTAAAATAACTGCCAAAATATAATTTTTATCTAATAAAACATGCAAAAATAATAACATACACATGCATATATGGAGAGAGTCCTGGTATAGCATTGTGGGTTAATGCACTACACTGCTGTACTGCAAATTTGCTTTGTACCACAAGGTTGGCAGTTCAAGCTCATCAGGTGCTCCTTGGAAACTCTATATAGAGTTGCTATGGGTCGGCACTGTCTCGATGGCACATAACACAAACAACCATATATATATATGTATATGCTTCATTGACTATTCACAGGCTTTTGTCTGTGTGGATCATGATGATAAACTATGGATAACATTGTGGAGAATGAGTATTCTAGAACACTTAATTGTGATGCATAGACTAACAGGCAATGTTCTAATGAAACAGAGGGATACTTAATGGTTTAAAATCAGGAAAGTGTGTGCCAGGATTGTATACTTTCACCATATTTATTCAAT
>NW_006408561.1:9595982-9601031 GCF_000296735.1 Chrysochloris asiatica | reverse complement strand
GGCTGCGAACCCCAAGGTCAGCAGTTCGAAACTACTAGTTGCTCCGTGGGAGAAAGATGAGGCTTTCTGCTCCCGTAAAGATTTACAACCTCAGAAACCCTGTACAGGGTCGCTATGGGTCTGAAGCGACTGGACAGCACTTAACAACAGCAACAATATGCAAATGATACAACCTCATTTGCTGAAAGTGAGGAGGATTTAAAATGCTTATTGATGAAGATCAAAGACCACAGCCTTCATTATGGGTTGCTCCTCAATGTAAAGGAAATAAAAATTTTCTATACTACCGAAACAATAATAACATCATGATAAATGGAGCAAAGATTGACGTTGTCAAGGATTTCATTTTGCTCGTATCCACCATCAATACTTATGGAAGCAGCAGTCAAGAATCAAACAATGCATAGCATTAGGCAAATCTGCTGCAGAAGATTCCATTAAAGTGTTCAAGAGCATTGATGGCACTTTTAGGACTAAGATCCATCTGATTCAAGCCATGGCATTTCCAATAGCCTCATGTGCATGGGAAAGTAGGACAATTAATAAGTAAGACTGTAGAAGAATTAATACATTTGATTTACAGTGCTAGAGAATATTAAAAGTACCATGGACTACCAGAAGAAAAATAAATCTTTTATTGGAATAAGTATAGCCTTTCTCCCCCCTCCTTTACCCATTTAGTCTGTCTCAATGTACTCACAGAACACTGGTGTTCCCAGGTTATGTAAATACCACTATTTATCTGTATTCCCTTTAGCCCATACATACTTCCTTATGTCTTCATCTATCTTCATTTTTCATCTGCCACCCTCCTCCCTATCCTTCTGTATTCCCCTCTCAGTCACCTGGGCTAATTTGTGTCTAGCCTTCAGCTAGTAAGTTACTGTTTCCTCCCTCTCACCTTTGGTAACCTGAGCCCCACCAAGTACCTACAGAGTTGGTACATTTACATTGCAAAAGACATTCAGATCAACCAGAACTGCTGAGAGACTAGAATATTGTTATTGAAAGAAAGACCTGTAGAAAAAAAGCTGACTTTGACCTTTTGAGTTTCTAGCAAGCTGTTTGGTTTGGAGGCATCAGGGCAAGAAAATTCAGCTCATCAGAGAAAACCCTCTTTTAGGACTGAATGTTAAAGGAAGGCTGCTTGTCTTCTAGTATGCTCGCTGATGATCACCTGGGTTGACTTTCCAGTGGAAGTGTGTGAAATACAGAATGAAGTAAGGGCTGAGTTTGGACATGTTACAGTGGCACCCTTTGACCTTGAAATGAGAGAGCGAAGAACAGCAAGCTGGTCTTAAGTTTAGGGCATTGTGTGAACTCTTGATCCTATGGGCACTGACCTAGCCTCTGGGGGCAAGGGTGGAGAGTGAAAAGGCCAACTGATCTGAAGTGCAGGTAGGCGTGTGCCTGTTTTAAAAGAAAACAAAGAACTGTGTTATTTTTAAGGAGATCTGGTAGCCTGTTGTTATGTGCCATGCAGTCAGTTCGGACTCATAACGACCAGGGTTTCCGAGTCTATAAATCTTTACGGGAGCAGAAATCCTCATCTTTCTCCCGCGGAACAACTGGTAGTTCCGAACTGCTGACCTTGGGTTCGCAGCCCAATTTGTAGCCACTATGCTACCAGCTCTAGTGATTGCTAATTGGACTGCTAGCCTCAAGGTCAGCAGTTTGAAACTACCTGCTGTTCCTCAGGAGAAAGATGAGGCTTTCTGCTCCCCTAAAGATTTACAGCTTCGGAAACCCTGTACAGGGTCGCTATGAGTCGGAACCAACTCCATGTCACATGGCACATAGCCACCACCACCAAGTTGTTGTTAAATGTCAGTGTTGTCCAGTTAGTTTCAACCCATACCCTGTATAGGGTTTTAGAGGTGAGCTTGAACTGCTCCCTGCGCATTAACCCACAGAGCCACACCAGGACTAAGAAATTTCAAAATGTGAGACCAAGGAGCAAAGACTCCATTTTGTACATAGGCCTAAGCAAATCCTCCTGTCCAGGAAAAACCATAGAATGTGCCAAGTCATCTCGTATTGTATAAGAATAGCCCTCCACCCCTAGCAACAGCAAAATGTAGATAAGCATAGCTGACAGCTCAAGGCCAGATGCTATATGTTTTCTCTTATCTTAACCCAGCAGCTCAGGCCACTAGTAATGACCAATCAGATTGTAACACCCCATACCTTGCAAAATGTTAACCAATCCTAGAGTCGATAAACTAGAAATCCCCAAGCTTGCTTGTAACCTCAATAAAAACCCTGCTGACTAGGAGCTAGGGGCCTTCATCCCAAGTCTGCTGCATCAGTTACAGATGGTGTCCAAGCTCTAGCTTGAATAAACAACCCTTATGTGTTAGCATCAGCATTGGCTCCTGGGTGGTCTTTGGGGACCTGACCTCGGATCTGGGCATGACAAAAACAAAAACAATTTTTCTGAAGTCGGGGAAAAATTTTAGAGAGAAAACCAGTACCATGAACTCAGAAATTTAAATCCAGAGACATAGAGATCCTTGCTAGTGTTTCGTCTGTTTCATATTTTCCTTGTTAATTTTCAATAAATTTATGTCTTATTTGTAAGATAGTTAAGCTGTATTGTGCAACTTTCTTTTCAAAACCTTAAATGATTCTGATGATAGTTGTTGTTATTAAGTACCATGGAGTCGGTTCTGACTCATAGTGACCCTGCACAGGGTTTCCGAGGCTGCAAATCTTTACCAGAGCAGAAAGCGTCATCTTTTTTGAGGAACAACTGGTAGTTTCGAACTGCCAACCTTGAGTATAGCAGTCCGATTCGTGACCCACGATGCTACCAGAGCAATTGGAATTTCCCAAAATCTTTCACCTTAGAGCACAATTATAAAATGATGATATTTACATGTCCCATCGTGACAATCAAGCTAGGCTTTTGTAGAATAGTTTGATTTGGTCATCATAGGATCTTCTAGTGTATCTGAGAGAATCAGTTCTTTTGGCAAACCGGTTTACTGCTCTGTTCTCTCCTCTTTATCAGGAGACAATAACATTTACTTTCCTTAGACTGAAATTAGGTGACAAAGAGTTTAATGGCTATATTTTCAACAACATTTTTGCTTTCATTTTCTTACAATTTGTTCATGGTAAGTAGTTGTTTGGAAGCATAGTCAATGAAGGAACCCTTTCTGTATCATCTTAATACATAGATTCTATAAGATTTTCTTAACCTTCATACAAGGACAATGAGTTTATGTTAAATGAATATTGATTAATTCTCTCTTGTAGTTCTGTAAATAAAAATGCCATGACTTTATTCCTTTATTAGTTCACTTAATCAGTTAAATTAAAATGTCATACAAAAAAATAAAAAAAATTCTTATACAATTTATTTCCTCATCTTTGTCAACAGGAAAATAAATAAATAAATAAATAATTTACAGCATGTATTAATGCAGAGATAATGATATTCTTTCATTTTTACCTATCAATTAGCTTGTCCGTTAGCCTATCCAATGCAATGATAGTATATGTGCATCTATAATCCTCTTTTAATTTTTTTCCACAGTCCCTTATATATTGCCTGAAAACAATACATACTAGTGCATTTTTGTTGGCATATTGAAATAAATCTATCCGAGAAAGATGAGGCTTTCTACTCCCGTAAAGATTTACACCCTCGGAAACCCTGTACAGGGTCGCTATGGGTCGGACCCGACTCGATGGCACTTAACAACAACAACAAACAATAAGACTAAGAGTTCATGATCTTGATATGAGCCTACAGGGTACTTATTAAAATTCAAATCATCAGTGTATAGCTTGAGTCAATTAAAGTATATCATTCACAATCTGCACATACTTATAAAATTCACAGTAGTTGAGAAGCCATGAATAAATAAAAAATGTTTGATATTCTTTATCCTTAGACATCAGCTTATAGTAAATACCAATCTTAATTCCATTCTAAAAATTTGTACTAAGCACATACTATGTTTACAACTCTCAGCTTCACTCTATGGAAACTTTCAATGTTTAATAATTACCAGCAGTATTTGGAAACAGTATTTGCTGAACACTAAGTAAGCATTGTTTGTCTAACAAACATCCAGTTGCTTATTTGTTCATTTTTTTATAAATTATGGAAGCATTCATTGAATACTCAGTATATATCAGACACTATTCTAGATCCAGGGGATGCAACAGGGAAACATGAAAACAAGGACCGGACCATTTCCTATTCTTCATGGAATTTATACTGTATGAGGAAAACAATAAATATACATAATAACTAAATACACAGTATAGCAAGACAACTTTAACTTGTTATGACTTTGCTTTGTTTTTCTTGTTTGTTTGTTTCTGTTTGTGTTTTTTTTTTTCTGAGCGCTAGCCTAAAAGAGAAATCTTAGTCTCAATCTAGGACAAAGCATTCTCATGGTTGGCTTAGAAGTTCAAGAGACTGAGGAAAAATATAAAATGACTGTGAAAACCTATTAACTGGAATACTATCGGTTTTGTTCTTCTTTCATTGGCCAAACAAGTCCTATGATGAAATTGCTGTTTATTGTGTTGTTGTTAAGTGTCATCCAGTTGGTTCCAACTCATAGAAACCCGGTATAGTGTTTCCAAGGAGTAGCTGGTGTATTTGAAGTACCAAACTTCTGATTAGTGGTCCAGTGCTGATCTTAGTATATATATTCTTCCCACAGGGGTAATGCAAATTGCATGAAAAATCATGGCCATATCAGGATGTATAATACTCTTACATGTAGCAAGAGTGAATAAATTAATCATATATATATATATATAGTTGTAGTTAAGTGCCATCTAGTCAATTAAGACTCATAGTGACCCTGTACAGGATTTCCAAGGAGTGACTGGTGAGTTTAAACCACTGACCTTGTGGTTCAAACTGACCTTGAGGTTGAGTGCTTATCCTATGGCATTATATATACATATAATATATATTCATATGTTTGTTGTTGTGAAGTGCCGTCTAGTAGGATCCAACCCACAGCAACCCTGTATAGGGTTTTTGAGAAGTAGGTGGTGAGCTTGAACCACTGACCTTGT
>NW_006408561.1:9592586-9595505 GCF_000296735.1 Chrysochloris asiatica | reverse complement strand
GCAGTCCAGCTCATAGTCTACTCTACTACTAGGATTCCTTGGATATATCCCACATGAATTTAGAGGCCATCTCAAGAATTGATTTGATATTTTTAAACACTAATGAATGAAGATTGATTGGGCAAGCTATGGGATGATATCAAGAACATCCCATAAAAGGTCATTAAAAAGACAGGAAAGAGAAGACAAAAATGGGTGTCAGAAGAGTCTGAAACTTGTTCTTGAGGATAGAGAAGCTAAAGCAAATGGAAGAAATGAGGAAATAAAAGAGATAGAAAGAAAATTTAAAAGGGCAGCTTGAGAATATAAAATAAATGATGAAAAAGGAATGTGCAAAAAATCCTGAGGTTAGAAAGAACAAGCACAGCATATCTCAATCTGAAAGAACAGAAGAAACATTCAAGCTTCAAATTGCAGTATTGAACGATTCTCTGGTCAAAATATTGAATGATGCAGAAAGCATCAAAACAAGATGGAAGAAAAACACATAGTTACTATGCCAAAAGGAAATGGCCGATGCTCAACCATTACAAGAGATAGCATATAATCAAGAACCGATGGTACTGAAGGAATAAGTTCAAGCTGCACTGAAGACATCGGCAAAAACAAAAAGGAAACTTAAAGGCAGTTGTCAGAAGAGAACCAGGAGACACTGTGTGGTTTAAAATCAGGATAAGTACCCATCAGGCTTTTATCTTTTTTATTCAGTTTGTATGCTTAGCAAATGATCTGATAAACTGGGTTATATGAACAAGAACATGGTATTAGGACTGGAAGAAGGCTCATCAACAACCTGTGATATGCAGAAGACACAACTTGCTTGCTGAAAGTGAAGAGGATTTGAAGTATTTGCTGATTCAGATCTATATTATTATATAGATGATGATTTGTTAAAGAATAATCCTATCCCACAAAAGCACAGATTACAGAAAGAATAATAAATGTTCATAGGTAAAACAGTAAACTATGCTCTCAAATGCCTTAATAGAGAATCCAGCATAATAACATTGAGGCCTTAAGTATAGATTGTACTTCAATATAAAGAAGAAGAAAATCCTCACAACTGGACCAATATGTAAAACCATGATAAATGGAGAGAAAATAATTGAAGTTGTCAAAGATTTCATTTGACTTGGATCCTCAATCAATAGTAATGGAAGCTGCAGTCACAGAACCAAAAGATGTATTTCATTAGGCAAATCAGCTGCATAAGACCTGTTGAACATATTAAAGAGCAAAGTTGTCACTTTAAAAACGAAGTTAAGCCTGACCTAAGACATGGTGTTTTCAATGGTCTCATATGCATGCAAAAGTTAGACAATGAATAAGAAGAATGGAGAAGAATCAATACATTTGTATTATGGTGTTATTGAAAATATTGAGTATACCAGGGATTATCAGAAGAAAGAACAAATCTGTTTTAGAAGGAGTACAGCCAGACTGCATGCACCAAGGAAGTGATCGTGGCAAGAGTTTGTCTCTCATATTTTGGGCATGTTGTCAGGAAGGACTATACCCTGGAGAAGGACATCATGCTTCATAAAGTGCATAGTCAATGAAAAAGAAGACCCTCAATGAGACACATTGACATAGTGCCAACAAAAATGGGCTCAAACATAACGAAAATTGTGAAGATAGCACAGGACTAGGCAGTGTTTTATGTATATGAGGTTGGATGATACCTAACAAAATTACTCTTAGTATGATAACCTTAAAGTCTTTTCTCATACTTTTACAGTTAATGGCATATTAAACTCATAATGTATACTCCCAAAGAAGCAAAGTGTCTATTACTATTTGAGATTAGATAAGATATATATTGCATATTATATTCAGACTAGACATATATCAAAATGAATCGAGATTTATTTGTTATTATTTTAAAATATTTAATACAGAATAATTTGACATAATCTGACATTGGCAACCAACTTTGTCTTCATTCAATCTGGATTTCACTTCCATTCCCAAAATAATTGTTCTCTTCCCAATTAAAATACATAGAAATACTGCTTTTGCTATTGTGGAATAATCAGAAAGGATATTAACAAGACAGAAAATGGTCTTGGGTTTTTAAACAAATAGCTCTATCATAAAATAAATAATAACATGAGTACTTAAGCAAAGTCATAGTTTGACTAGTTCCCTTTTATTATAAATTTGAATAATGTTGTTGTTAGATGCTATCGTGTCAGTTCTGACTCACAGCAACCCTGTATAGTGTTTCTAAAGAGTACCTGGTGAGTTTAAACTGCCAAACTTGTGGTTCAAACCTACCTTGAGGTCTACTTTATCCTAGAGCTTTCTCCTACAGCACCACACCAGGACTCTAAATTTCAATAAGAGTCATTTGAAAAAAATAGAGAAAAGCACTTTTATCAATAATTAAAAGTATGATTTTAATGTTATTATGCTGAATTCTCTATTAAACATTTAAGAATATAATTTACTGTTTTACCTATGAAAACATTTAGTTTTCTTTCTAATCTGTAATTGTGTGGGATGGGTTTATTATTTAACAAAATCATGGCCTATATAATAATATCCATTACATCCAAGTGTTTTCTTTATATGAAACATATCACACTCATTCACAGTAATAGATTAGATTATTATAACTTTTTTTGACATGATACTTTTGTAGGTTTAAACCAACGAGCTGACCAAGACTATCCATTCTAATAATTAAAAATACACATGAAAAAATTGTTTTGGAGTATCACAAACACTTTTACATAGGTAAGGAGATCTTGTGGCATGATTCGGTAAGCACAGGACTATTATCCTCAAGGTCAGCAGTTCCAGCCAATTAGTCACTCTTCAGGAACTTCCATAAATAGTTATAGCCTCAGAAACCCTATACAGAGTAGCTATAGGTTTGATTTTGTTTTAATTATACTAGAGCTAGTTCATAAATAT
>NW_006408561.1:9586030-9592486 GCF_000296735.1 Chrysochloris asiatica | reverse complement strand
ATTGGGAAAGTCTGGGCTGCCAGAAGAACCAATAGATCTGTTTTGGAACAAGTGCCGCCAGAGTGCTCCTTGGAGGCCAAGATGGCCAAGCTTTGTCTCTCATACTTCAGACATATTGACAGGAGGGAGCAGTCTCTGGAGAAGGATATCATATTTGGTAAGGTGGAGGGTCAGAGAAAAAGAGGAAGACCCCCAAAGAGATGGATTGGCCAGGTGGCAGCATCAATGGACTCAAGTGTGGCAACTGGAGTGAGGTTGGCCCAGGATCGGGCAGTGTTTCGTTCTGCTGTGCGTAAGGTCACTATGGGTTGGTACTGACTCGATGGCACCTAACAATAACAGCAACAACAATTGGGAAAGTCTAGGTTTTGTGGTGCTGTAGGATAAGTACTCAACCTCAAGTTCAGTTTAAACCTCAATATCAGTTTGAACCGTTAATTTTGGCAGTTTTAACTCACCAGCTACTCCTCCAAAACCATACACAGTCTTGCTATAAATTGAACTGATTCAACAGCACTTAGCAACAACATACTGCTGGAAGAACACTAAGAGTGTTTATTCAAATCTGATTCCTAACATGTTTTATGCCTTTTTGCATGACTCTCCTGAGGAGAGGTGTAGGACTATCATGGTTTAAAAGGCATGTGGCAAATTGGTGTCCTAATGAGGTTTTTCATATCACTCTAAGTATACATCATTGTGTTTGTTTTGATAGACTCAAGGAATGTATGAATCTGTGAAATAGTATCATGGTGGGATTTGTAAAATAAGAAAAACCAGAGTATAAGAAATAGTTTTTGGTATACTAGAAAAGGTACTGAGCAAATATATCATGTTGTAATACAAAATGAAATAACTACAATTTAATATTAAGGAGTTCTGGTGTGATGCTGTATGTTAATGTGTTGAACTATGAAGTCGGCTTGAACCATATGGTCAGTAGTTCAAACGCACCAGGCACTCCTTGGAAACTCTATTCAGGTTTGCCATAGGTTGGAACTGACTCGAAGGCACTCAACACCACCAACAACAGCATTTAATACATTTAGTATTAGGAGTCCTTGTGTGATCCTATGGGATAGAACACTGAACTTCAAAGTCAATTCAAACCATAGGACCGAAGGTTCAAACTCACCAGCCACTCTTGGAAACCCTATTGTTGTTGTTGTTAAGTGCCATTGAGTTGGTTCCGACTCAAAGCTACCTGGTGTTCCGCAGGAGAAAGATGAGGCTTTCTGCTTCCATAAAAATTTACAGCCTCTGAAACCATGTTCAGGGTCGCTATGAGTCAGTTCCGACTCCACGCACATAACCACCACCACCACCATAATCAATGCATTTTGATTTTACTGAGGAGTGGTGCTATAAGATAAGCACTAGACTTCCAACAACAAGGTTGGTGGTTCAAACCCACTAGCCACTCCTCAGAAACCTTAGATAGTGTTGCTGCAAATCAGAACTGCTTTGTAAGCACTTAACAACAACAACAATATATTTAGTTGTCTTGGTTTCGCTTAAAGTATATTCGGCCATTGAAGCTGAAAATCTATGTGTATATATGTGTGTGTATATGCACCAAATTATATATATATATATAATGCTCTGGTTTTTATAAATACCCTGCTTCAATGACTTGGTGATGGTCCACATATCTGCATAACATCATACTGTTGACTTTTCTTTTGAAAGGCTTTAAAGTTATAGAGGGAAAAGGAAAATAAGTCTGCGCAGGTCTGAGACCTGTCATGACTTTGCTGGTAGTTATTTACAGAAGATCTATTTCTTCTGTTGGGAATACATAGCACAAGTTTTCCTTATTGTTCTGGACATCTCACCCACTAAACCATTCGTTTTCTCTGAGGACAGAAGTAAATAGCACAATTTGTTCTCAAAGACGACTAGCTGTTTCTGAAATGTGAGGGAGCTCATGGTAAATGGGGAGAATGTTAGAAATAAATAAGAATACCAGGGCAGCAGAAATAAATCTTTTATGATGCCTTCTCCTATCCATTTATATGGAAACAGTCTTTTGCCACAACTACAGGTGATACGGAACAACAGGCATTGTTAGTTTGAAATATTCCTGAGAAAATAACATTAGCATCAAAGTAATTTTATCAACAGCCTCAAGAGGCACTCATATAAACCTTGTAAAAAGTGCAAACTAAAAACTTTATTGACAGATAACAATGATTGATCTTGGGAATATTATTTTACTATTTTTAATTTAATTCTTATGATCCTATTTTTTTCTTAATTATAATACCTATTATATAGTTCAGACATAATGTTAACAGAAACCAAAGTTTTATTGCATTTTCCCATGAAATACTTTCTTCTCACTGGAGGTAATTAGAACAAGATCAGCGTTCTGTCTATCTACTGACTGATTGAAAAATAAGGTCAAAAATGTGAGACAGAGGTATAGATTTAGCATAGGTTGATGGACTCATATCATGCTAAAGAGATTCTGACACAGCATATATTTCCAAGAAAGCAGACACATGCTCTTACATGACACATACCATAACACATGCTCTTACATGATTAAATCTAATTACTGTTGCTCTAAGTATAGGCTAGGAGTCCCTGAGTGGCATGATGGTTAACTGCTTGATAATTAACTAAAAGGCTTGCAATTTGAACCCACCAATTGTGTCTTGAAAGAAAGACTTGCGGAAGAAAATTCTGGTAAATCGCTTGCAAAATGACACAATCTTGAAAACTCCATTGAGTGCAGTTTTGCTCTATGCCTATAGAAGTTCCATGAACTGAAATCAACTTGACAGTAATGTGGTTTTTTCAGAGGCAAGCTTGAAGAAAGAGCAGCAGTCAAGAACTAAAATGACATGTTACATTAGGCAAATCTGCTACGAAAGTCCTCTTTATAGTGTTAAAGATCAAAGATACCAGTTTGAAGACTAAGGAGTACCTGACCCAAGCCATGGCATTTTCAATTGTCTCATATGCATGTGAAAGTTGGACTGTGAATAAGGAAGACTAGAGAATAATCACTGCATTTGAATTAGAGTGATGGAGAAGAATATTGAAATTACCATAGGCTATAAGGAGCTCTGGTAGCCTAGTGGTTACGAATCGGGCTGCAAACCTTAAGGTCAGCGGTTTGAAACTTCCAGCTGCTCCGCGGGAGAAAGATGAGGCTTTCTACTCCCGTAAAGATTTACACCCTCGGAAACCCTATACAGGGTCGCTATGGGTCGGAACCGACTCGATGGCACATAACAACAACAATGAGAAGAACACACCAATCTATGTTGGAAAAGATATAGCCAGAATGTTCCTTAGAAGCCAGTATGGTGAGACTATGTCTTTCATACTTAGCACATTATCAGAAGGGACTAGTCCCTAGAGAAGGCCATCATGCTTGGTAAAGTGGAGAGTCATGAAGAATAGGAAGAACCAAAATGAGATAAACTGACACAGTAGCAGCAGCAATGGACTCAAAGTCAACTACAATTGTGAAAATGGCACAGTTCTGGGCAGTGTTTTGCACTGTTGTGCATGAGGGGTCTCCAAGTTGGAACCAACTTGATGACATTTAACAACAATAACAAAAAGCCTAAATATCTCACGTCCAAAAAACTGAATGCACTAAGAGTGACACTTTATGACTAGTAAAAGTAGGTCTTAAAGGACACTATAACTTGCATATGGCTCTTTTCTGCTGGGAGGCTTACTCTTGGATCACAGTACCTATCTCAGGAAGAAACCAAATTGCTAAATGGAAAACTACTTGACAACAAGCTTCAAGTACTAGATATATGAGCGTGTGATTGTCTCAGGATTCCAGTCCCCAATCACTGTTTCTCTTATGCTAAGTGGAACAGAGATGAGTTCTTCTCATTGAGGCTTACTCCAATTGCAGATCTAGAGCAAAATTTATGTTGTCATTGTTTTAAGCCATTAAGTTTTGGGGTGCTAACAGAGGAGTCCTGTTGTGGCACTGAGGGTTAATGTGCTAGACTGATGCACTAGCCATTTGAACTGCAAGATTGGCAGTTCCAGCTTACCAGCTGCTCCTTGGAAACACTATACAGGATCGCTATGGGTCAGAACCAATATGATGGCACTTAACACCAATAGATAACAAAAACAGATTTAATTGAAGACAAGCTTTGAGATAAGATTAGTATTGTGTATTATCCTATAGTAAAGTCAAAATCATCAGATAAAAATGGTTGAAAATTAATTTATTTGTGGATTCTTAGGCTTTTGATGTATACTTGGGAACAACCAGTGTAAATCAAGAAAGTCAATTTAAATAAATAATATATACACAAGCCACCAAGGTAAAATGATCACGTATTCAGTAATCTTTTAGTTGTTGCTGTGCTGCTAAGTCAGTTCTGATGCTGGGGTCAACTGCTGCATCTGACAATTGTCTATTCTCCACAATCTGTGTGGAGAGATTAAACTCGAGTAGGGGCGATGGGAGATTAGAAGTAAAAAGGAAGATACAAGACACAAGTGAAATAAGAAAAATTGGGACCAGGTGGGACACTGCACTCTGATGGAGATACTGCGACACAGACCAAGGCAGCAAGATTATTACACACAGCTCAAGGGGAGGTGCTTGAGGGATGGTAAGGAGTACAAAAACATCTTGTACTGAAGGAGCCAGCAGTAAGTGGAACTTTATCAGAAAAACTGTAACTTGTGGTAGCTAGTTGGAACACTGATTAGTGTGGTTAGAATGTTGTGCAGGCTGAGCCGAAGGGCACAGCTAAATACAAGGAAAGACCTTGCAAGTTCCCTGTGCCCTGAGGCAGCCCTGCAAGTTCTTCAGGGGGATGGTGGGGTGGGGCTTGACTTGGATGCAGCCTGGTTTTCTGGAACACAACTGTTCAGTTACAATCCTTCGGTTAAACTACATCCAAGTCAGGGATCTTCAGCTCAGCTGCTACCAACATCTGCCCCTTTTTTATATCTTAAATGAAGGTGGTGAGTGGTCAGTTGGAGCTGGAAGAGTTGGTGTCGGAAGGCTCAGCAGAAGACTAAAAATAAGCAACAAGATTAGCATTAAGACAATAATGTCAATAAGGAGTCACGTCATATGGAGTAGTATGTTTTTGAGTAGATCCAACACAGTCTTGGTCACATCTTCAGGGGCCAAGACCTAATCTTTACTGTTTTGTATAGCCATGATCTCTTTATGCCATAAAATTAGTGAATACCAACACTGCTGCATGGGCATCCCATGTAACAGGATGGGCCATAGGCAGATCCGAAAAAATAAGTCCAATACGTTTGAGGTGTACCCACCACCAACCTTTCCTGAATGGTGAGAATGGCCATAAAAAGAGCCACAAAATGTTGTGAGGTATAGGCTTATATGGTCTATCTCCCCCTTATTGTTTTTGTAAGAGAATTTTAAGAGCCCTGTTAGCTCGTTCAACAATGGCTTGCCCTTGAAGATTGTATGGGATGCCTGTGATATGGATGATGTGGTACATGGAGCAAAAATGAGAAAAAAGCTGCACTTGTGTAAGCAGGCCCATTATCAGTTTTAAGGGAGAGTGACTTTTCCATGGCTGCAAAAGCTGCCAGGCAGTGGTATATGACACGTTGGGTACTTTCACCAGTTTGGGCGGTAGAAAAAATGAAACCAGAAAATGTGTCAATAGATGCACGGACCCATCGTAGAATACCAAATTGAGGAATATGAGTCACATCCATTTGCCACAGTTTGTTAGGTTTAAGGCCTTGGATTTACCCCTGTGGTGGGTGGGACATGCGGAGTGGACAATACATGATGAGCATTGTCAAACAATCTCATGAGCTTGCTCTCAACTCAAATGAAATTCCTTTCGTAAGGCTGCGGCATTTTGATGGTAGTGAACATGTGACTGAATGGCAAGCTGATAAGGGGAAGGTTCCTGTGTAACTGTGGGAGCTATCAGTGCATCGATTAACAAGTTTCCTTGAGTAAAGGGGACAGGGAGATAAGTATGAGATCGAATGTGGCCAACAAAGCAAGGTCAATGCCTCCTTTGAATGAGGCTCTGCAGACATACACAAAGATGGACCATTTCCTCACTGCCAGTATGTCCTAGTGTGGTGGTTTCAATTTGTTGAACAATGCCTACATCATATTTACTGTCTGAGAAAATATTAAGAGAATCATTAGTAAAATCTTCTAAGGCCCATAAGAGAGCTTGTAACTCAACAAGCTGTGGTGAGGTAAAATGAGTCAATAAGGTCTTAGTTTAAAAAGGTACAATAGTATCTGCCCTTACCAGAATAAGAGCCATCTGTGAATTTAACAAGTGCTCCCATGATGGATGGAGAATGTATCACTTGGGGGAATACGAAAGCAGTTTGACTAATGAAATGGAGCAATTTACTTTTAGGATAGTGATTATCCAAAGTTCCTGGAAAATTGGCTAGCGATATCTGCCAATCAGGAGAGAACTGCCAGAGCCACTCTTTTTTTTT
>NW_006408561.1:9583509-9585930 GCF_000296735.1 Chrysochloris asiatica | reverse complement strand
TTTTTTTTAATGTTTTATTGTGAATCAAGTGATATTTACATGGGAGAACATTAACTTTACATTCATCCTATTGCATATTGTTTCATTGCCATGGTTACAATCCCCTCCGTGCATCATCAACCAACCAAAGGGTATACCCTGCAAGCCTGCCTCCCGGTCATCAGCACACAGCCCCTCTCCCTCTCTGGATCTAAAGTCCTCAGCCACTCCATCTCTCCAGGCCATGGTCTCTGCCTCCATCTCTGGTGTCACTGCTTCTCTGGGTAGGGTTCCGCTTTCTGCTCTTCTCACTTGATGGTCCCAGGGACCTCCGCTCCAAGACTGCAAAGTCAGTCACTCCCCTCCTTTTGCTAAAAATGTCTACCCCTATATTTCCAACCCTCACAGTCAGTCCTGGCAATCATTCACCATTGTTTCACAAAAGACCTATCCCCATCTGCTTTCATCAACCCCGTCCAGACAGATTGGATACCACTCAGTGGAGATTCTACCTTCTTCCACACCCTCTGGATCTAGGCTCCCTCTGGAAACCTTGTAAGCCAGTCACTGCTTGCCTTTGTAGCCCACCCCTACCCCCATTTTGGATAGCCAATGCTCAAGTTGCCCAACCCTGTCTATTCTGTGTATGGAGGGGGTGGGAATGATCTGCGTTGTAAAGATCTGTTCCCTCTTTTTGAGCTACCTCATCCGTAGGTGCAGGTCAAGTTCATCAAATTGTATCAGCTATCACTGCAATCCCACCAGCAATACAGGAGCATCCAAATCTCTGCACATCCTCACCAGCATTTATTGTCCTCTACATTTTTTATCTTTGCTATAATTGCTGCTGTGAGATGATATCTTATTGTTCTTTTGATTTGCATCTCTCTAATGGCTAGTGATCATGAACATTTCTTCATATGTTTGTTGGCTGCCTGGATCTCCTCCTTGGTGAAGTGTCTGTTCAGGTCCTGTACACATTTTTTAATTGGGTTATTTGTCTTTTTCTTGTAGAGGTGTTGTAGTTTCCTATATATTTTAGAAATGAGTCCTTTGTCTGATGTGTCATTGCAAAAGATTTTTTCCCATTCTGGGGGTTCCCTTTTCACTCTTCTGGTGAAGTCTTTTGATGCACATAAGTTTTTAATTTTTAGTATGTCCCACTCATCTATTTTGTCCACTTTTGTTTGTGTAGTTTTCAAAATGTTTGGTAGTCTGTGTATTACCTAAATTAGTGCCCTCACATTTGTCCCTATTTCTCATTGTTGGCCTTCATAATTCTGGGATTCACACTTAGATTTTTAATCCATGTTGAGGTGGTTTTTCTATCAGGCATGAGGTGAATGTCTTGCTTCAATCTTTTGCATATTGCTTTCCAGTTCTGCCAACACCATCTGTTGAAGAGACTATCACCTCCCCATGAGATATATTTAGGTACTTTGATTAAAATCAGTTGGCTGTATGTATATGGGTTAATATCTGGATTCTCAATACTGTTCCATTGATCTATGTATCTTTCATTGTACCAGTACCAAGCTGTTTTGACCACTGTAGCTGTGTAACAAATTTTGAAGTCAGGGAGTGAGAGGTTTCCAACCTTATTCTTTTTCTTAAGCAGTGCTTTTCTTATCCTGGGTCTCTTTCCTTTCAATATAAAGTTTGTAATTGTTTTTTTCATCTTTTTGAAGAATGTCATTAGAATCTGAATTGGGATTACATTATATGTGTAAATAGTTTGGGGCAGTATTGACATTTTTACATTGTTAACTCTTCCTATCCAAGAACATGGTACAGCCTTCCATTTTTTATGTCTCTTTTGGTTTCTTGTAGTAGTGTTTTGTAGTTTTCTTTGTATAGGTCTTTTGATTTTCTGGTTAAATTTATTTCTAGATATCTCATCTTTTGGGCGGCTATTGTAAATGGTATTGTTTTCCTAATGTCCTTTTAAGCACTGTCTTTTATTGTATAGAGGAATCCAACTGATTTTTGTATGTTGATCTTGTATTCTGCCACTTTGCTGAATCTTCCAATGAGGTCTAATAGCCTTTTTTACTGAGTCTTTGTGGTTCTTTTCTTTTTCTTATTTATATGGTGGATTACGTTGATCATTTTACTAATGTTGAACCATCCTTGCATCCCTGATATCAATCCCAATTGATTAAGATGTATTATCTTTTTGATGTGCTGCTGGATTCTGTTGGCTAAGATTTTGTTGAGAATTTTTGCATCTATGTTAATGAGGGGTATTGGTCTATAATTTTCTTTCTTAGTGATGTCCTTCCCTGGTTTTGGTATGAGGGTTATGCTTGCTTCATAAAATGTATTAGGAAGTTTTCCATCCTCTTCTATATTCTGGAATAATTTGAGTAGAACTGATGACAGCTCTTCCCTGAATGTTTGGTAGAAGTCACCAGTGAAGCCATCTGGGCCTGGACTTTTTTT
>NW_006408561.1:9550619-9582774 GCF_000296735.1 Chrysochloris asiatica | reverse complement strand
TTGGTGGCCTAAGGCATGGTCTATTCTGGAGAATGTTCCATGTGCACTGGAAAAGAATGTGTATTGTGCTGTTGTTAGGTTGAATACTCTGTACACATCTATGAGGTCCAGTTGGCTGATTGTGTTGTTTAGTTCTTGTGTGTCTTTGTCAAGTTTCTTTCTGGTTGTTCTATCCATTTTTGCAAGCAGTGTTTTGAAATCATCCACTATTATTGTAGATTCGTCTATGTCTTTCTTCAAATCTATTCAAATTTGCTTTACATATTTTGGAGCTTTTTCGTTGGGAGCATAGATATTTATTATGGTTATGTCATCTTGTTCAATTTAATCATGAGTTAATGTCCATCTTTATCTATTATGCTGGTTTTTGCCTTAAAATTTATTTTATCAGAAATTAGTACTACCACTCTTGTTCATTTTTTATTGCATTTAGCTTGGTATATTGTTTTCCATCCTTTGACTTTTAATCTGTTTTTGTCTGTGTGTGAAGTGTGTCTCCTGTAGAAAGCATATTGAATAATCTTGTTTACTTAGCCATTCTGCCTCCCTTCATCTCTTAACTGGTGCATTTAATCCATTTAAATTCAGTGTAATTATCAATAGGTATGGATTAATTGCTGCCATTATGTTTGTTTTTGTGCTGTTGCTGCTTTCTTTGTTTTGTGTGTCTTCCTTTGTTGAGTTCATGCTTTCTGTGTTTTTCTTGTGAGTTTTCTCACAGTTTTAATGTTTCCATGTTCTTCTTAGATTTTCATTTTCTTGGTATGTTGTGAAGTGTTAAATTTCTTTGAGGTTACCTTATAGTCCATTAACTTTTCCCTCCATTTAGTGCAGTCTATTTTATCCCTTAATCTACCTGACCTTCTCACCATCTGGATCTGTGTTCCTACATGTTTACCTTCTTTTACATTGCAATTGTTTTGATCATAGACTGACCTCCCAGATTTTCTGACTTTGGTCTTATAGTTTTGTTCTGTTCTTGACTCTTAGTTCTGGGAGGTGTTGCCACATATGTCAATCTCTGGTTGTTGTCTGTTCTTGTTGGTTCTCAGTCCACAGAACTCCCTTTAGGATGTTTTGTAGCACAGTGTTGGCTTTGGCAAAATCCCTTAGCTTCTGTTTATCATGGAATGTTTTGATTTCACCATCGTATTTGATTGATAACTTTGCTGGATAAAGGATTCTTGCTTGGCAGTTTTTTTTCTTTCAGAGTTTTACATATGTCTCCCCATTGTCTTCTTGCTTGCATGGTTTTTGCTGAGAAATCTGAGCTAATATGACTTGCTTGCCTTTGTATGTAACACTTCTCTTTTCCCTAGCTGCTTTCACAAGTGTCTCCTTTCTTTGATTTTTGAGAGCTTGATTATGATAAATCACGGTGATTTTCTTTTGGGGGTCTATCCTTCCTGGGGTTCTTTGAGCTTCTTGAATGTTTATCTTTTCACTTTATAGGATGTTAGTGAAATTTTCTTCCGGAAGTTCTTCAATTATTTCCTCTGTGGACTTGTGTTTTTTTGTTCTGGAATGCCAATAATTGTTAAGTTATTCCTCTTCATGTTGTCCAACATGACTCTTAGAGATTCTTCAGATTTTTTATCCACTTTTTTCTGTTTGCTCTTCTATCTTAGTGGTATTGAGAGATTTGTCTTCCAGTTCATTGGTTCTGCCTTCCATCTCTTCTATTCTACTCTTTGCCCTTTCAATGTATTGTCTATTTCTGATATTGTACTGATCATTTGGACCTCTTTCTGTAGGTTTTGAATAGTTTCCACTGCTGTATCTATCTTATTTGATTCTTCCTGTACTGCTTTCCTGACTTCTTCCTTATTTTTCTCAACTCCATTGTAAAGTGTTTTTGAAACATTATATAATCATTTTTCTGAATTCCTTCTCAGGTATTTCCAAGGCCATCCATCCATCCATAATGCAGTCCAGATCTACCTCTAGGTCATTTCTCTAAGACATTTTATCTTGTTTCTGGATATGTGCTGATATGGTCATCTGCTTTTGCTTCTTGGACATGTTTAATGTTTATCTATGGCCTTAGTACTCAAAAGTACTCAATTTCTTACTTTTGCTTCAAGTTTCACTAGCTATAAGCCTTCAAACTTTAAAAATATCCCTACCTATGTGGTTCTGAGTTTTGGAGCTCTGCCCTGAATCTGCTTTGCCTGGTATTCTTTGGTATTGCTGATGGTGAACTTCACTGCACCTCTACCCTTGTTGTTGTTGTTGTTAAGTGCCGTCGAGTCGGTTCCGACCCATAGCGACCCTGTACAGGGTTTCCGAGGGTGTAAATCCTTACGGGAGTAGAAAGCCTCATCTTTCTCCCGCAGAGCAGCTGGTAGTTTCGAACTGCTGACCTTATGGTTCGCAGCCCAATTCGTAACCACTACGCTACCAGAGCTCCTTAGGCACCTCTACCCTAGTACATGGCTGCCTGTTAAGGCCAGGATCAAGACTGTCCAGTTATTGGCCCATTAGCCAGATACTATTGTAACCCCCTTTGACAAAAAATAAACAAGAGTGGCTCTGGCAGAGGCAGGGATTGATGGCGACTAGGGTAGAGGTGCTGCCTTCCAACTGCAAATAGTCCTGCCTTCCATAATGCTGCAAAGATACTGAAAAGGTGACATTTTTGTACCTTTTCAGTGGCAATGCACAGTCCTGCTTACTCCAGAGCTAGTTGCATATCTCCCCAAATCAACAGTAATGTAGCTTTCAGAGGGTGGCCCAAGAGAATGACATCCATGTAATGGATAATGTAGGCCTCAGGATACTTGTCTCTTATTGGAGCAATTGCAAAAGTAACAAATTCCTGACACAAGCAAGGACTATTAGCCATACCATGTGGCAAACACTTGCAATGAAATCTTAAATGAGGCTCCCTATTATTAACAGTTGGTACACTAAAGGCAAATCTTTTTCTTTAATCTGAATGCAAAGGAATTTTAAAGAAGCAATCTTTAAGATCTATAACAATCAACTGATGTGTAAAGGGAATAGCTGTAGGATTTGGAGGTGAGGTTGAAGAGATCCCATAATCTCCATGGTCTTATTCACAACTCTAAGGTGTTGCAGCAGTCACCATTTTCCTGATTTCTTTTTTTATAATGAATATAAGTATATTCCAAGGGCTATCAGTGGGCTCTATATGCCCTGCATTCAATTGTTCTTAGACTAGGACCTTAGCAGCAATCAATTTCTCCTTGGTTAGGGGCCATTGGTTTACCCATATTGGGTCATCAGACAGCCAAGTGATCTTTGCTACAGTTTTCTGGGTAGGAGAAGCAATTAAGGCCCCTAGGAAAAATTCTGATCAGATTCAAATCCCAAACCTTGCTTACCAGAACAGGATCTAAACTGTATGGTTTCATGCCTCCCTTGTTGATAGCGACCCAGTCCTTTTCTTGGGTCAAATCCTTGTTGCAGCATTTATGCTGTCACAATTGAGTTAGGGCTGACCAATTTGTTGTTGTTGTTAAGTGCTGTTGAGTCGGTTCTGACCCATAGTGACCCTGTACAGGGTTTTCGAGGCTGTAAATCTTTACGGGAGCAGAAAGCCTCATCTTTCTCCTGCGGGGCAGCTGGTAGTTTCAAACTGTGAACCAGCCAGATTTGTAACCACTACGCTACCAGGGCTGACCAATAGAAGTCCCCTATTTTCTAGAATATCACTTCCCCATAAGTTGACAGAGAGATGGTCTCAAACATATGATGTAAAATACCCTGCATTCCCCTCAGGATCCTCCCACTTCAATAACTGAGCATTTTTACTGGGATTGGTAACCTGTCCTGTACCTTGCAAGCCTGTGTTTGCTTTATCCAATGGCCAAGAGGCTGGCCAGTGCTTTTGAGCCATGACAGAGACATCGGCCCCAGTGTTTAGAAGCCCCCTGAATCTTTTTCCATTTATAATCAATTCTAGTTCAGGCCACTATTGTTTAATGGCCTGAAACCAAAAAGCATCAGAAGAACTAAAGCCTCTTGGCCCTTGATGTTCTTTTTGCATGGGTTTTCTGACTTTAATAAAAGGGACCAACACTAAATGTGCAATCTGGTTTTCAGGTAGAACTTAGACTATAAAGTTGCTAGTGTAAGCCATTACTTTATTTCTCTGGTGAAATCCAAATCTATCACTCCCAGAATAATATGGAGATCTTTCAGGCAGGTACTACCACGGCCTAGAAGCAAGTCCACAATCCCCCTAGGAAAGGGGGCATATCCTCCAGTGGGCAAGGCCTGAGGCCCCATGTGTGGGGTCAATACGAGTCTGGAGGTGGGACTGAGGTCCAATCCTGCATTCCCAGGAGTAGAATGGAAGAGGTCCTGGGTTGAGCATTTAGGGGAGCTGGACAAAACTGCTGGATAGGGATTGTAGAAAGAGTCCCTATTGTTTGACAGGGCCGAGGCCTGCCCAACGGGCCATTTCCCTGCAAAGAGTTACCATCCACATCAGTTTTATACTGGCATTCATTTGCCCAATGATTGCCTCATCGACAACGAGGGCAAGGGCCAGGTTTCCGCTGGCCGTAGCTCACAGCACAACTCACCATCCCCAGATGCTGTTGGCAGTCCCTGGAAAAATTACCTTCCTTTCCACATGTAAAACAAACCCCTGGGACTATGCTGCCTCTCCCTTGAAAGGCTTGCTGCATGGCAGCAGACATTGTGACTCCCTGTATGTAAGAGGGTCCAATCTTTGCACAAAGTCTGATCATGTTTTGTAAGTTAGCCCTCTTCTTGCCAGGCCAAAGAGCCTCCTTACAATACTTATTAGCATTTTCAAAGGCCAATTGTTTCACTACCAGCTGTTCAGCCTGGGAATTGGAGACAGTCTGTCCTACTACTTATAAAAAGTGAGCTATGAACGCCTGAAAAGATTCTTCAGGACCCTGTCTGATGCTAGATATATCCAAAGACCTTTCTCCCTTTGTGGATAGTTTCTTCCAAGCCCTTTGTGCATCTATGCTGATCTGCTGATATGTCTGAACAGTAAAACATAGCTGCTAGGCAATTGCTGCATAATCTCCAATCCCTACTAACATATCCAAGATGATGGGAATATTACATTTTCGATTTATTTCTGCTTGCTCAGTGCTAAACTCACACCAGTTTGTCTTCCACATAAGGTAATCTGCAGGAGAAAGGCAGGTCTTAGATATATATAGTCTGCCAGTTTGATGAACATGGGGCCTCAATTGCAATTGTGTCCAACAGATCTAAAGTAAAAGGAGCAGTAGGTCCAAACATAGAAACTGTCGATTTAAGTTGTTTTGGGGTCTTGAAAGGAATGATCTGGTACTCTCGGAGCATTTGAACTGGGTTCTGAGGATCAGGCCTCTCTTGTTGTTGTTGTTGAATACCATGGAGTCGGTTCTGACTCATAGTGACCCTGCACAGGGTTTCCAAGGCTGTAATCTTTATGGGAGTAGAAAGCCTCATCTTTCGCCCATGGATAAGCTGGTAGTTTTGAACTACGGCCTTGAGGTTAGCAGCCCGATTCATAACCACTACGCTGTAAGTCCTCTCTTGTTGTTGTTAGGTGTCATCGAGTAGGTACCGACCCATAGCAACCTTATGTATAACAGAACAAAACACTGCCCAATCCTGGGCTAATCTTACCACTATTGCTACACTTGAGTCCATTGATGCTGCCACTTGACCAATCTATCTTGTTGGGGGTCTTATTTTTTTCTCTGATGCTCCACCTTACCAAATATAATATAATTCTCCAATGACTGGCCCGTTGTTACAATATGTCCGAAATATGAGAGACATAGTTTGCTATCTTGGCCTCCAAGGAGCACTCTGGCTGCACTTCTTCCAACACAGATCTATTAGTTCTTTTGGCAGCCCATGGAACTTTCAATATTCTCTTCCAACACCATAACTCAAAAGCATCAATTCTTCTATGTTCTTCCTTATTCACTGCCCAGCTCTCACATACATACGAGGTTATTGAAAATACCATGCCTTGGGTCAGGTGCACCTTAGTCCTCAAGCTGACATCTTTGTTCTTCAAACTTTAAAAAGGTCTTGTGCAGCAGATTTGCCTAATTCAATACATCATTTGATTTCTTGACTACTGCTTCCATGAGTATTGATGTTGTTGTTGTTGTTAGGTGCTGTCGAGTCAGTTCTGACCCATAGCGAACCAGTACAGGGTTGCCTCAGTTCTTGAAAGACTTCAATTTGTATTCCATCAATTCCTAATGCCTTGTTCTTTGCCAATTCCTTCAATGTACATTGGACTCCTTCCTTCAGTATCATTGGCTCTTGATTATATGCTAACTTTTGAAATGTTTGAACATTAACCATTTCCTTTTGGTACAGTGACTCTGTGTATTCCTTCCATCTTCTCTTGATGTTTCTGCATCATTCAAAAATTTGCCCAGAGAATCTTTCAATAACGAAAGTTGAGGCTTGAATTTTTTCTTCAGTTCCCCCAGCTTGAGAAATGCTAAGTGTAGTTCTTCCTTTTTGGTTTTCTGATTCCAGATCCTTGCACATTTTATTGTAATATTTGGCTTCATCTTTTTGAGCTGATCTCTGAAATTTTTCTGTTCAGCTCTTGGACCTCCTCATTTCTTTCATTTGCTTTAGCATCTCTATGCTGGAGAGCAAGTTTCAGTGTCTCTACTGACATCCATTTTGGTCTTTTCCTTCTTTCTTGTCTTCTCAATGACTTTTTTCTTTCTTCATGTAAGATGTTCTTGATGTCATCCCACAACTCTTCTGGTCTTCAGCCTTTAGTGTTTAATGTATCAAATTTGTTCTTCAGATGATCTCTAAATTCAGGTGGGATATATTCAAGGTCATATTTTGGCTCTCACGGACTTGTTTTCATTTTCTTCAGCTTCAGTTTGAATTTTGTAGACCAAGGCAGCAAGTTTATTATATACACAGCTCAAGGGGAGGTGTTTGAGGGAGGGTAAGGAGTACAAGAACAGCTTGTACTGAAGTAGCCAGCAGTAAGCAGAACTTTATCAGAAAAACTGTAACTTATGGTAGATAGCTGGAACACTGATTTGGGCAGCTAGAAAGTTGCATAGGCTGAGTCGAAGGACATAGCTTAATACAAGGAAGAGACCTTGCAAATTCCTTGTCCCCTGAGACAGCACTGCAAATTCCTTGGGGGGGGGAGCATGGGGGGCACTTGACTTGGATGCAGCCTGAGTTTCTGGACCACAACTGTCACAGTTGTTCAGTTGCAATCCTTTGGTTAAACTACACCCCAGTCAGGGATCTTTGGCTCAGCTGCTCCCAACATTCTGGTTCATAGTGAACCTGTATAAGATTTCTGAGGAGCAGTTAGTGGTTTTGAACTGCCAACCTTCTGGTTAGAAGTCCTGTGCTGATCCTATAGCACAACACTAGGAGTAATCAGTATTAAAATATAAATTTCCCAAAATAAAGTATAATAATCTGTATTAAAAACTTAAACTGATATAGCAGTGAAACTTGTAGTCCTTTGCATTAATGGAAAGAATGATTCATTTTAATAGCTTGTTTTGAAAGAAGTAACACAGTTAATTGCTTTATATTCCTAAGAATGTAGAAAATACTGATTTTTTTGTACTTTATTCATAATCTTGATCCCTGGTTGTAATAAATGGGTAAGTACTGGATTATTAACAAAATGATTGGTAGTTCAAACCCATTCAAAGGTACCTCGGAATCTAAGTTTGTGATCAACTTCCAAAGTTTGCAACTTTAAAAATCCTACAGAGTGTAACTACACTCAAGTCAACTGGGATCACCATGAGTTGAAATAGACTCAACAGTGACTAATAACATAATATTAATATTGATTCTAAAGTGAAACCCACCCTGTCTAAGAAGTAATTTCAAACATTTAAATGCTTTATCCATTTTATATAATTCACATGAAACTTGAAGGTAGGAATATATAACAACCTCATTCCATGTGTTCTGCTCATCCTTGTTTTGTTGTCATAAGCCATTGGAGTTGGTTCCAACTCATAGTGACCCTGAATAAGTTTCCAAGACTGGCTGGTGGATTGGAATTGCTGTCCATGAGAATAGCAGTCCAGTGCTTATCAAACAGTGTCACACTAAATAAAAATGTACTAAATAAAATAAATACCTTATAACCAAATAAAAATAATTAGCTATTTTACTCAACAGATAACTTTGATATGATTTTTATGTTATCATGAGACATATTTCTTACAGTAATATCGAGAGAAATATCTATGGATAGTGTAGAAAATATGTCCTAAATACATGGAGATAAATTGTTCTCCTTCATCCATTTAGCCACAAACTATCATCACATTGGAGTCTTGCTATGCTGCTGTGGGTTAATGTGCTGAACTGAAAAGCTGGTTTGTACAGCAAGGTTGGTGGTTCAAGCTCACCAGCTGCTCCGTGGAAACCCTATACAGGGCCACTATGGATTGAAACTGACTTGATGACACTTAACAATATCATCAGTTTTGGTTCATTACCATTTTTTAATCTTAATGGGATATAGTTTAGTAGTAGGAACTTTCACTAATCGTATTCTTGCCTCTGAAACAAGGCATGGAAAGAGGGAATCATTTTCTTACTCTGTATATTCATAGCAAATCTGGACCAAAGGCGTAATATTCAGGTGGAGTGCCTAAGAAAAGCACAGTGCATTTCAGAACAGAGACCCAAAAGAAACTTGACTTCTGCACACCAAAAGGATACAGCGTGCTGCCATGAAAGTGGCATACTTATGTTACTGCTCAGTGATATAGTGAGTTGCTTATGGGTCAAAGTAAAATATCAAATGTGAGATTGTTTTCTTTTTTCTTTTCAAACCAAGAAAACTTATTTTGAACCCTGCTTTCAAAAGATAATTTTCATTATTTTTGATTCCACCTCAAGCAAAATGAACAAATTCTTAGTTTTATACTTTAAGTCCCTTTGCAAAAATGATTATAACACATAAATAATAGCACTCAAATTTAGATAAGATTTTCTAGTGAACTTAAGATCATTTTATTTCTCCAGAATAAATGCAGAGGTTTTAGCTAAATAAGTACAAACAATTGTTATTATTGCTACTATTTCAAAGATAGAAATGTGAAATAAAGAGTGACAATGAATTACTGTAGGGCACATTGTGATATGGAGTGGCATATTAGTGTTTAAATGGTTTATTAAAAAGCAAGGACAATCATTTTTCATCTTAACTCCTTTTCTCTTCCTCTCTTCAACTTCTTTCTGTTTGTGGATGTTAAATGAATACTTACTATATGCTATATATTTAGTTTTTGTCATATCAAAATAACTTAGTCAACAGCTATACTTTCAAGGATATTGTTGTATAATTTTAGAAGCAGATAATTTACCACACAACCCCATTAAAGTACAGCAAATTTAGTACTACCAGGTCTGAACAAGGTTCTGTAGAACCACATAGGGAAGGCTGGCTAATTTAACAAGATCTTGGAGAAGGACAGGCAACAGAAGTCAGATAAGAGCAAACATGAGTGAAGAAGTATGTGAAATCTAGTCAACAGCTAGAGAAGAAAAGAAAGGCATTCCTGTTTAAGAGAATGCTGTCTACAAAGCTACTGAATTATGCGACAGTTATATTGCAGAACAACATATTTATCAATGGAGAAAAGTTTGAAGTTGTCAAGGACTTTATTCTTCTTGAATCAATCATCAATGATCATGAAAGCAGAAGTCAAGATATCCAAGGATGTATTGCATTAGACAAATCTGCACAAGACCTTTTTAAAGTGTGGAAGAGCAAAGATGTCAGCTTGAGAACTAAGGTCCACCTGACTCAAGCCTTGGTATTTTCAATAACCTTATATGCATGTGAAAGTTGGACAGTAAATAAGGAAGAGCATAGAATAAGTGATGCTTTTGAGTTATGGTGTTGGAGAAGAATATTGAAAGTGTCATGGGCTGCCCATAGAACCAACAGATCTGTGTTGGAAGAAATGCAGCCAGAGTGCTCCTTGGAGGCCAAGATGGCCAAACTTCATCTCTCATGCTTCAGACATATTGTCAGGAGAGACAAGTCAATGGAAAAGGATATCATGTTTGGTAAGGTGGAGGGTCAGAGAAAAAGAGGAAGACACCAGAGAGATGGATTGGCCAAGTGGCAGCATCAATGGGCTTAAGCATGGCAACAATAGTGAGGTTGACTCAGGAAGAGGCAGTGTTTCATTCTGCTGTGCATAAAGTCGCTATGATCCCTTACCGACTCGATGGCACCTAACAACAACAATAACAACAACAACAATAGGCAAAGTATTGAATGATGCAGAAAGCATCAAAAGAAGATGGATATTGTGAAGAATAGGTATTCTATAACCTTTAATTGTGCTCATGAGGAATCTGTAGACAGATTAAGAGACAGTCATTTGAACAGAATAAGGGGACACTGCATGGTTTAATACCAGGAGAATTATGTGCTAGGATTGTAATCTTTCACCATGTTTACTCAATCTGTATGCTAAAATAAGTATCTGAAGAGGTGGATTATATGAGGAAGAGCATGGCATCAGGATTGGAGAAAGACTCACTGACAACAAACAATAGCAGATGATACAACATTGATTGCTGAAAATGAAGTACACTAAAAATACTTACTGCTGAAATTCAAAGACTATAGCCTTCAGCATGGGTTACACCTCAATGTAAACAAAACAAAAATTTTCACCATTGGGCTAATAAATAATATCATGACAAAAGGAGAAAAGGTGGAAGTTGTCAAATACATCATTTTGCTTGGATTAACAATCAACTCTCATGAAAGTAATAGTCAATAAATTAAATGCCATATTGCATTAGGCAAATCTGCTGTGCAAAACCACTTTAAAGTACTGAAGAGCAATGATGTCAGTTTGAGGACTAAGGAGCACGTAACCCAAATCATGGTATTTTCAATAGCTTCAAATGCTTATGAAAGTTTGACAACTAATTAGTAAGGCCATAGAAGAATGTATGCATTTGAGTTAAGGTGATGGAGAAGAATATTTAAATTACTGGGGATTTCCAAAAAACAAACAAATCTGTGTTGGAGAGAAGGCAGGATGGCCAGATTTCCTCCCTCCTACTTCAGACATTAAGTCCTGGTGTAGTGTTGTGGGTTAATGAACTGGACTGCGTGGTTGCTTTAAATCACAAGGTTGGCCTTTCAAGTTCACCAGCCACAATTTGGGAACCCTATACATGGTCACTATGAGTCAGAACCAACTTGATGGCACTTAGCAACAGCAACAACAAACTTCAGATATAGTATCAGGAGGTAGCAGTGTCTGGAGGAGGACATCATGCTTGGTAAAGTGAAGGATCAGCTGAAAAGAGGAAGACCCTCAAGGAGATGATTTAGCACAGTGGCAGTAGGGATGTACTCAATTATAATAACAATTGTGGGGTTGGCACAGGACCTGACAATGTTTTGTTCCATTGTGGATAAAGTCGCTATGAGTCAGATTCAACAGCACCTAACAACATGATTCTCAGTTGTTTGACAGTTTTGATGTAGTCATCCCCCATGATGAGGTGTAGCTGATGAGTTTGAACTGCCACCTTGATGTTCAAATTGACCTCGTCGTTGAGGGCTTATCTTACAGCACCACACCAGGACTGTGTATATTATATATATATTTAAAGACACTCTATCCAGTATAAGTTCTGGTGACTCAGCTATTTTTTGTATTCTAGGAAATGGAAATTTCATTTCACACTTTCTGACTACTGTATAATAATGACTCAGGAACAATCCAATGGCCCCCTCACCACCACCCCTTAGTTATCCAATAGCAGTTCTGGTGACTCATCCATTTTTTGTACTCTAGAAATAGAAATTTCATTTCATACTTTCTGAACAACTGTATAATTATAACTTTGCCTCTTTATTCTTAGATTCTCTTCATTTCTTCCTTATTTTTATCATTCTCTCTTTTTCTTTCTGAGTATCCTACAGTGAGACTAAGATTTGATTGGGTGAATTAGTAGCTATCCAATATCAAGCAACATTATTCAGCTGAGTTTTAGGCCATTTGTTTCTCTTAGCTAAATCTATAGAAGACAGTCTGCCTAGGATGCTGATGCCTTGTCAAATGCATTAAAATCTATACAAAGAGTATTATAGAAGAAACAATATAGTTTGTTACATAGAAAAACTGACTATGACTTACTATTACCCATAAATGAATGGGTAAACACACTGTGGCCCAAATGTTCAATGGAATACTACTCAGTCCATTTCAGCTTGCTAATGCCAAGGATACTGATCTTTATGCCTTTCATTTCATTTTTGACTACTTCCAATTTTTCTAGATCCATACTTAATGCATTCTTTGTTCTGAATATTATTGGATGTTTACAGCTCTTTCTCCCCATTTTGAGTTGTGTCACATCAACAGATGAAGGTTGTGAAAGTTTTGCTCCATTCATGTCATTACGGTTAACTCTACTTTGAAGGAAGCAGTTTTTCCACAGTCATATTCTGAGTGTCTTCCTAGCTGAGGGAACCTCTTTCAACACTGTATCTGACAACACTCAGTGGCTCTTCATAAGGTTTTCAGAAATGGCCTGCCTTACCTTCTTAGTCTATTTTAGTCTGGAAGCTTTGTAGAAATTTATCCATCATTGGTGAACCTGCTGGTATTTAAAATATCAGTGGCATAGCTTCCAGCATCAAGCTACCACAATACGACAAATTGACAGACAAGTGGTAACATACAGTTTCAGCATAACTATCAAAATTCTAAAAGCCTTTTTGACAAACATGAAAATCGCAATGCTCAAATTCATATAGAATTTCAAAAGGAATAAATACATGCATATAGTATGTAGTGTTAAAGATCATCTGCTGTTGTGAAATCCTAATCAATTCACACAAAAAACTTTTATTACAGGTACAGACTTTAACCCCATGGACATGATTGTTAACAGCAAGTAGTTGGTAAGGTTCTAAATGATGTGGTGCTTTACGATAAGCACTGGACTGCAAACCACATGCTATACATGGGCTCTATGAGTTTGAACTGATTCGGTGGCACTTAACAAAAACAACTCATCCCTGGTCCCTACATTTTTTTTTCCCCCATTTTCTTTTTACCGGAGGCAGTTCTTGTCCATCTGCCTTTCATTGGAAGAATAATGGCTTGAGCTCAAAATAAGCAGTTGATAGAGCATCATGTGCAAGTGTGTTGACTTCATATGATAAACACTGGACTTGAACCCAACATCGGTTGGTGAGCCCACCAGCCACTTAGTGGGAGGAAAATGAGACTTTCTGCTCTCACAAAAATTTAAAGATTCAGAAACCCTATACAGCAGGGTTGGGGAAACTTTTTTCTGCCGAAGGCCATTTGGATATTTGTAACATCATTCATGAGCCATAAAAATTATCAACTTAAAAATTAACCTGCTATACTTGGTCAAATATTTCATTAACTCACCCCTAATGTAGTAGCGAGCTCTGGTAGCTTAGTGGTTACAAATCGGGCTGTGAACCACAAGGTCAGCAGTTCAAAACTACCAGCTGTTTCGTGGGAGAAAGATGAGGCTTTCTGCTCCTGTCAAGATTTACAGCCTCGGAAACCCTGTACAGGGTTGCTATGAGTCAGAACTGACTCCAAGGCACATAACCACCACCACCACCAATATAGTGGCTGGATTCCTGGTGTGGCACTATAGGTTAATGCACTGGACTGCAAGGTCAGCAGTTCAAGCTCACCAGTCACTCCTCAGAAACCCTACAAAGGATCCACTATTGGTTGGAACCAACTCGACAGCACTTTACAACAACAACAACATTGTAATAGCTGGAACTGCTTTTCTTTGGTGATGCATGTGATGTGAGCTAGTACTGATGATGTTGGTACTCACAACTGCTTTTCCAGTTTTGTGTCGGTCAGTCTGGAGTGCAGTCTACTCTTTGCAAAGGTTAAGTTTTGAAAAGAGCTGCTCAAAACAGTAAGTTGTTTAGAACACAGATGAATATTTCAATGTATGTCTTCTCAAAGTGTGACATTCATCATTGTTTATGTTATGTTTACAGAGTTCAAGCACTGGGAGGTTATTGTACCTAGCTTTTCAGCTCATCATTGCTTTGCAGCTGAAAGATTTTGTGTTGTAGATGATCAGGCACCTCAGCTGGTTCCGCACTGATGGTGTAGCAAAAATGTTCAACTCCACTTATTTACTTTTTATGTTTTTGAATATTTCAGTTAAACAACTTGATTAGTTTTGCACATTCACAAGTACATTCAAGTGCCAGAGAAGGCTTTTGTCCTTCCAGAGTGGGGAAATACACCATGTTATTCCTTTTGAGTTGCACTTTCCACAGCCTTAATTTAGCTTCAAATGATTTCACATTTGATAGGGAGATGAAAAGCTGGTTGGGGTCCTGCAGCTCTGAGAGGCACTTGGTAATGTCCACCATGAACTCTAGATCACACAGCCACTTGCTATCATTGAGTTCCTTGACAGATTTCCCCTTTATCTCTATAAACTACTTGACTTCATCCCGCAGTTCATAAAACCTCATGATCATGTTCATACAACTCAGCCACCACACTTCACAGGGAAAAGAAGATCACTGTATTCTGAGTTAAGATCAGTCAGTAATTTCTTAGATTGGCAGTTTTTAAACCCTCCACTTTTGACAAAATGTATGCATGACACTATTGTTGATATCACATTGTGGAGCCACAATGGCTCTACACGGAGACTTTCTTGATGTATGCTACAGTGGCATATAATTAAATTACTTGGATCAATACTGAGATGATTAAGTTCTTTCTTCACAAATGCAACTAACCCTTTTCATGAGCCAACCATGGCGAAAACTCCATCTGTAGTAAGGCCACTTAATTTTTTTAGATGTTAGCTCAAGTTTTTTCATGGATAAACAAATCTCTCAAAAAGCCTCACCTCTTGTGACATGCAGTAACAGCAGTCTGTCTCACATGTTGCACTCTGCAGTTATCCCAGGAACAAAAACAGCCAGTTAGGTAGTAGTTTTTATGTTCATTGTCTCATCACAAGCCAGAGAGAAAAATTGGAAATCTCCTGCAGAATCCTTCAATGTCTTTTTAATATCTTGCACTAAGTCAGTAATCCGATCTGAGATGGTTCTCCAAGACAAACTAACACTCTGAAACAATAATATTTTTTTTGGCTAGTGCTAACAAATCCACAACAGCCAGCATGCATTCTTTCAGAAATTCTCCTTCAATATGAGGCCTCAGATTCTTTGTGATTAACTCACTCGTAACTCATCTGAATTACATTGTCTTTGTTACAAGGAAGCTTACTCAAAGTGGTTTGCTGTGATTACAAACTCTGCTGAAGAGCATCGACTTTATTCATTTAGCCTCCAAATTCATTGAGTTTAGCATGTTTTGAGCTGTAATGACACTCCAGATTTGCTTTTTTTCATTACTGCTAATGCATCACCACAAAATAGGCATACAAGTTTGCCTTTGACTTTAACAACAACAAAAAAATCATTGACACTCTGCATCAACTTTTCTTTTCTTTGTATCTGCCATTTGTAGGATGTCACACCACTTAAGTTATAATAATTATACAGTATGTGTGTCACCAGCAATGTGATTATTTTGATTTGATCACTTTTCTAATCCTGTATCTTTGATTTGGAACGTATCCAACATTTGTATCATCGACTCTTAAGGTCATTTCAGTGTATTGTATTTCCCTAATCTTCATCTGAAATTCCAGTTTTTGGAGGACTGTTGATTGTGGATGTGTAGATAAATTTTTTTTTTTTGAGTTATCATCTGTGTCTACCAGGAAGTAGACAATTTGTCAAGCAATGGAGACAAGATCATCAACTTTACAAGGAAATATCTCATTAAGTCTTTCTCATGATCATTGGATTGCCCTAGTTTTGCCAACGTGTGTCAGCACTTTAATATTATGATCCCAGCCTGCCTTGCCATGACTGTTCTCTGAGTACTGGGACAGTCAGACGAGCTGAGGGCAACTGACAAGAAGCATACATGACTGTCCTGTCATGTACTCATGTGTGTCCTGTCTATCCCATATTGAATATTCCTTGCTTGTCTCTCAAAATTTATGTTATTATTATGATTCACTTGATATAAATTTATGTTGCTATGAAAAAGGCTCCTAGATTTTTTTACTTTTGAGCCCTGCCTGCAGTTGTCTTGGCAGGGCCATAATAAATGATTTTGTGGGCCTTATATGGCCTATACTTTAGACTTCTTCCTTCAGTATCATTGGCTCTTGATTTTATGCTACCTCTTGAAATGGTTGAACATTAGCCATTTTGGTACAGTGACTCTGTGTTCCTTCCTTCTTCTTTTGATGAAAATTAAAACAAAATATGATTTTGTTATATTCACTCCAGTGTCTCTTGACTTCTATTGTACAATATGAATTTACTCTTATCTATGTAACATTCAAAAGAATAATTTATTCATTCATTTTGTATACTCCATGTGCTGACTGTGTGTCATGTTCTATTCTAGGCACTGGTAGTATTTCAGTATATAAAATGGATACATTTTCTAGCCTAGCAAAAGTTACATTCTATTGGATAAAATAATTAATACATATAATGCAATCATTGTTTGTGGTAAGTATTGTTAAGAGAGATCATATTTGGTACTTCGCCACTTGTCTCAGTTTGTAGTACTATAGTGGTTTGTGTGTTGCTCTCGTGCTAGAAGCTATCCCACCAGTATTTTAAATATTATCAGGATATATATAGTAGCTCTGGTAGCGTAGTGGTTACGAATCGGGCTGCGAACCTAAAGGTCAGCGGTTCGAAACTACCAGCCGCTCCGCGGGAGAAAGATGAGGCTTTCTACTCCCGTAAGGATTTACACCCTCGGAAACCCTGTACAGGGTCGCTATGGGTTGGAACCGACTCGACGGCACTTAACAACAACAACAACAATATATAGTAGACTGATTTAAGTGGATCTTCCAGACTAAGACAAAAAATGATGAAGAAGCAGACCACTTATGAATAGTTAGCTACTGAAAAGCTTATGAGTAGCAACCACGTATTATCAGAAAAAGTGCTGGAAAACAAGCCCCTCCAGGTTGTAAGGTACTTAAAATCTGATTGGGGAAGAGCTGCCTTCTCAAAGTTGTGTTGACCTTAATGACATGGATGTAGTTAATGTTTTGGAACCTTCATTTGTTGATGTAACACAATTAAAAATGAGAAGAAACAGCTGCAAACATCAGAATCAGAACTTGGAATGTATGAAGTATGAACTAAGAAAATTGAAAGTTGTCAGAAATGAAATAGAATGCATAAATATCTCCATCCTAGGCATTAGTGAGCTGAAATAAACTGGTATTGGCTATTTTAAATCTGAAAATCACATTACTATACCAGAAACGAAAATTGAATAGGAATGATATCATATTCATTGCTATAAAGAACATTTCAAGAAACAACTTGAAGTACAATACAATCTTTAATGTTGTTGTTGTTGTTATGTGCCGTGGAGTCGGTTCTGACTCATAGCGACCCTGCACAGGGTTTCCGAGGCTGTTAATCTTTACGGGAGCAGAACGCCTCATCTTTGTCCCGCGGAGCAGCTGGTAGTTTCAAACTGCTGACCTTGAGGTTCGCAGCCCGAGTTGTAACCACTACGCTATATCTACAAGGAAGAGTTGGAGTCCTGGTGTGGTGTTGTGGGATAAAGCACTGGAATGTAAGGTTGGGTTTGAACCACAAGGTTGGTTGTTCAAACCCACCAGCCCACTCCTCAGAAACCCTGTATTGAGTGTGATTTGGAACTGAATCAGCAGCACTTAACAACAACAAGAAAGACTAGTTAATACCATTATTACTCAAATTTACACAACCACTAAAGTCAGTGATGTAATTGAAGAATTCTATGAGTTTTTCAGTCTAAAATTGATTAATTGCTGGTGATTGGAATGTGAACAAGACAAAAAAAAAATGATGAACTATGGATCATTCCTCTTTTTCTTGGAGAAAAAATGAGGCATTGGTGATAGAAATTATGATGGAGGTTGCTGGATAGAATTTTGCAAGATTAATGACTTATTCATTGCAAATATCTTTTTTCAGCATAATCAGTAACTATAAACACAGACATCAGCAGATGGAATGCACAGTAATCAAATTGATTACATATTTAGGAATAGACAATGGAGAAGCTCAATATCATCAGCCAAAACAAGGCCAGGGGCCAACTGTGGAACAGACCAGCAATTGTTCACCAGAAAATTCCTCCTTAAGGTGAAGCAAAGTAAAACATATCCATGAGTGTCAGATTATGATCTTGAATATATCCCACCTGAATTTCAAGACCACATCAAGAACAGATTTGATGTATTAGACACTAATGACTGAAAACCAAGACTTGTGGGACAACATCAAGAACATCATATAGGATGAAAGAAAAAGGTCATTAGAAACAGGAAAGTAAAATCAAACTGAATGTCAGAAGAGACTCTGAAACTTGATTTTGAGTGTAGAGAAGCTAAAGTGACTGGAAGAAACAAGAAATTATAAGAGCTAAACAGAACATTTCAAAGGGCCATTTGAGAAGACACAGATAAATATTATAAATAAATGTACAAAGACCTAGAATTAGAAAACCAAAAGGGAGGACCACTCTCAACATTTCTCAAGCTGAAAGATCAAAATGAAGAAGAAATTATGCCCTCCATTTGCAATATTGGAGTAGCCTGTTGTTGTTTCTAAGTGCCATTGAATCGCTTCCTACCCATAGCAACCCAGGATAGGGTTTCCAGGAAACGGCTGGTTAGCTTTGAACTGCTGGCCTTTCTGTTCAAACTGATTTGCATTCCAGCATATTAACCTGCAGTACCCACCAGGACTTGGGCAAAATAATGAATGATGTAGAAAGCATGAAAAGAAGATGGAAGGAATATGCAAAAAACACTGTATCAGAAAGAATCACCCGATACTCAACATTTCAAGAGGTACCATATAATCTAGAATGGGTGATATAGAAGGAAGAAGTTAAAATTACACTGAAAGCATTGACAAAAAAATAAAGTTCCAGAAATTTATGGAATACAGATTAAAATGTTTCAACAAACTGATGCAGCATGAAAGGAGCTCACTAGTCTATGCTAAGACATTTGAAGCACAGCTTCCTAAGAAACCAATTGGAAGAATTGGAAGAGATATCTGTGGTCATTCTAAAGAAATATGACCCAACAGAAAGTAGAAACAATTGAATAATATCATTACGCTCACATGCAAATAAAATTTTGCTGAAGATAATTAAAAAAAAAAAAAAAAAAAAAAAACACAACAAAACAGTTGCTGCAAGTACATAGACAGTGAACTGCCAAAAATTAGTGCCATATTCAGAGGAATACTTGGAATGAAGGCTATCATTGCTGAATTCAGGTGGATCTTGGCTGAAAGCAGAGACTTTCCTTGTATTTTATTGTCTATGCAAATTGGGCTTTCAACTGTTTGGAAAAATGGGTACTCCAAAACAATTAATTGTGCTATGAGGAACCTGTACAGAGACTAAGATGTAATCATTATAACCGAAGAAGAGGACTGAATGGTTTAAAATCAGGACAGTTGTGTGCATTGGGGTTGTATTCTCTCTCAATACTTATTCCATCAGTATGCTAAGTAAATCATTTGAGAACCTGGATTAGATGAAGAAGAGTGTGGCATCAGGATTGGAGGAAGACTCATTAACAACTGGTGATATACGGATAACATAAAACTTGCTTGCAGGAAGCAAAGAGAACTTGAACTACTTACAGATGAAAACAAAAGACTCTAACCATTAATATGGATTCTACTTCAGTGTAAAGAAAACAGAAATCCTCACAACTGGACCAATAAATAATATCATGATAATGGAGAAAATATTGAAGGGGCAAAAAATGTCATTTTGCTTGATTCCACAATCAACACTTATGGAAGCAGCAGTCAAGAAATCCAACAATGTATTGCCATAGGCAAATGTGCAAAAGACTTCTTTAAAGTGTTAGAGTTAAATTGTCAGTTTGAGAACTAAGATGTGTCTAACACAAGCCATGATATGTTCAATCATCTCATATACATGCAAAAGCTGGACAATGAATAAGGAAGACCTCAAAAGAATCATTGCATTGGAATTATGGTTGAAGAAGTATATAGAAAGTATCATGGACTGCTGGAAGAACAAATAATTCTGTCTTGGAAAAAGTATAACCAGAATGCTCCTTAGAAGTGAGGATGGTGAGATTTTATCTAGCATTCTTTGGACACATTTTTGGGAGCAACTAGTGCTGGGGAAGGACATCATGCTTGGTAAAATGAAGGGTCAGCTAAATAAAAGAAGACCCACAAGATAGATTGACACAGTGGTAGCAGCATGGGCTGAAACATAACAATTGTAAGGTGGGCCCAGGACTAGGCATAGTTTCATTCTGTTCTTCATAGGATCTCTATGAGTGGGAACAGACTTGCTGGCATGTAACAACAACATTGTGAATGGCTTTGGGTAGTGTTGACATCTTTATAATTTTAAATCTTTAAGCCTATGAACACCGAATGCCTTTCCATCTATTAGGTTTTTCATTTCTTTCAGCAATGTTTTTGTTTGTAGATTTCAGTGTACACATCTTTTACTACTGGCTAAGTTAATTTCTAGACAATTTATTAATTTTTTTTCATAAATGGAATTATTTACCTAAATTATTTTCTAATTAATTGCTTTTGTATAGAAACACAACTAATATTTGTTAATTGACCTTGTGCCCAGCAACTTTGTAGAATTTTATAACTCAAGCATATGTATGTGTGTGTACATTTGTGTTTATAAATTAACTACATTGAAATTAGTGAAGATATTTTGAATAATTTCAATATTCAAAAAAATGTAAACATATTTTAGATAAATGTTGTGGTTAAATAGAGACGATATGTCTTAGAGAATATTCCCATACTATGATATTATATGGACTTATATTGTGCCACTGTAGGTTCAACACCTAACTGTGAATCACAGTTTCGGCAGTTCAAAGCTACCAGTTGCTCCTTGGAAACCTTATACAGAGTTGCTATGTGTCAGAACCAACTTGATCACACTTAAAACAACAACAAAAAATAAATAATATATTCTGGAGTCCTGGTGTGGCACTGCAGGATAATATGCTAGACTGCAAGGTCGGTTTGAACTGCAAAGTTGGCAGTTCAAATTCAACAGACACTCCTTGGAAATCCTATACAGAGTCAATATGAGTCAGAAATGACTCCCTGGCACTTAACAACAACAGCATGATAAATCCTAGAGAAAGATAGAGACAATGCTGGATATTGCATGATATAATTAAAGACCAACGAAGTATGCATCACAGATACCTTATTTTCACATGGACTTCACCAGATAGAATATATAGAAATTAAATTTACTGCATCTGTGTGAAGAAACAACAGAGAAGCTCTATATCACCAACCAAAACAAGGCCAGAGTCTGACTGTTGAACACATCACAATTTGATCATATGCAATTGAGGTTGAAGCTGAAGAAAATTAAAACACATACATGAGAGGCAAAGTATGACCTTGAGAATAATATCACACCTGAATTTAGAGACTATCTCAAGAACAGATTTTATGTAGCAGACACTAGTGACTGAAGAACAGAAGAGTTATGGAATAACATTAATAACATCATACAGAAAGAAAGAAACAGATCATTAAAAAGGAAAGAAAGAAATAAAAGGCCAAAATGAATGTCAGAGGGATTCTGAAACTTACTATTATATGTACAGAAACTAAAGCAAATGGAAGAATTGAGGAAGTCAAAGAGCTGAACAAAAAAATTTCAAATGGCAGCTGAAGAAGACAAAGGCAAGAATTATAAAGCAATGTGCAAAGACATGGAGTTAGAAAACCAGAAGGGGAAAACATGCTCAGTGTTTCTCCAGCTAAAAGAGCTGGAGAAAAAAAAGAGATTTCACTTGAATGATTTAAGGATTCAATGGGAAAAATGTTGAATAATATAGGAGACACTTTTTTTTTTTTTTTTTTAAATGGAAGGAAAACCCAGAGTCACTATACCATAAAAAAAACTAGTCAGTGCTCAACCATTTCAAGAGATACTATATAATCAAGAACTTGTGATATTAAAGGAAGATGCCCAAGCTTCACTGAAGGCATTGGTTAAAAACAAAGAAACAAAAAACTTTCCAGAAATTAAAGGAATACCAATCAAAGTGTTTCAATACAGATGAAAGACTGGAGGTGTTCACTTGTCTATGTCAAGAAATTTGAAATCTATGTGAAGTGAAAACCATCTAACAATGGAAACAAATAATTAATATCACATGCAAGTTATTTGAAGATATTTCAAATATGGTTGCTACAGCACATTGACAGAGCACTGCCAGAAATTCAAGCCAGATTCAGAAGAGGACATGAAATGAGGGAAATCATTCCTGACATCAGATGGATCTTGGCTGAATACCAGACATATTTTTACTTGTGTTTTATTGATTATGCATTCAACTCTGTGGGTCACAACAAACTGGATAATATTGCAAAGAATAGGAACTTCAGAACACTTAGTTATGCTGATGAGGAACCTATGGATATATACTAAGAGGCGGTTGTTAGAACACAACAAGTGGATACTGAATTGGTTAAAATCAGGAAAGGCATGCACCAGTGTTGTATCCTTTCATCATACTTATTAAGTCTGTATGCTGAGTAAATAATCAGAAATTGAATTATATTAAGAAGAATGTGATATCAAGATTAGAGGAAGATTTGTTAACAACCTGTGATATACAGATGACAAATCATTGCTTTCTGGATGCAAAGAGGACTGGAAATACTAATGAAGACCAAAAACTATAACTTTTAGTATGGACTACACCTCAGTACAAAGAAAACAAAAATCCTCATAATGGGACCAATAAATAATATCATGATAAATGGAGAAAAAAATTGAAATTGTGAAGGACTTCATGTTACCTGGATCCACTGTCAACACTCATGAAAGGAGCAGTTCAGAAATCAAAAAATGTATTACATTAGGCAAATTTAATGCAAAAGAACTCTTGAAAATGTCAAAGAGAAAAGATGTCACTTTGAAGACAAAAGTGCACCTGACCCAAACCATGGTAGTGCTTATCACCTCATACATGTGTGAAAGTTAGAAATGTGTAAAGACCTTAGAAAAATACATGCATTTGAATTAAGGTGTTGGGAAAGAATATTCAAAGCACCATGGATAACCAGAAGAACAAATTAATCTTTCTTGCAAAAGTCCAGTTAGAATGCTCCTGAGAAGGGAGGATGGCAAGACTTTGTCTCTTTACTTTGGACATGTTTTCAGGTGGGATCAGTCCTAGAAAAGGATATCATGCTTGCTAAAGTACAGGGCCAGAGAAAAAGAGGAAGACCACCAACGAGAGGGATTGACACAGTGACACCAACCAAGGGCTCTTACATAAGTGCAGGATTGAGCAGTGGTTTTATTTCTTTGCCCATTGTTTTATTTATCTCTGTGCATATTTAAGACCATTTATTTAAAGTCTTTCTCTAAAAGTTCAATTTTTGGCCTTTATCAGGGGCATTATTTGCATGCATTATGATTTATCTGAAAAGTCGACATTTGCTGACAGTAACATGGTAACTCTAAAAGTCATTTTCTGCCCTTCCTCAGGTTTAGCTAGTTTGGTTTTATTTTATTTATTTATTGTTGCTGGTTTAATAGTCCTTTAGTGGCTTTTTCTAAACTATTTTTTTTGGCAGACTGTGTTCTGTGTCATGTGTTGTCACTAAAGTGTTCCTTTAACTTGTTTGTTGTTGTTAAATTGATAAGTGCAAACAAGTTGGTTCCAACTCATAGTGACTCAGTATAGGGTTTTCTAGGAGCGGCTGGTGGATTTGAACTGCCGACCTTGTGGTTGAGTGCTTTTCCTACAGCACCACACCAGGACTTGTTTAGCTAATGCTTTTGCAGAGATTTCCTTGAACACTTATAGTTATAAAAACAAAAACAAAACCAACTAAGTAAACAAACAAAACCCAAACAATATACATAAAACAGCAACCAAAAAATGATTACTCGCACTCTTTGCAGATTGGCTCTGTTCTGAAAAACCTCTTCAACATTTAACCAAGCTGACGCTGAGTGGAGTTAGCAGCCCAAAGTGAAATCTTCAGTTTCTTCCATCTTTATTGAATATGCATTTTGCCTTGGGTATACACATGCCTTTTTCAATCCCCACTTATATATACGCTGTTTTGAATGCCCTAAAACAGATTTGATGACACTTGACAACAACAAATTTCCCTAAGAAACTCTGTGGTGCTGTGGGACCTCAATGTCAATTTGAACTGCAGAGTCCATGGTTCAAACTCACCAGTCACTCCTCGGAAACGCTATATGGGGTTGCTATGTGTCAGAACCGATTCAATGGCACTTAACAACAACAGTCCTTAAAGTGTGTATTGTATGCTTGAATTGTACTACTTGGTAGCAGACATAATGCGTTGGTTGTTTTCTTACAATGTTTTTTGTTTGTATTTTTATTTTATATTTTAATCGATGCTTGTTTTTATTTTGGAATTTGTGAGTTACAAAACAGGTGAATCGGAGGGTAATACCTTGGGTCAGTTCTTCAGGTAGTCATCAAACAGGCTAGAAGCAACAAACATAATAATCTGTGAACAAGGATGGCTTTTCTCCCTGAAAAACTTGACTGCAGGGTCTCACATTTGGACAGAAAGCTGTCTTCAAATTGGATGCCAAACTGGAAAGTGGAGTAGGTTAAAATTCACAAAGATTTCCAGTCATTTTCATTTGTCTTTTTCTTGTTTCAATATTTGCTTGGTTGCTCTATACCTGTGATTTTTTCCCCCCAGAATTATGAAAAAATTGGTTCTGACTGTTTCTGCTTGTTTTTTTCTGTCTTTCTCAAAGTGGGAAGAGAACTTGTAGTTACCTACTCCACTGTCCAGCAAGAAACAGCAGTTTAGTTCCAGTACCAAATGAATGTACATTACATTAATGGGTGAATGTACATTACATTAATGGGT
Organism: Chrysochloris asiatica; assembly: GCF_000296735.1. Lineage (NCBI taxonomy): Eukaryota > Metazoa > Chordata > Mammalia > Afrosoricida > Chrysochloridae > Chrysochloris > Chrysochloris asiatica. The sequence goes on along the minus strand of NW_006408561.1, from coordinate 9,557,735 downwards.
GAATGTACATTACATTAATGGATGAATGTACATATTACATTAATGGGTGAAAGAATAGTTATAAGACTGAAAAAATACTAAATATCTTTTAGCATTTAAAAATTTTTATTTTCAGGATAATGTCTCTTGGTATTTTGAAGAAAACTTTTGTTATTGTTAAAATTGCTTTCATTGATATGAATGAGACACACACTAACATTTCAAACATAAAATCTGTCCTTAGTGACAAAAAAAAAAAAAAACCCTGAAAATTATCTAATGCTTAAAAATAAAAACCACAAATTCTACGATTTGGGAATTTATATTTAACACCTCTCTTAAGTTGTTAAGTGCTATCTAGTTGATTCCAATTCATAGTGACCCTATATAGGTTTCTGAAACTTCAAGTCTCTGCTGGAGCAGAAAATTTCACCTTTCTTCTGCAGTGCAACTGGTGGGTTTGAACCACCAACCTTGTGGTTCACAGTCCACTTAATATATCTAAATAGTTGTAAACCATTTGTGTTTGTGTTCTTGGAATTTAACACTTAAAATAAACTAAATATATTTTCTGTTTTGTAAGATGCATCCAGTTATCTGTCAGATAGTAACTTTTTTCAGATAGAGTCATGTCTGTGGGTGGCAGCAGTGAATGACAGATTGATACAATGAGCAACTAAATGCTCCAAAGGACTCTAGTTTGCCTTGAGTCATCCATCTATGTGACACATTATTCAGAAATTAATGCAATTCCATAAATGAATAATGATTATATGTACTCTTAAAAATTGTTAATACATAAGTGTTTCTGCTTTCATATAATCAGAAAATTTGATGTGGCTATGGCTACAGATAAGGAGCTCTGTTAGTGTAGTGGTTATGAACCAGGCTGTGAATCTCAAGGTCAGCAGTTCAAAATTACCAGCTGTTCTGTGGGAGAAAGATGAGGCTTTCTCCTCCTGTCAAGATTTACAGCCTCAGAAACCCTGTAAAGGGTCACTATGAGTCAGAACTGATTCCACGGCACAACAACAACAACATGGCTACAGATATGGCCTTTTATTAAGTTATCCAACACAGATACAGATAACTAGGAAACAAAAGAAAGTCATTTTTAATATTCGATGTATCATATCAATTAAGTAGCAATATTACATTTTTGTTTTAAGTCTAATGTCTTAAGATTGATAAAAAGGAATGCTTTTGATATCAGTGTTTAAAAAAAGGTGTGTATCTCTAAGGAAATGTGATCTTAAATGTGGGCACATTGATCATCTTCAACATGATATATAATTCATACCATTTTTCATATATATAATTTCATATATAATTCATACCAATTTAATCAAATATTTCTTCCTGTTGTTCAGTTAAAAACAAAAAGTCAAATGGAAGTCAGGGCCCAATTAACTAAAATTTAGGAAGAAATCTGGTGCTTATACTATCCTTCTGACATTTACTTATTCATCAGAAATCTGTTCAATGCCTATTTCTTGTCAATGTATACAAGGTATTGATAACACATAAATCAAAACAGCTATCCTAATATTGTGTAACTCACTATCCACCAGAGATTCTGAGAAATGAAAAATATACATATATACACTCATTCTTCTCTTATCGATATGGCTAATATCCAAAGACAAAGTCATTATGCAAAAATCAGCATTATTTGAAAATGGAAGATGACCAAATCAGATTAGAAATGGATGATAAATGCATCATTATACAACTGCCAAATTGTTTAATTATATAAATGCAAATTTTTGTTATTACATAACTCCCAACTTTATATCATTATGTAAGTGCCAAACCACTGAGAATCATGACCTAGGCAAATTGACACACAACCTTAATCATCCCAGGCAGTGTTACTCTTATCTTGTGCCTCAGCATTCATTACTGCTACACATATGTTAGTAAGCAAACTAGTCAGATATCTGATATTGTTTACTGTAACAAATATAAAATGTCAGATACCAAGATAGTGGACATGTAAAAATTAGATGTGCACAATGATCTAGGCCAATTGTGCGATAATGCAGATAGGGTTTTGTTTTATTGTCCATGGGGTCACCATTAGTTGGGAGCTAACTAGATAGCAGTTAATAACAAAGGAAAGATGGTGAGGAAAATTTCCTAGTAGTGGAGAATATTTAAGCTAAACGTTGAAAGATGAATATAAATAATGTGGCGGTAGAATGACTGTACACTATAATAATAATAATGAACATCTTTAGAGTATCATGAAGATGGCACAGAAACAGACAGTGTTTTGGTGCATTATGCATGGAGTATACATGAGTTGGAGGTGACTGGACGGCAGCTACCAACAACAAAAAATAGCAGTATATGCATATGGTTGAAGTAACAAGGAAGCTGCAAGCCCCCACATAACATGGATGAACCTTGAGGATATTATGCTGAGTGAAATTAGTCAGTCACAAAAGGACAAATATTGCATAAAACCATTATTATAAAAGCTTAAGAAAAGATACCCTTACTAAAAGGAAAAAAAAAATTTTTTTTGTTGCTTACTGGTGGAGGTGGGGTGGTGGGGTTTAGGGGAGATGGAGGGAGGGGACAGTACAGTACAGGGTAGGGGGCAGACACAACATAGATGGGGTGTTGGGGTGGGCAATACACATGAAGGGGAGGGGTATGGAAGAACAAGGAAGATAGGGGAACCCTGAGGCAGGTTTGCATGGGCTAAATGGACAGAGGTAAATAATGATGTATGCTCAACGTTGGAACAACAGGGCTTTGTGATAAAGGGATCGAGGCATAGGTTGAAGAAGGGAAATAATATTAAGATGCTTGACTCACTTATGAATATTGGTTTCCCTTGCTTACTATTGTAAAATAGACACTTGAGCGGGATAGAAAGGAATGTTGGGAGACATGATTACTGAAAGCTTGTAAGTCCCTCTTCAGCATATAACTGATTAGAATAACTAAAAAGGGTTCTAGAACTAGCTCAGTGAAATGGGCTTCTTGTGGAGCCTTTGCAGTGTATGGAACCTTAGATGGAACTCTGTGCCCTATCCAGAATCTTCTGGGGTGGGACATTCCCACTAGAAAGGACAAACAGACCAGCCTGAAACAGCTAGAGCAATACAAGATACATCTTCAGAAAAAGGTCAGCAGGAAAAATTCAAAATAAAAAAATGTCAGTATGATTGGCTACTACAAGAACAAGCAAGTTGTTTGCTGGGGAGCCATCAAGGCAAGCACTCAAATTCCTTCAGGACTTCAGCCACGTTCCATAGACTCCCATTGACCTGGAGATAAGAGAGAAAGAAGAGGAAGGGCTGGTTGGTCCAAAATGTGGGGACAATAAAGGCACAAAGTGACTAGCTTGCAAGTTTTCAAGAGGGAGTTTAGTTTAAGAGTGTGTGGGGAAAGGTAGATTCCCCACTGAATACTTTTCATCTTGTCTAGACGGGTATGGTAAAAAGAGATGGGGATAAGATTCTTATGATTCAATAGTGAGAAATTGTTCTCATGATTAATTGCAACTGTAAAGGCAGAAGTTTTGTAACAAAAATGAGGGAATAGTTAATTATACAGTGCAGAAATAGGGTACCCTGGGACCATCAAGAGAGAAGAGCACAAGCAGAGTGTGGGACCCTATTCAATGAAGCAGTGACACTGCTAAAGATGGAGGCAAAGATGAGGACATGGAGAGGGAGCAGCTGAGGACTCCGAACTCATGGAAAGAGAGAGACTGGTTTCTGGTGGCCAGGGGCCAGGCTTGCAGAGTGTGCCCTTCGATTGTTTAAATTATTATTCCCTAGTGTTTCTGTGTACATTCCCCCGGCAGCTCCCCCAAAAAGGAATGGAATGATGATGCACAGAGGAGATTGTAATCATTGCAATGAAAGGATGGTGTAAAGCTGATGTTTTCCCATGTAAACTATCACTCAGTTCACAATAAAACTTTAAAAACAAAAACAATGTGACATCAAAATATCCTTCCACAGCACTCTCAACTCAACTGGATTCAATAACTCATTGCGATGGCCGCACAGATCTCAGACACCACACTCACAGTTATGAGGTTTATTAGGGAAGTAACAGCTTACTATTTGGGATCACAAATGCTCAGGGCACAGTTGTTCTGGTCAGGGAACCCTCTCATCTGCCTCAGAGGCAGACCTCTCCACTTAGTTTATGTTACAAAACTCGTTTAGGGTTATTGATGAATGCACAAAAGACACACCACTCCATTTTAAGCCTTAACCTAAAGGCACCTGGCTCTAGTTTCACTCATCAGCAAATTCAGTACCCCCAATTAAGTGGCTCTGCAAGAAAATCTCCTGCCCAAAGTCACTCAGCTTTATTTTCTTTGTCTCAAGCTCTGCCTCTGTTCTACTGATGCTGCTTCTCTATGATTCCTGAAGTGTCACAGCTTTCTGTCCCTAGGTCAAGGAGTTTCAATGCAGATCTCTGGGACCAAAGGTCATGTTCCACTCCTGGCTTGGCTTCTTTGAAGGTAGTGAGATTCCCATTTCTGCTTTTCAGGTGTCTCATTTTGTAATCATTAGAGTTTCAGGTTTTTACAATCACAGTTAATTATGTCAACCACTTACAACTGAATCACATAATCCTGTCAGCATTTTCTCCCATCTTTTCTTATGCAGACCTATCAAGGCAAAAATATGGTCTGGTGGGGATTTACTAAGACTGTGGCTGGAAAAGACATTAAAGAATTCACTGTACTACACAACTAATTCATATTGAAGCATTCTAGAAAACTGTGGTAGTCAGGAGTACATAGTTCAGGAAGAAATTCAAAGGTATATTTAGGATTTTTTATTTGTGTTGAAGTATCGGAAACTATTGAAATCTGTCCACCATGAGTGACACTGCTGGCAACTGAAATACTGATGGCATATTTTCCAGTATCACAGCAGCATGAAAGTCACCACTGTGCAAAAAACTGACAAATAAGTGTGAAAAATACATTGTTGTTGATGGTATTTGTCATCAAATAAATTCTGGTATACAGCAACCCTAATACAACAAAATGAAACACTGCCTGCTCTTGAGCCATCCTCACAATTGTTATGGTTCAGCCCATTGTTGTTGTCACTCTGTCAGTTTATCTACTTGAGGGTCTTCTTTTTTGTTTTCCCTCCACTTTACTAAGCATGATGTCCTTCTGCAGGGACTGGTCCTTTCTGATAACATATTCAAAGTACAAGAGATGAAGTCTAGTCATCATTGTTTCCAGTCCCACTGCAGTATATCCAAAATGGATTTGTCCTTTCTTCTACCAGTCTGTGATGCATTCAATATTTTTATGAAAACCATAATTCAAATGCATGAATTCTTATATGTTATTCCTTATTGTCTAGTTTTCATACACATATTAGGTAATTGGAAATGTCTTGACCATGTTCAGGCACACCTTAGTCCTCAAAGTGACATCTTTGATCTTTAACACTTTAATGAAGCCCTTTGTAGCAAATTTGCCTTAGGTAATATGTTGTTTGAATTTTTGACTGCTGCTTCTATAACTATTATGTATGGATTCAAGTAAAATGAAACATTGGACAACTTCAACATTTTCTTCATTTATCATGGTTCATAAGGTTTTCACTGGCTAAACTTTCAGAAGTGGTCTACCTCTCCTTCCTATTTTATATTAGAATGGAAATTCCACTGACACATTTTCTTCAGGACTAACCACAATACATCAAAGTACAATAAACAGACAGATGAATGATGGGTAAGAAATGCAACTTCTGATTATTTAGTCACATGATCTGCATGAGAACGATTTGAGTCAAATGAGTCAGGTAGAGCATTTGCTGTTGAATTCAGATTTTAAAAAAGAAACTGTGGAATGGAACACATAGCCCATGTCCAATCTAAATAAGAGTGATAAATTCCAATGAAGATAATGTCAGGAAGACTAATGTTCAGCATTAACTGAGACTTGCAAAACCTATAAGATTAGAAGTAGCAAGTTAGGTTTTTATCAGGGATGGAATAAAAGAAAGGGTAGCCCCTCAGGGTAAGTTATTAATATTAACTTCAAATAAAAAAATGTTGTTATTGTTAAGTGTCATTGAGTCAGTTTCAACTTATAGCAATTCTATATAGGGTTTCTGGGGAGCAGTTGGTGGGTTTGAACTGCTTACCTTGTAGTTCACAGTGAACTTATCATCCAGTGCTTGTTCTACACAGCCACACCAGGACTATGGAAGTAAAATGCCAGATCAACTTCTTAATTATTTCCTTATCATAAACAAAACAAACAAAAAAACCCACTTTCATTCTTGAAGTGATAGGACAATTAAGAATAATGGGTTATGAAATTTCCAAGTCAGTTAAGATTCTGCAAGAGATAATCAGTGATGTAAAGAATTTGAAGATACTTGCGTCAGTCTGATTGCAACACAATGAACTTAGAAAACGTATGAATATGATTAGAAAACAATGATTTTTGTGATTAATAAACATCACTGAAATATTTTTAATGAGTAAGAACATAGGAAATTGCTTTAGCTATTTATATAAGGGTGAAGCAGGTGGATTTCTTGATTAACCAGTTCTAATTCAACTGGTTAATCGTTCTAGGGATAGTGAAAGCAATCCTGAGCAGCATTGTAGGACCAATTGTTACTATACATTTTGTAAGCATTTAGAAACAACAAATTATGTCAATGTATTCTGAATATTTTTGTTGGTGGTGCTCAGGACACTGCATAGATACTTTTGAGTAATACTGTAAAGATTAAAAAAACAAACAAAAAAACCTGAAATCAAACTCAATACCTTATAGCCAATTCTAATTCATAGCAACCCTATAGGCCAGAGTAGAACTGCTGTGATCTTTATGAAAACAGATTTCTACAGCTTCTTGTGGATCCAAACAGCTGATATTTTGGCTAGCCATCCATGGGAGAAAGATGAGGCATTCTGCTCCTGTAAAGATTTACAGCCTCGGAAACTCTGTGCAGGGTCACTATGAGTCGTAACCAACTCCACGGTACTTAAAAACAACAACATCTGGCACTTTAGTCACTGTGTCACTAAAAGTCAACCTATAGTTTGGAATAGATTTCATACCATATTTTTAGACCAATACAGAGAATTGTGCACTAATGGATTCTTTCTATATATAAA
>NW_006408561.1:9518975-9550264 GCF_000296735.1 Chrysochloris asiatica | reverse complement strand
ACCCTGTACAGGGTCGCTATGGGTCGGACCCGACTCGACGGCACTTAACAACAACAACAACAACAACAACAACTATAAGTATATAATATATATATATAGTCCTGGTGTGGCACTGCAGGATAATGTGATGGACTGCAAGGTCAGTTTGAACCTCAAAGCCGTTGTTTCAAACCTATCAGCCACTCCTTGGAAACCCTATACAGGGTCACTACTCAATCAATGGCACTGAACAAAAACAACAAAAAAATACATATATGTAACCTTTTTTAAAAGTCACTCTCAGAAGTATTACTCTAAGGGCCATTATACATTTGAGCATACATGTTATTGTTTTTGTTGCTGGCTCAGCTTAAATTTCTAATTTTAATGATTCAGATAAAGAAAGTGCATTTTGCACCTATAAAATAGATTGAATTTGTTAGATACAAGAATCAGGATCTAACTTGAAATGAAACTCTAGAGATATATAGATCTTAATAAGAATTTGTAAACTAACAAATGAAAACAAAATTATACAAATGTTACACAGAATTTTTGAGGATGATGGAATTCTTTTAAATCCTATTTTTGGTGGTGGCGACATATTTGTTCATGTGTTCATACTTGAAATTCTACATACAAAAAAAAAAAAGATTTAAATTTTACTGTGTTCTAATTAAGAAAAATGTAAATACATTCTAATATTTCCTTAAAAGTAGACTAAGTCTGCTGCAGTTAGCCTTTTGAGAAATATTTTAACTTACTGGCTCAGGGGCGTTTATAAATAGGTATATTTTATTTGATAAACAGCTAATATAATATCAGATGCTTTAAAAGTAATAAGTGATATGACATATTTAAATATGATTTATTAGTTTCCTAAATTATATAGGAGGAAACTAATAAATCATCTTTAAATAAACATTAATTTGAAATTTGACAAACGTAGTGAGATTTTAATATAAATACATTTACCCTTTTAACTGTTTAAATCACGATGTTATGGTAAAAAAATGACTTCTCAGGTATAACTGATGGAGTTGAAGTATTTTCTCTAACAGATGAATAGTATTTGTAAAGTACTATAAGAATGAAATGTATCCAATAACAATGGAACAATATCTCATTTTATTAAAACAAACAAATTACAATTTCAAACAACTTATGGCAATGGTAAAAAGAATAAGATCATGGAGTAGTTATATCACATGGTTTGTAGATAGTTTGACTTTCTGAATATCCAAATTAAGAGAAGCATGCCAGATAAAAATAGGTTTTTTTTAAAATTTAATAAATACAGTTATTTTCTATGTAGCATATGCAATTAATAATTTACTTTAAATGTATGTGTTTCTTCTAATTATTATAGATTGTGCTAATATAATTTTCCTAATGAAGTACTAGTTGGTGGATGGTGGTTGGTGGTTGTGTGCCATCGACTCATGGAGACCCTGAATAGTGCTTCTCAGACTGTAAAACTTAATAGGAGCAGAAAACCTCATCTTTCTCCCACAGAATGACTGATAGATTCAAACTACTGACCTTGCAGTTAGCATCCCAGCTCATTATTCATTATACTTACATTCTTATCAGTGGAGAAAAGACTGAAATTGTCAAGGACTTCATTCTTCTTGGATCAACTATCAACACTCATGGAAGCAGCAGTCAAGAAATCAATTGATTTACTGCATTAGGAAAATCTGCTGCACAAGACCTTTTTAAAGTGTTGAAGAGCAAAAATATCAGCTTGAGGACTAAGGTGTGCCTGACCCAAGCCATGGTATTTTCAATAACCTCATATGCATGTGAAAACTGGACTGTGAATACGGAAGACAGTAGAAGAATTAATGCTTTTGAGTTATGGTGTTGGAGGAGAATACTGAAAGTACCATGGGCTGCCAAAAGAACCAACATATCTGCATTGGAAGAAGTGCAGCCAGAGTGCTCCTTGGAGGCCAAAATGGCCAAACTTCGTCTCTCATACTTTGGACATATTGTTAGGAGGAACCAGTCGTTGGAGAAGGATATCATGTTTTGTAATGTGGAGGTTCAGAGTTAAAGAGGAATACCCCCAACGAGATGGATTGGCCAAGTGGCAGCATTGATGGACTCAAACGTGACAACAGTAGTGGTGTTGGCCCAGGATCAGGCAGTGTTTTGTTCTGCTATGCATAGTTTCGCTATAGGTCGGTACCAACTCGATGGCACCTAACAACAACCACCACTGATGTATTAGGTAACATAACCTAAATTTTCTTGAGTTTACATTTTATAACAAATGTATCATTGGAAAAATTGCTTCTGTGTCTATATGCCCAGACAGTTATCAACTCCTACTGAAGAATTTACTTTTAAGACTAACAAAATTCCGAAAGCCTTACCGTATTATATTCATATTGGATCCATAATTACTGCTCATTCCAAAAATTATGGAGAAAATCAAGTACACTATTTTCAATTTTAATCTAGTTGCATTCTTTTTTTCTTCCTGAGTTTGAAACAATAATTTGGTTCCCGTGTTCTTGGAGCCTTGGAGAACATCAATCATTTTCACAGTTGTAGGCAAAGTATTCAGAGGTAATAACATTTAAAGCACATTCCTTTTATATAATTCAATTTTTCTATTAGGCAACATTTTCTATGTAAACTGGGATGTTAAAATGATTTCAGTTGGAATTGAAGTAGAGTTTAAAATGTTTCAATTAAACATTAGAAGTCTCCAGTAGAAACGGCTCCAGTATTAAAGAAAATTAGCATCTTCTACATTTCATTTTCTTATTTATTCATTATAGCTAGTCAGTGACTTTTAATAGTTTATTCATTTCATTTTTATTTCATTTTCCCTTTCATTGATATCCAGCATCTATAAAATGTATAACATTATTTAATTAGGGCATGAGAGAAGGATCTAGTGTTAATGGTTTATAGAGAACCCTGAAATGCACAGTACTCATATGTGCAGTTTCTTAAATGACTCAGAGCCCGCTAGGAAAAGATAAGGACACTCCCTAATTATGGATGACTTTTATAACCTGAGTGACTTATCAATCCTATCGTGTCCTTGTGTGGCACTGTAGGATAATGCACTGGATCTTGAAGTCAGTTTGAACTGCGAGATCTGTTTGAACCCAAAAAGTAATTTTGATGTCAACTGCTGATTTCCTTAAAGATGCCAGACCTGCAGGCTAACATAATGCAGAATACAGAAAACTTTTCATAGTCTAGTTACAGTTCCCTTTTCCTGTGGCGGTGGTGGTAGTGGTTGTGTGCTGACAGTGAGTTCTGATTCATAGATGAGCCTGTATAGGGTTCCCAAAGCTGTAACTCTACAGAAACAGAAAGTCTCATCCTTCTCTCATTGAAGTTGTTAAAGACTTTATTTTGCTTGGATCAACAATTAACATTCATGGAAGCAGCAGTCAAGAAATCAAACGACTTATTGCATTAGGAAAATCTGCTGCACAAGACCTTTTTAAAGTGTTGAAGAGCAAAGATGTCAGCTTGAGGACTAAGGTGTGCCTGACCCAAGCCATGATATTTTCAATAACCTCATATGCATGCAAAAGCTTGACAGTGAATAAGGAAGACCATAGAAGAATTGATGCTTTTGAGTTCTGGTGTTGGAGGAGAATATTAAGAGTACCACAGGCTGCCAAAAGAACAAACAGATCTGTGTTGGAAGAAGTACAGCCTGAGTGCTCCTTAGAAGCCAGGATGGACAAACTTCATCTCTCATACTTTGGGTACATTAACTGCAGAGACCAGTCTCTGAGAAGGATATCATGTTTGGTAAAGAGAATGATCGGAGAAAATGAGGAAGACCCCTGATATGATGGTTTGGCACAGTGGTAGTGGCGATGGGCTCAGATCTAGCAATGTTTGTAAGGCTGGCCCAGGACTGGGCAGTGTTTTGTTCTGTTGTGCATAGTGTCATTATGAGTAGGTACTGGATGGCACCTAACTACTACTACTACTACAATCTCTTTGCCAAGGTTGCTATTGGAATTTATACTCTCAGTAGCTTCTGTACTGGACAGTCTAGGAAAGGTAGCCATGTTTGTGACTGCATTTTCTGTTTTTCTCCTGCTTTCCACAGAACAGAATCAGAAGTGTTTTCTCTGTTTAGTATGATTGTTTTTCTTGCTCTAAATTCATACAATGTAGATCATATTTCATTGCTTTAGTTTTCACCAAAAAAAAGTACAAATTTGAAGTATGTTTGTGTTTAGGTTTGTCTGTATCCTGTCCCATAGTTTCGATTTATAAGGATTAAAGTTTCTTCAAAATTTCATGTGTGAATTCACTTCAAGTTTTTCTAGGACAATGTCTATCAAAGTATCATGCCTAGAATAACAGCAGCATCAGAAATGCAAAGTCCTTATCCAGACTTGGAAATAGAGTTCAGAAACTTGAGTTCTTACAAGTGTTTCAGGTGACTATGATGAAAACTAAGTTTGACTACCACTATGTTAGAATATCAGTGGGAATTCTAATTCAAACAGCATGCATTGTATAAGAAAAACGGGCAGAGTTAAATTAAAATCATTATTGTTATTGCTGTTGTTGACCTTGATGGCAACTGACAGAGTCAATTAGATGGCAGCTAACAATTAGAGTCAATTAGATCATAAATGTGGTGGCTTGTATGTTACCATGGTGCTAGTAGCTATGTCACCTGTATTTCAAATACTAGCTGCATAATCAATAAAATGTACAGGTTTCATTGTACCTCTCAGACTATGACAGACTAGGAAAAATGTCTGTTGTACTACTTCTAAAAATTAGTAAGTGAAAACCTTAAAGCCACAACATAATAATGTTTGAGTTCCTTATTTTAGAAATTTCATCGGAGGGATCAGTCAATAGAATAACACATTTCATAGAAGGCCAGTGAGGTCAAAAGGAAATACTAAAAACAGCTATGGCCTGTGTAAAAGAAAAACCATAATTACTTCATTTGTTCATTCAAAGATATTCATTAGACATCTGTGATTTTGAGTCACTGAAGTTGTAAGACAATTATAGAATCATAAGAAAAATAGAAATAGCTCTGTGCTTTTCAAGCTTGCAATATTATGAAGATGACCAGTAATAACCAAAACAAAGCACAAGAAAAATATAATTATACATTTCATTATTTTAAATAAAAGCAATGTGTAAGATGCTATGAAATAGTGTTTATTTTTTTAATGTAATTTAGACTCAGAGATCAGATAAAGTTTTCCAGGGGAATATATAGGAGGGGGAGTTCATAAAGTTAATGGAAGATGGAATTAAAAGATAATACAAATCTCCCACAAGTTTTTTGAGGCCCCCTTGCACTCCCAATATGACTTGGAAAATGAGCTATATTGACCCAGGCAATGGTATAGCAAAATGGATGAGTAGAGAAGGAAGAAGGTAGAGTAACTGTTTTATATCCAGGAAAAAGGAATAGAAAAACATCTGAAATAGCCCTGAATTGGGAGAAATGCTGGTATGTTCAAATCAATAAATGTAGTATATGCTCTGATGTCATGCTAGGTTAATTGGAGGGTTAGCAAAAAAAGAGGAAGTCCCCAAAACGACATGTTCTGAAGTACTACATAGATTTCCCGTAGAATAGAGGCACTGTCCTAGCCAACTTGTTTAGTTTGGGGTAATTCTAAATGATCATCAAGTTCCACAGTTCCCTGTGGTATCAAGTAAGCACTTCGTTGTAACTGCATCACTGTTCGGTATCTCCCTCTGCCCTATTCTGCTTCTTTCATTCCCATTCCATAATAAACATTTTGAGCTCAAATATATTCTCAGAATCTGTTTCTAAGGAATGTGACCCAAAGCAAGAAAAGGTTCATTGTGTCAGAAAAGTAATTACAAATGGGCAGCTTTGTATGAGATGGGTCCAGGCAGTTAGAAGAAAATAAATGCAAACTCATGTTAAAGAAAATTAATTTTCTTCTAATTGCAATAGAAAACCATTAAAAAGAGGGATGATCAAGTACTGTTTAAGATGGTCATTCTAGTTACAGAATGGATAAAGATTGGGGATGCATTCTTCTTATATGTTGATCTAAAATAATTTTCATGGTTTTCTTCCTTATATGATATTCTATTCTTAAAATTATATTGTCTTGCATATTATGATTTTCTATCATTGCATTCATGGAACAAGAATGAAATCCAAGTTCCTTGGAAAAAAGATGAGTTTTTACATTTTTAATTTTCATAACAATTTACCATGATTCTGAAAACATAGTAAATGATCGATACCAAAATTTAAATAACAGTTGCTTTGGACACATGGGTTGCCAGTAAGGCGTTGGCTCTCCACAGGAAGCTTCATCTGTCCTCATTATTTTCGGATGTTCACTGAAGCAGCATGCAGTCAGCTCTTTAGGTTTGGCAAGCACAAGGGCTGAATGGATCAACATACTAAGAATAGATTTGTCTCATGGGAGCAGGCTCACATTAACCAAGACACCAGAGACAGGTGTTTAATGCTTGAACTCAGTGGATCATCGAATTTTCTTTCCTTAAGCAAGCTACTTTAAAGACACGAATATGACTTCCTGTCTATTTATATGTTAGATAAAGAAGTCAAATTACAATAGAAGTGTGTTTAGCAAAAACAGACTTATAATAAAGAAAGTCACTGTGAGATTTAAATGTTTAAAAGCATCCTAATTAATTCACATTCAAAATATGGATTTTTCTGCCATTAAGACCAGAGAACAAGTATATTCATTCTTAAGAGCATGTTCAAAATTTGCTTTATGTTTCTAAAATAGATTCCTCTTCAGAGAAATACGCTTTTTCTTAATTTTTTTAATTACTTTAACAAGGTGCTATTTAGCTAGAGGAAATCCTGGAGTCCTACTGAGGTGCTTAGGATAAGCTCTGGACTGAAAGGTTGGTTTGAATTGAATGACTGGTGGTTCAAAGTCACCAGCTGTTCTTCAGAAACCTGATACAGCTTCACTATGAGTAGGAGTCAACTCTTCAACACTTAACAAGAAGGAGCTCATGTAATACGCACTGAATCGCTAACCGCAGGTTGGCAATTCAAAGCCACAGCCACAGTATTGGAGAAAGATGAGGATTTCTACCTCCTTATGAATTACAGCCTCAGAAAGTCTATATTGGAGTCCTGGTATGGGATAAAGAACTGCAAGGTTGATTTGAACCGCAAGGTTGGTGGTTCAAACTTGCCAATCGCTCCTTGCAAACCCTATACAGGGTTGCTAAAAGTCACAACCAGTTTGATAGTACTTAACAGCAACAAGGAACTCCGGTAGCGTAGTGGTTAAGAATCAGGCTGCTAACCTCAAGGTCAGCAGTTTGAAACTACCAGTGGTTCTGTGAGAAAAAGATGAGGTGTTGTGCTCCTGTAATGATTTACAGCCTCAGAAACCTTGTGCAGGGTCACTATGAGTCAGAACCTACTCCATGGTACTTAATAACAACAGCAAGAATGAGTAGGAGGGTTTTGTATTAGGGTAATTTCATATATTTAAAATTGATTTCTCTATCTCAGACATGACTTTGTTTATGATAATTTAATGTTGTTGTTATTTGTCATTTACTAAATTCTGACTCATGGTGATGATGTGCATGAAGAACACAACTGCTCCATAGGTATTTTAAAGCTGGGAACTTTCAGAAGCAATTCACCAGGCCTAGCTTCAGAGACACTTCTGAGTAGGTTTGAACCACCAACTTTTGTGTTAGTAGATGAACACATTAATATTTACACAGCCAGAGAGTCATTATCAAGTTAGAATTTCATTTTTTTCTCATTTATATATATTATACTATGACTAATATAAAAAGGGAGTCCTGGTGTGGTGCTGTGGGCTAATGCGCTGGACTGCAAAGTCCTTTTTAACAGTTCAAGCTCACTAGTCGCTCCTTGGAAACCATATGCAGGATCACTATGGGTCAGAACTGACTCGACAGTTATAGTAGGTAATATCTTTTCTTTTTAAGTTTTTATTGTGAATTATGTTAGAGTTTACATGGGAGAACATTAGCTTTATATTCATACTGTCGTATATCATTTCATTGCAATGATTACAATCCCCTCCATGCATCATCAAACAACCAAAGGGTATACACTGCAAGCCTGTCCCCCAGTCACCAGCACACAACCCTTCTCCCTCTCTGAGTCCAGAGTCCCCAGCCACAACATCTCTCCATGTCATCATCTCTGCCTCCATTTCTGGCATCATCGTTTCTCTGGGTAGGGTCCTGAACTCCACTCCTTTCTTTTGATGGTCCCAGGGACCTTCACTCCTGGACTGCAAAATGAGCCACTCCCCTCCTTTTTTTACAAAATGTCAACCTTTACCTTTTCAACCCTCACAGTCAGTCCTGATGGTAATTATTCATTACTGTGCCACAAGACTCTTATCCCCATCTCCTTTCATCAGCTCCATCCAGGCAGATTGGATGCCACTCAGTGGAGATTCTACCTTCCCCCCTGGAACTTCTTGAAAGCTTGTAAGCCAGTCACTTCTTGCTTTTGTAGCCCCCCATCCCACCCCATTTTAGGTAGCCAATGTCTAAGCTGCCCATCTCTGTCCACCCTACATACCAAGGGGGTGGGAATGATCCTTGCTATAAAGATTTGTTCCCTCTTTTGAGCTACTATATCCATAGTTGTAGGTCATGTTCATCAAATTGTAGCAGATTACTCTTTTTTTCTTCTTTCTTCTTCTAGTTGAGTTCTGATCATCCAGCCCTTGAAGCCAGGTCAAGTGGGTACTCCTCAAGTATGGGTGTTCTTGTGCATCTCCCTTCATCTCATATTAGCTGAACACTTCACTGTCTGCTCTAGTCCTCTATGGCCATGTCTCTGGACCCAGGAATCTCTGAGTTTTGCCATACTGCTGGCCAACCAGGTCTCAACCTGCTTTCATAGGAGTCTATTGAACATAGTTGGACTTAGTTCACAACTTCATTGCTGTTTTTTCCCTACTTCCACTTATTTGTAATCAATGTGGTCACCAGCCAGACCACATGCCTGCTTGTGTATCCTCTTTGAGCCTTTTGGAAGGAGGTTTACCTTGAGGGGACCTGACCACTTGCCTTGATGTCTTTCAGGTGAACAACTAGCTTGTTCTTGTAGTAGTGAATCGGCTGGCCATTATTGTTTTTTAAATTTTTCCTGTTGGTCTTTCTTTCAAGAAATATCTTCTGTTCTTCTAGCCATTCCAGGCTGGTCTGCTTGTCCTTTCAAGAGGAAATTTCTCACCTCAAATGATTCTGGATGTGATTCAGGATTCCACCTATGGTTTTATGCAATGCAAAGGATATGCAGGAAGCCTCCTTCACTGCGCAAGTTCTAGACCCATTTTAGATATTCCAATCAGTTATAGGCTGAAGAAGGACCTACAAGCTTTCTACGTTGTTTCTGGCTATTCATTGCTCTCCCCATCAAGTGTCTATTTTACAATGGGTAGGCAAGGGAAACCAAGATTCAAAAGACAGTCAATCATCTTAACATTATTTCCCCTCTTTCACCCATTCCAACCATGCCTCAATCCTTGTTCCCAGAGCCCTGTTGTTCCAAGGTTGTGCATACATCATTATTTGCCTCTGTCCCACTTGGTCCATACAAACCTGTCTAACTATTTTCCCATCTGTCTTGTTCATCTTTTCCCCATCCCCTTCTTGTGCATTACCCCACCCCCCAGCACCCAAGCTTTCCTGTGTCTATTCCTTACCCTGTTTTCCACCTTCCCCTCTATCATCTCAACTTGCCCCATACATCTTGGTAACCAGCAAATAATTTTTTTTTCCCCTTTTAGTGTGAGTTATTCTTCTTAATTTTTTACAGTAATGGTCCTATGTAGTATTTCTCCTTTTGTAACTGACCAACTTCACTCAGCATAATGTCCTCAAGGTTCATCCATGTTATGTGGTGGCTTGCAGCTTCCTTGTATTCTTCAAGGTAGCATAATATGCCATTGTATGTGTGTACCACAGTTTGTTTATCCATTCTTCAGTTGATGGACACTTAGGCTGTCTCCATCTATTTGCTATTGTAAACAGTGCTGCTATGAACACTGGTGTGCTATATCTACTTGTGTTATGGCTCATATTTCTTGTGGATAAATACCAAATAGAGGAATTGCTGGAAATAAGGTATTTCTATTTTCTTCAACTATCTCCTCTGTGGACTTTTGTGATTCTTCCTCTTCCGGAATGCCAATAATTCTTAAGTTATTTCTGTTCATGCTATCTAACATGAATCTTAGACCTTCTTCTGATTTTTTAATACTTTTTGTCTGTGTGCTCTTCTATCTTAGTAGTATTGAGAGATTTGTCTACCAGATCACCAGTTCTGGCTTCCATTTCTTCAGTTCTACACCTTTGCTCTTTCAGTGTAATGTCCATTTCTGATATGCTATTATTTATTGTTTGGACCACTTTCCGTAGGTTTTGAATTGTTTCCAATGCTGTATCTATCTTATTTGATTGTTCCTGTAGTGCTTTCCTGACTTCTTCCTTATTTTTCTCAACTCCATTGTGAAGTGTTTTGATACATTTTATACTAATTTTTCTGAATTCCTTCTTAGGCATTTCCAAGGCCTACGATCTTTCCAGTATGGAGAGTAGATCTACCTCTAGGTCATTTGGCTCAGTCACTTTATCTTGTTTCTGGACGTGTGCTGATATGGTCATCTGCTTCTGCTTCTTGGGCATGTTCAGTAGTTAACTGTGGCCTTAATACTTAATTGAGTGTGTGCTTTGGTATTTTTTATGCTTTCTGATTGCCTCCAGGTAGATGTGATCAGGAGATGGGCTTTCCTTTTCACTCTTCTTATTATTCAACTCAGAGTAACTATCACAGGTATGGTCTGCCTACCTGTTGTATGGCAGTTGATATTGGTTCTTGCCTGGATTGTGGGTTTTTATAGGGTGTGATTGTAGCTTAACTATATGGCAGCAATTGCTGTTTCTTCTTGGATAATATAAGGAGAGAAAGAACCCCTAAAGGTAAAGAGGGGACCAAAAACAAAACAACAACATCAGAAAAAAAACAGATTGGATACTGTAGTCTATAATTGCATAAAAGAGAGAAGAGAGAACAAAAATTTGTAACCTAATATGAATATTACTATAATACCCCCTTTCAGCCTCTTGCCTTCAAGGCTGCCTGAGAAATTTCAAGATGCCACTGTTGGCTGTTATGATGTAACCCAGGATATGCTTTTCAGTCTGTTTCATTTTTAGTCTGTCTCCCCTGCTCCACAATCCCTGTTCTGGCCTTTTTCCTTGTGATAAACTGTTCAGGGCTGACTGTGGCCTTTTGTGCTGCCATTTTGTTTTAAGTGGAATCTGTCCCTTTAAATTTTGAGGAGATCTGTGCTCATGCCTAGTAGAACCCTCTGGGAGTATGGGGGGTTGTCCACTTGATCAGGTGATCAGGCACCCCCTTTAATAACCAGAATGGAGGTACACAGGCAGCCAGAGGCCAATGAACAGATACAACAACAACAACAACAACAACATAAGAATGTCCACACCTTTATCTTCAAGGTTCCAGCATGCATCAAATGTGGTAGCTCTGATCATTCCCCCACTTGGTCGCACTGCTTTTGCCCAAAAAGGTGACTCCAGACTGCTGAGCCCGGCAGATTCGAAAGTATGAGATTTCTTGCTTCTGCTACAATTCCACTGGCTATAAGCCTTCAAACTTCTTAAATATACCTATATATGTGGTTTAAGGAGCTCTGGTAGTGTAGTGGTTACAAATCGGGCTGTGAACCGCAAGGTCAGCAGTTCCAAACTACCAGCTGTTCCACGGGAGAAAGATGAGGCTTCCTGCTCCCTTAAAGATTTACAGCCTTGGAAACCCTGTACAGGGTCTCTAAGAGTCGCTTCCGACTCCATGGCATATAACCACCACCACCATATATGTGGTTCAGCGTTTTAGAACTATCCCCTGAAACTGCTTCATCTGGTATGCTGTGTTACTGCTGACAGAGATCCTCACTGCACTTCTACCCTATCGGCCAGCAAGCCCTGCCTCCTCAGTAGGTAATATCTTTTGAAATACATATATTAGTGAGATAATACTGAGTAACATAACATATGATTCTCAAATAGATGAAGACAATGGTGATAAAAAGCACTTTTCTATAAAGTAATGCAATATTTATTGAATACTAATTATCTGAATTTTTGTACTAGCTAGAACAGCAAAAAAATTACCATGTTAAGGTTTAGAGTCATATGAAGAAGGTTAAAATTATGATTTCCCAAGAAACTTTTGAATATTCCCCAGTGGATCTCCTTTGTTTCTATCAAAAGTGGGGAGAAAATTATCAAGTGATATTATAGTGTTCATGTTTATTCAGGGTAGTAACTAAATTATCTAATGTAGTCCTGATATTCCCAAGTTGTATGGAAAATAGAAATTTATCCTTTCAAGATCAGACATTTTTTTATTCTCAATTGGTCAATAATTAATTGACCAAGTGTAGTATTTCAAGGATATAATTTAATTTTGACCAGAAATTAAACAAGGAAAAAAGGCTACAAATTAAAGCAAAGCAATACGGGGAATAGCAGTGTGATATATTAAAATAAATGAGGATCTATCAAACCTGAGGACTATAATTATTGGATGATTCATCTACTATCTCTGCTTATTAGATTTTTTTAATCTGTAAAAAGGAAGTGAATAGCCTGTATTCTCCATACAACAACTTTCTTATTGAGGCTAATTGAAATAATATATACAAACCTTATACAAACGTTAGTGAATGATATTTTTGTTAGTAAGAAAGGGACAAATTAATGGTTAATATAAAACACTGCTACACAAAATTATATTGGTAATACTTATAATAAAATCAAGACATCTAAACTATGACAACATTAAACCTACTTAGTACTAGGAAAATCAGACAAAATGAGGACTAAGAATGAATTAACTCTATATTACATTACTTTTAAAGGTAACATGTTGTTTGTTGTAGGACTACAAAGGTAACATAGAGTTAATATATTACTTTTACTTTTAAAACAAACAATTGAATGTCAAATATTTTGCTTTGTGAGTCTGAAAATAGACTATACTGACACAAGCATATTTGCTTATGAAGGGCTAGAATATGTAAAATTTAGACCCCCAAGGAGATGGATTGACAGAATGGCAGCAGCAAGGAACTCAAATCTAGTAACAGTTGTGAGGTGAGGATGGTACAGGAGTAGCCACTGTTTTGTTCTATTTTGCATAGGGTTGCTATGAGTCAGAACCAACTCAATGGCATTTAACAACATTATTTTTGTTTTGCTATTTCATTTTAGTTTTGTGTGATTTAAGATTAAAACTCAGTAACGAATCCATTTGTTCCTTGGCCTTCATTTTCTGCATGCACAGGCACACTCAAGTCAACCTTTATATGAATGTAGAACAGATTTGTTTTATATACTTTTGCTGCCAAATGTAGTAGTTACTAAGCCTTTCCTTCTTGGTTCACTGCTTATGTATAATGCAAATGCTGTGATAGCTCAGCAAGATATCATACGACATAAATGTCAGATTGATTCAATGATAGTATTTGCAGTGTTGGAATTTTGTTTTTTTGCATTTGAAAGCATAGATGATGAGATGTTCAAAACATGGCTGAGTCAAGCAGAAACTTCCAATAGAAATGGTTTCATCAACAGTGCCATGTAATTATCTCTCTAATGTCATCTCACGAAACCATTGCCAAAATAAGCTTTCTAAACACATTTCATCCTGCCACCCTACTGCTCAAGGATGTGAGGATGATCCATTCTGCTTACCCCTTCAAGTTATAAACTCATTTTTCATATATTTATTAACTCCAAGAATACTTATTGAGTTCTTAATACAGTAGAATTAATCTAGTGACTAATTGTGCAGTGATGATTACCACAGCCTTGGATTGTATTTGCCAAATCCTATAGTATCTATGTTCAATCTATGTGATTCAAATTTATTTATGGTTATA
The DNA here is from genome assembly GCF_000296735.1 of Chrysochloris asiatica. Classification (NCBI taxonomy): domain Eukaryota; kingdom Metazoa; phylum Chordata; class Mammalia; order Afrosoricida; family Chrysochloridae; genus Chrysochloris; species Chrysochloris asiatica. The sequence goes on along the minus strand of NW_006408561.1, from coordinate 9,536,312 downwards.
CTATTTGATTCAAAATATTAAATCAACTATTAAGTTCAAAATATTAAATCAAAACCAAATCAACAGTTGAGTTGATTCTGACTCTAGAAACATTGTATGTGAAAAGTAGAAATGAACTTTCTTGAGAAGCAGATTTCCAGGCCTTTCTTCCAAGACACATGCAGATGAATTTAAGCTGCCAATCTTTTATTAGTAGCCAAGCTCTTAACTATTTGAGGTACCCAGGAGCTCCTATATCCTGACTGCTCTTTACTTATTAAATGAAAATTTTAAATTCTGCCTTTTGCCAGACTCTTAAAGCTTCTTAAAATACTCATTTCCCTTTGTTCAGCCCATACAAGTTATAGTAATTGATAAATACTATTTTATCTGAAAATCTTACTTCTTACCTTTGTACACCACAGTCTTATTGAACACTTAAATATTTACAATATTTCAACATCTGTTGATTTTTCCATTTTAATTTTGTCAAGGGGTAAGGAAATGGTTATATTATTCTAATGTACCTACTTAAGTTTCTTCTTAATTTCATGGTATTTATTGAGTGTCTAATGAACATCTATATAATTTCTACCACTCGTCTGTCGGTTTGTCATACTGTGGTGGCTTGTGAGTTTCTGTGATTCTGGAAGCTATGCCATGGGTATTTTAAATACCAGTAGGGTCACATATGTTGAACAGGTTTCAGATGAGCTTCCATACAAAGACAGACTAGGAAGGAGTGACAAACTATTTCCAAATATTTAGTCACTGAAAACTTTATGAATAGCACAGAAACACTGTCAAATATAGTGCCAGAAAATGAGCTTCTCAGGTTGGAAGGCACTCAAAATACGATTGAGGAAGAGCTCCTTCCTCAAACTACAGTTTAATGTGATGACACAAATGGAGTAAACCCCATGGGAGAAAAGCCTACAGAACCTTCGTTTGCTGATGGGGCACAACTCAAAATGAAGAGAAATAGCTGTAAACATATATTAATAATAGGAACATGGACTGTATGAAGTATGAATCTAGGAAAATTAGAAAATTTCAAAAATTAAATGGCACACATAAACATCGATATCTTAGGCATTAGTGAGCTGAAATAGACTGGCATTGGCCATTTTGAATCTGACAACCACATGGTTTACAATGCCGGGAATGACAAATTGAAGAGGAATGGTGTTGCATTCATTGTCAGAAAGAACATCTCCAGATCAGTCATGAGGTACAACGCTGTCTGTAATAGGATAATATCCATGCGCCTACAGGGAAGACCAGTTAATCCCAATATTATTCAAATTTATGCACCAACCACTAAAGCCAATGAGGATGAAATAGAAGAATTCTACCAACTTCTTCAATCTAAAATTGATAAAACATACAATCAAGATGAATTGATCATTAGTGGTGATTGGATTGCAAAGGGCTGAGTGAAAAGAGGATCAGTAGTTGGAAAATATCCTTGGTGATAGAAATGATGTTTGAGATCACATGATAGAGTTCTGCAAAATCAATGATTTGTTCATGTCAAATATCTTCTTTAGACAGCATGTTGTTGTTTAGTGCTATCGAGTCAGTTCCAACCCATAGCGACCCTGAACAGGATTTCCGAGGCTGTAAATGTTTATGGGAGCAGAATGCCTCATCTTTCTCCTGTGGAGCAGTTAGTAGTTTTGAACTGCTGACCTTGTGGTTTGCAGCCCGATTTGTAACCACTACGCTACCAGAGCTCCTTCAGACAGTATAAGAGATGACTATATACATGGACCTCACTAGATGGAATATATAGAAATCAAACCGACTACATCTTCAGAAAGAGACAATGGAAAAGCTCCATATCATCAGTCAAAACAAGGCCAGGGACAGACTGTGGAACATACCATCAATTGCTCGTATGCAAATTCAAATTGAAATTGAAGAAAATGAAAACAAGTCCACGAGAGCCAAAATATGACCTTGAATATATTCCACCTGAATTTAGAGATCATCTGAAGAACAGATTTGACACATTAAACACTAAAGACTGAAGATCAGAGGGTTGTGGAATGACATCAAGAACATCATACACGAAGAAACCAAAAAGTCATTAAGAAGACAAGAAAGAAGGAAAAGATCAAAATGGATGTCAGAAGAGATACTGAATCTGGCTCTCCAGAGTAGATATGCTAAAGCAAATATAAGAAATGAGGAGGTACAAGAGCTGAACAATAAATTTCAAAGGTCAACTTGAGAAAATAAAGTCAAATATTACAACAAAATGTACAAAGATCTGGAGTCAGAAAACCAAAAAGGAAGAAGACGTTCAGCATTTCTCAAGTTGGGGGAACTGAAGAAAAAAATTCAAGCCTTGACTTTTGTTATTGAAGGATTCTCTGAGCAAATTACTGAATGATGCAGAAAGCATCGAAAGAAGATGGAAGGAATACACAGAAGATGGAAGGATTACACAGGAATAATGATCGATACATCTAGAAATATTTCATTTCATTTTTGACAATTTCTATTAATGGTTGAAGTTAAACCATTTCAATAGGTAGCTCATGATTAAGAGCCTATGGTATTGAAGGAGGAAGTCCAAGGTGCATTGAAGGAATTGGCAAAGAACAAGGCACTAAGAACTGTTGGAATAAAAATTGAAATCTTTCAAGACAGTGAGGTAGCACTGGAGGCACTTACTCATCTATGACAAGAAATTTGGAAGACAGCTATCTGGCCAACTGATTGGAAGAGATCCGTATTTGTGCCAATTCCAAAGACAGGTTACCCAACGGAATGCGGAAGTCATTGGACAATATCTGTGATATCCCATGTGAGAAAGTTTTACTAAAGGTAATATAGAAACAGCTGCAAGTATACATTGACAGAGAACTTCCATTGGTTCAAGCCAGGTTCAGAAGAGGTCGTGGAACGAGGAGTATCCTTGTTGATGTCCGATGGATCTTGGATGAAAGCAGAGAATATCAGAAAGATGCTTACCTGTGCTTTATTGACTATGCAAAGGTTTTTAATTGTGACATCATGACAAGCTATGGACAACATTATGAAGTATGAGCATTCCGGAATGCTTAATTGTGCTCATGAGGAATCTGTACTGGCCCAAGAGAGAGATTCCTCATGAGCACAATTAAGTGTTCCGGAAAACTCATACTCATGTTCAAACAGAACATGGGAACACTGAATAGTTTCAAATTAAGACTGTTGTGCGACAAGGTGGTATTCTTTCACCATACTCATTCAACCTGTATGCTGAGCAAATAATCTGAGAAGCTGGGTTATATGAAGAAAATCATGGCTTCAGGATTGGAGGAAGACAAATTAACAACCTGAGATATGCAGATAATAACAACCTTGCTTCCTGAAAGTGAAGAAGACTTAAAATATTTACTGATGAAGATCAAAGAGCACAGCCTTCATTATGGATTGCATCTCAATGTCAAGAAAACAAAAAATCCTCACCACTGGACCAATAAACAACATTCTTATCCACAGAGAACCGATTGAAGTTGTCAAGGACTTCGCTCTTCTTGGATCAACTATCAACACTCATGGAAGCAGCAGTCAAGAAATCAAATAATGCATTGCATTAGGCAAATTTGCGGCACAAGACCTTTTTAAAGTGTTGAAGAGCAAAGGTGTCAGCTTGAGGACTAAGGTGCGCCTGATCCAACCCCTGGTATTTTCAATAACCTCATATACATGCAAAAGCTGGACAGAGAATAAGGAAGACTATAGAAGAATTAATGCTTTTGAATTACAATGTTGGAGGAGAATATTGAATGCTCCATGGGCTGGCAAAAGAACCCTCAGATCTCTGATGGAAGAAGTGCAACTTAAGTGCTCCTTGGAGGCCAAGATGGCCAAACTTCGACTCTCATTTTTTGGACATATTTTCAGGAGGGACCCATCGCTGGAGAAGATATCATGTTTGGTATATTGGAGGGTCAGAGAAAAAGAGAAATACCCCCAACAAGATGGATTGACAAAGTGGCGGCATCAATGGGCTCAAGCGTGGTAATAATAGTGAGGTTAGCCCAGGATCAGGCAGTGTTTTGTTATGTTGTGTATAAGGTCACTCTGAGTTGGTACCGACTCAATGGCACCTAACAACAACAATGAACATCTGGGTGATCTCTAAAATCAGAAGGCACTTTGAATGTACAAATTTAAACATATTTAAAATGAAAACATCTTATTAACTTCTAAAAAATAAGTAAGTAAATTTAAATATTAGGGCTTTCTGCTCTTGTATGTTAATCATTTTAATGATATATTCAAGAAATAAGCATGCCCTTAATCAGGTTGAAAACTTAATACTTAAATTACAACATGAACTCTGTTGCATTAACTAATGAAGTAATTATATATACAGTACTTAGTTCTATATAGAATTTTTATTATTTTCCCAGTCTCAGTTTTTGTTTTTAATAAAAATTGAGAAGTCATATTTTGAGCCAGCATCTCAAACTTTGGAGCATGTAATCAAGAGGTATCTCAGCTTAATTAAAGTACATGTAAAATCAGTCATTATGCTTCATTTTAGAACATTTCAATCTTACAAAAATTGTCTGATGTGCAGTTCTTTTCTTTTAACCTCCATATGAAATTTCCTTTATATGATGAGGTATGCAGATGTATAAAAATGTGTAAATATCTTCAATATGAATAGCCAGAGGAAGTAATTTCTCAGAGTTTTGAATATTTCATTTGGCATTTGGAAGAAAACAACAAGCAATTGTTTTGAAAAATGGAATTTTGGCCTAGTTCTGATATTCGTATTTTAGGAAAATAATTAAAGTATATTCTTACACAAAACTGAGCATTTGCTTCTAGGCGGCTCTAACTATATCCTTGAATTTCCATTAATAAAGTGAATTATAAAAGAGCTCTTGTAATTTCTGCATACAGCCCTGTCTTCCAGAGACTAAATTTTCCCAGTGTGATTAATGAGCATTTTATAATCTTCCTTGCTTTTCTTTTTTTCTGAGTAACATCTATTTCAACATATGGTATAACAGAAACTTTCCTATGGAACTGAGCAACCAGGTAGATAAAAAATAATATTGTGGAGTTAATTTCCCATAGAATCCTTTATCAGTATATGATTATTAGCCTGAAAGGTATACTAACTCTTCTAATTCTATGGTTCAAGGATTTTATCCCATTGTGCTTTTAAAATTTTTCTTTGGAACATTTATAGTACATTCCATCTTCAAAATATTTTAAAACTGTCAATTAGCTAGTACTTAAACCACTTTGAGGTATGTAACCATTGTTACCTCATTTTACAACTGGGAAAAGAATAGTAAATTAGTGAAAAAGAATGGTTAGTGAGTGCAGCTCATCTATGAAACAGAATAGGATATGCACTTGATCTCAAAGTTGGTTTGAACTGCAAAGTCAGTAGTTCAAACTTACCAACCACTCCTTGGAAACCCTATATAGGGTCACGTAAGTCAGATCTGACTCAATGGCACTTAACAACAACATCCTCAACGACATACACACACAAATATGTGTGTGTGCCTGGAGGATACAAATGTAAACATCTAGAATTATTAAAATAAGTTTTAAGCTACATGAGTAAAATACAAAGAAGACAGAGAAAGAGAAATAAGAGAGACTACCTTCTAAATAAACTGAGCAGTGAAACGATTAATGATCAAGAGACATTTAAACAATCTTTAAATTATTTTCCTTTTTATTTCTAGTCATACAACTGTAGTGTGTTAGTTGGTTCCAACTCATAGAGACTCTTTATAGGGTTTCCTGAGGCTGTAAATCTTTACTGGAGCAGAAACCTTCATTTTGCTCCAGAGGAACAACTGGTAGGTTTGAACTGCTTACCTTAGGGTTGGCATCCCAGTTTGTAATCCATTATAATACCAGGTCCCTGGTAATACACCTCTGTGTGATGTCAAAAATCATCTGTCTCAAATATTTCATTTACCACAAAAGTTAACACGCCTCGATTCTTTCTCTATGAGGGAATTATATGGATTAAAAAGATAATGAAATTTCCCCAAGTTTTTTGAAGATCCCTCATAAACATCTCCTAAATTTATTTTCTAACATTAAAAATTCATTATGTAGTTTTCCTTGTTTAGAATTTTAGAAAAACTCATTAACAAGAAAATTTTAAATAATGTTGATAAGGTAAGGTGTATTTTGTTAGCCAAGATAATTTTTACTTTCAGACAAATTTGGAAAAATTGATTAAGAAGGATAAAATCTAGGATATTTTCATTGCAAACAAGGTCTTCCTGTCCTTTTCTTTTCTCTCTAGCCTCACTGAGACTTGCCCACTTGATACTATATATTTATAAAAAAAATATCTTATCATTAGTCATTCTTTGCTAAAACCATATTTTGGAAAATGTTGGTGCCTTAGGCTTGGTTCTCTAGAGAAGTAAAACTAGTGAAGCTTATATATATAAAGAGAAGTTTATATGTTTATAAACGTACAGTTGTAAAAGTGGGCAAGTCAAAGTATGTGGGTGAGATGTCAGGATGGAGGGTTCTAATTCATGTAGCTGCAGGGCTGATAAACCAAGATAGGCAGGCCAGAGTGTAGGCAGGCAAGGTGAGCAGGTAAGATGGCAGGATGCTGATGACTCCCAGGATTCAGCAGAGCAGGACACTGGTTCAAGTCCAAATAATCAGAGGTTGCATGATGAGCAGATGCAATGTCCAGACACAGCTAAAAGCATCAAACTCTGCCTGAGATTTCAATATATTGGAAGCAGATCATATGGTTAATAAACCTCCTCTCAATTAAATGACTGCTCATAAAAGATCTCATCAGAGAAGTGATTGCCTTATGTTTATCTCTTCATGGAGAATGACTTCATCTTAACTGCCAAACCACTGAGAATCCTGGCCCCGCCAAGTTGACAAAAATCTTAAATGTCATAGTCCATCTCTTATTAACTTGGCACCTGTATGTTGTTGTGTGCTATTGAGTCAGTTTTGACTCAGACCTTGTATAGTGTTTCTGAGAATGGTTGGTGAGTTTGAACATCTGACTTTGCAATTAGCAAGGTTAGCAGTCTAGTGCTTATCCTATAGTGCCACATCTCCTTAAACCACACATAATTTCTTTAAAAAGATATGATGGCATCTAAGAACAATAACAGTATAGTTATACTTGTGCCTGACATAATACACCTAACATGCATGAAACTGAGAATACACTAACTCCATTTACATCTTATATTGTGTAAGTGAACAAAATGAAAATATTTGATGCACAATGAAAAAATACTGGTTATAATGGTTAGGGTTCTGTGTCCACTTGACTAGGCCATAATTTCTAGAGGTTTGTCAGTTTGGATGTGCTTATTCCCAAGGTGATGAAACCTAATACAGGCATAGTTAACTCTATGCAGAGTAGCAATGAGTAGTCAATCAACTGAAGGGATGCTTCCTTTGGGTGTGGCCTGCCCCAATATAATGGACACAGGAATGACTCTTTCTCTCTCGTCTATCGGGGACCTGTTAGCCATTTCATACACTTGTTAGCCATTTCCTTGATAATAAACTTCTATCTCTCTCTCTATACACATATATGTTCACTTGTTTTACTTCTCTAGAAAACCAGGCCTAGAAAAATACTGAAAAATTATAGTCCTAGTTTCTGCACCTGGCCACATAGAGCTGCCTTCTTCTGCTACTCATCTATACCAATTCTGTACTTCTTTTGCCTTCAGGAATAACCTTAGCTGGATTTGGATCTTTACCTGATAGGATGACCTAACCATACATTCCTGAAGGCTCGGAACCATGAGTAGACATGTCAGAATTGAATTGCCATTTTTTACCATTGACTTGTATCACAGAGCATAGTAATATGAAGTGCCATCCTAAGAAATCTCCTGGATTCTACACATATTTTTACTTCCATTATTTAATGTCAATCTGATTTCCCCTTGGTAATACAATGACCTAATAAAATGACTCGCTTCTTTATCTGTTGATCCAGGGGGATGAGAGGCCTGAAGTGGCCAGTGGTAATGCCTAACTTTCAATTTAATGTAATTAGTGTTCTTTCTCCTTGTGGAAGCATTCTTCCTGTTGGAACTAAAGCCTCTAAATTCAAAGACCACAAAGTAACAGGAAAAGGAAGCAAAAATTTTGCAAGTGGGAAACCAAGAGCAATAGTGATTTGCTCTTGCACTCCCACTCATTTGTACCTGGACCTGTGAATCCTGGATTTTGAAGAAACAGCACTGTATATTGGATGATAGTTTGCAGAATATATAGCCTCTGGAGGAACACTCTCCCAACCCTGTAAGGTATAGCCACCTAACTTTCACTGTGATTGTATTTTAGAAGGCCAGTCCACAATTCTTATCGAGTCAGCTGCCTAGGGATGATGTGAAGTCCAGTGAATTCCATAAGCACGAACACTTTGCCACACTTCATTTTCTGTAAAGTGAGTCCCTTGGTTTGAGATAATGCTGAATGTGAAAGTATGTGGTGGATAAGGCAGCCTGTGGGTTCACAGGTGGTAGTTTTGGCAAAAGCATTGTGTGCAGAGAAGGCAAATCCTTATTCAATATAATTGTCTATTCCAGTAAGCACAAAATATTGCCCTTTCCACAATAGAAGTTGTCAGATATAATTAACCTACCACAAGGTTGTTGGCTGATTTACCTGAAGAACGGATCCACATCATAGAATCAGCTGCTGGTAGATTGAGCACTCAGCAGTTGCTACAGCCAAGTCAGCCTTGGGGACTTGTCACCATGATCATTTTGTTCATGAGCCCTTTGGGCAATAACAGGAACAGATGAGGAAGGAGATGACTGTTTTCCACTGAACATGTCATTTTATTCACTTGATTGTCAAAATCGTCCTCTGCTAAGCATTCACATGAAATACAAATATCTTTACTTTCTTTGGCCTATTCAGAGTGGTCTATTCTCATGTCTCTTCCCTACACCTCCTTGTTAACCAATTTTCCAGTCATGCTTCTTCCAAGTCCCTGACCATCCAGCCAAGCATTGACCATACATAGCCCGTGAATCAATATACAGTTGCACATCTAACTATTTCTCTCTTCAAGCAAAATGAGAAACCAGATATACTACTCAATGTTGTGTCCACTGGAAGGAAACCTTTCCCTTCATCACTGTCCTTCAGAGAGGTTACAGAAGGAGTCTGTCATTCTACTGAAGTCCGTTTACTAAAGGTGCCTGCATATCATGCAGAACTGCCTCTAAATCAGGTACAAGTCTTCTCTTCCTCAGTCAATTGGTCATTAGGAACTCCTCATGAGGCCACAGGTGCAGTAGGAGAGGCCATAGGCATTTGGGCCACTTCTTCCTTAAGCTTACTTGTGCTCTCAGGTCTTGCTAGAGATTGATTTCATATATCCTCATTTCCTATTTAATGAGGAAGTACTGTTGTGTATGTCCAACTTTGTGAAACTCTTAGTCAGACAGCAGTTTGTTCATAATGAGAAACTTAGGTTGCATGGTAATTTGTGGATAATGATTACACAATCAGTCTCTGCTAGGCTTAGTAAAAAGCCAAGTGTTAGTCCTCTAAAGGAGAGTAGTTACTTGCATAAGATGGTAGGGCTTTGCATCAAAATTTTAAGGGTCTGTGCCATGAATCACTAATTGTTGTTGTCGTTATTTGCTGTTGAGTCAGTTCCAACTCATAGTGACCCTGTAATAGGGTTTCCAAGAAGTGGCTGCTAGGTTTCTACCACTAACCTTGTAGTTCAAATCAACCTTTTGATCCAGTGCTTTACCTCACAGCACCACACCAGGACTCTATGAATCACTAATAGGTGTTTGCAAAAGACTTCAAACTGCATCTCTGTCTGACACTGTCAATTTAAGCACCATTTGATCAACTGAATAATATGCTCCAAGTGACAGAGCAGCTTTTATTGAGCTGCTTGGATTTCTATTTTGGCAGTTCAGGTTCAGTTCTATTCTGTGATATATTATAATAGCCTTGCACATCTTGTTTTGTCAATTAAGTGCTGACACTTGGTCCCTGCCACCATTGGGTCCAATCATCTACATAGTAATTGTTGTTGTGTACCGTGGAGTCTGTTCTGACTCATAGTGACCCTGTACAGGGTTTCTGAGGCTGTAAATATTTATGGGAGAAGAAACCTCATCTTTCTCCTGTGGAACAGCTGGTAGTTTCGAACTGCTGACCCTGAGGTTAGGAGCCTAATTTGTAACCACTACGTTAGGTGTTTAAATTCAATTAGGGGAGTTCCCACTCTCAATTTTGACTTGTATAATATAGCAATTATAGCAGTCTTCAAGGACGCTGGAGCTCCCTTCACAAATTTGTCACTTTGTGATAAAAGGTTTGTCCTCTGGGCACTCTATATGTGGGTCTTTGGGTGGGTCTATTCTGATAAATTCACTCTAACATGAAGATTTCCCCAATCCTTTGGATACCTTCTATTACATACCAAGTCAGGTATGGTATTTCAACTTGATTTATTGTAGGCCATTGTGCAATCCATGTGAACCAACTAAATAAACTCTTAGATATTCTCCTAACCTCTTGAGCTGAAATATTGAATGAAGACTCTGTTCCTAGTAGGCCCATACCAATAAACTCAGATTGATCAACTTTTATGTTCCTTATGCCATTATTCCAAACCCTTAATAGCCATTTCCACACATATTCTCCAGGTTTCTGTGTAATACATATTAGCTAAATCAAGCAGTTCCTTTTGGAGTGTACCCTAACGCTTTCTGTGTCACAATCAGTACTCCACATTTAGGGGCTTGTTGGACCTAAGTTTATTGATAGGTCTAGAGGTAATAATGGGTCAGGGATATGTTTCCTGAAATATTTAGCAATATCTTGTAAGGTATCTGCCACAGGTTATACTCCACACTATTCTCCAGGAACTGCATGTGAGATATCTCAGAAAATGACTCCTCAGGCAAACCTGGATCTTCTTATCACTAGAAATTAAGAGGGCTGGTTTTGATGACAGAAGTGATTCAGTGAAATTTATGGGTCCACTGTCCCCAAGTTCTTGATTATCTGTTCTTATGTCCCCATCTCTAAGCTTCAGGATCCCATTTCTTCCCAATTAGTGCTCTCACTTTTACATCAGACACCATTTAAGGTTGAGAATGCAACTGACAAGGAAATTCTGTCACTCTTACAATAAGATTATGAGTTTGGTTTTGGGTATTATCCATTTTGATACAACAAGAAATAAGGCTTTCTTTTAAGGCACAAGTGGGAAATTTGAGGTCTTTTATGTAGTGCTTGAGATATGAGTCCTTATCCCTGAACTCATCTCTTTCCTTTACCACTTGGTGTACTGTAAGTAGGGTCATATGACCAGCTTCTTTTTCCTGACAAATCTACAGAAGTGTCAAACTCACATTCACACAGAAGCTCAGTAATCTCCAGTATGTGATCTACTGGTGGAGGTAATTTGCTTATTAAATTGTCACCTCATTCCATGCATAGATAAGTCAATATTGGCAGATCAGATTGAAGATAAGCAGGAATATCAGACTTCAGGCAGGCAGGTCAGGCAGGTAAGATGACTCAAGAGATTAACAGGCAATAGAGGCGGCAACTGGCTCAAATGCAAAGAACTAGAGATCCCATGACAAGCCAGATACAGGATCTAGACCCAGCAAAGATCAACAAGCTGTGCCAGAGTGTTCAATATATTGGAAGCATGTCACACTCCCTGAGAAAACTTCCTTTCAGCTGATTGGCTATTCATAGCAGATATAATCATAGAATTGATTGTATTGTATTTGATCTCATCATAGGGGATGACTACATCTAAACTGCCAATCCACTGAGAATCCTGGCCCAGTCAAGTAGAAACAAAACCATAACTATCACAGTTGTCTAACAAAAACAGCTACTACTAACATCAAATTATTCTAAAGGGTAAATATTTGTTGTTGTTGTTGTTGTTATGTACCGTGGAGTTGGTTCCGACCCTGTGTAGGGTTTCCAAGGCTGTAAATCTTTATGGGAGCAGAAAGTATCATCTTTCTCCCATGGAACAGCTGGTAGTTTCGAACTGCTGACCTTGTGGCTCACAGCCCGATTCGTAACCACTACGCTACCAGAGCTCCTTAAAGGGTAAATATAAGCCTCAATATATTGTTGTTAAGTGCTGTTGAGTTGGTTCTGACTCATAACAACCAAGTTTAGGGTTTCTGAGGAGCAGCTGATGATGTGAACTACCAACCTTGTGGTTCGCAGTTCAATGCTGATCCTACAACATCTTACTAGTTGTTATGTGCTGTCGAGTCAGTTCCGACCCATAGCAACCCTGTATAGGGTTTCTGAGGAGCAGCTGGTGAACTTGAACTGCCAACCTTGCAGTTCAAATGGATGTGCAGTCTGGCGCATTAACTCACAGCTCCACACCAGGACTCCAGATCTCACTAATAGTCTTCTAAAAATACGCTGTAGATGTAGGACTAGGTAAACCCACCAACTGTTACTCAGAAACCTAACACAAAGTTTCTGTGAGTTGGAATTGACTCGATAGCACTTAACAACAAAAGAACAAAAAGTAAAAAAAGTTAGAAGAAGAATCAGAATAGTGGAGTGGTAGGTGATTATCAGGAGGAGACAACTGGACCGGTACAAGTGGAAAAGGGGGATATGGTCAATAACCTTTATCTAAAAGGGTAGAGAATGTGGTGGTCAATAATTAAAGGAAGACATTAACAAGAAAACTTTAGTCAGGACTGAGGGAATTCCACTGAACTATACCCTGGTAGCATAATGGTTACAAATCGGGCTGCTTACCTCAAGGTTGGCAGTTCGAAACTACCAGCCGTTCGGCAGGAGAAAGATGAGGCTTTCTATTCCTGTAAAGATTTACAGCCTCAGAAACCCTTTGCAGGGTCACTATGAGTCGGAATTGACTCCATGGTACTTAACAACAACAACAACATATCTAGTGTGGCTCTGTAGGATAAGCTAACCAAAAGTTTATCAGTTCAAACCTACCAGTCACTTCTTGGAAACCCTATAAATGGTCACTTAAAGTCAGAATTGACTCAAAAGCACTTCACAGTAACAACATACCAAACTTAACTGGGTATCCAGAGAAATTAATGGAAACCACACGAAAAGGCTAACTTCAGGAGCCCAAGGATTTTTGCTTATTTACTCTAATCTCCAGTACTTAGACAAGTGTATGTTGCATTTTTGGTGCTTATTATTTATTTCTTGAATAAAGTTATTAAATGAATCAATGCACACTAAAAGAAGCAAGAAACTCCTAAATTAGAAAAAAAATAACAAAGGGAACTTTGCAATAGTTAATTTTTGTTTCAATCTTCATGTGTTCCTTTTAGAAATAAATCACTTAGATGCAAAAGACTGTTTTAACTGATTTTTTTTTGAAACAACAAAATAATGGAATTTTATTCTACAGTCTACTGATTTGAAACTTCTATACATTAAAATCATATGGGTTAGTATTTTTAAACAATATCTTTGATGGTATGCTGCTCCAGTTAATAAAGTTGTGTGTCAAGGAATAGTATCTTTAAAATTGTATTCAGTTGATTATGATTGACAATAATGTTTGAGAACATCTGTGAATAGTCATTTAAACAGACACGGACAGACTAATAAGCAAAGAAAATAAAATCGAGCTGAGTCATTTAGGATTCTAGTTGCAAAAATAATTTGGAATGCCTGTGTATTCTGGAAAGCAACAGAAGTACTTATTTAGATATAAAAAAGCTGTCATGTAAACAAGTACATTACATTCTAGCAACTAAATAAGACCCCTTGAATATATAGCCTTGAATCTTCAGTTTACCAAAAAAAGTATGTATTGTCACTATTTTCTTATTGTTGTTAAATGCCATTGAGTCAGTTCGGACTCATAGTGACTGTATAGGATTCCCAAGGAGTGGCTGGTGGGTTTGAACCACCAACCTTATCCTACAGCACTGCACCAGGACTTTACAGCTGAACAAATTGATGTTTAGCCAGGTTAGACAGACTACTAATAGTTAATGATGTTGTTTCTTGTTGTTGTTGTTAAGTGTTTTCAAGTTGTTTCTGACTCATAGCAACCTTGTATAGTGTTTCTGTGGAGCACCTAGTGAGCTTGAACCACCAACCTTACGATACAATCCTACCTTACAGACCAGCATATTAACCCACAGCCTCACACCAGGAGATGCTGTCAAGTCTGTTCAGCTCATAGCAACCATATATACAACAAAATGAACTACTTGTCTGCATCCCAACAATCATTGCTCTATTGGACTCCATTTTTGCAATCACTATGTCAATCCAGTGAGGGTCTTCCTTTTTTCCAGTGACTCTCTATTTTACCCACACATATCTGTTCGACTTGATGGCACCTAACAACAACAACAACAACAAGGATCTTAGAAGCTTGTGAGTGGCCATCTAAGTTGCAACTATTTGTATTTTTTCATCCAGAGCATAGAAGATCAAAGAAATCAAAGACACAAGGAACCAATTAGTAGAAAGAACTAATGGGATCCAAGAACCCCAATCTCTTCAACCCTCAATCAGAACTAGATCATATAGAGCTACTGCTGCTCACCATTCTGAAAGGAAACTACAATAGGAGGTCCAGAATAGAGTGGGAGAAAATCAACTCAAAATCATAAAATAGACCAGGCCCTGATGGCGCAGTGGATGAAATGTTGAACTACTGACTGAACGGTCAGTAGCTCAAACCCATCAGCTGCTCATAGGAGAAAAATAGGCATTCTGCTTCCATAAAGATTTACAGCCTTGTAAACTCTATAGGGCAGATCTAGTCTGTGTTATAAGGTCACTATAAATCAAAACTGACTGGACCGCAGAGTTTGATTTTTGTGTTCTTTTCTTTGTTTGTTTGTTTTTACTGGTCTGTTACTGACTAATGGATCTGCTAAGACTATGACACCTAAAGTCCCTTCTGACCTGGAACTGAACTCATCCCCATAGTTGAAATTTTAGTCAAAGTGTTGTAAAGTGCTGTCAAGTCAGTTAAGATATATATCAATTCTATCTAGGATTCCTGAGTCTGTAAATCTTTGTGAGATCATAGAATGTCATCTTTCTCCTGCAGAATGGCTGGTGGACTTGAACCTCCAGCCTTGTGTTTCCCAATCCAGTGCTTATTCTGTAAAAGCAAAGGGCTGACAGACCTATAACATGGAAAGACCATCCAGGAGGTATTCATACATTAGAACAATCAACCTTATGAGATCAAAAGTACAGCATTTGGCCAAAGGTAAAACTCAGAAGGCTAGAATGCATAGGAAAGAAGGAGGAAAAAAACAGGAAACACAGGGAAAGGGAAAGAAGATTGTATAATCAATATAACTAAACAAAATGTGTGTGGCCTGTCAAATGTTCACAATCATTTAAAATGTTTAAAAAAAAAATGGACACATCAAATGTACTCACTGCTTGCTCTTCACCATTAGTCACCAGAGTGAATTTCTGATAAAAGGATGAAAAACACTCTCTAAAGCAACAGATACTGTTTATTTTTCTATTTTATTTTAACATAATACTTGAAAACCTAAAAATATGTAGTCTAGGTAGAGTATAAAGCAAAATACTATAATTAATATAGAAAACTCTCCTACTCTCTACCATAGCAACATTTATATTGGCTTATTGGAGTCCTGGTGTGGCGCTGTGGGATAAAGCACTGGACCTAAAAGTCAGTTTGAATGATAAGGTTGGCAGTCACAAACTTACCAGCTGTACCTTGGAAACCCTATACACAGAACCAACTCGATGGCATTTAACAATAACAACAACAACAATATTGGCTTATTTGTTTAATTTCATCACATTTTCCAGTTCTGACTCTTAAAGAAAACCACTATCCTGAATTTTGTGTTGATGATTTATTTTTCATTTTTATAATTTTAGTGTATAGTATCATATTAATATATGATATATGATAGAACTAGTATCTTTTTTTTTATTTTTATTTTTACAAAATACAAAATTCTATATGCCTTTTTTTCTTGTTTTTTCAAAACAGTATCTAAATTGTAGCCAAGTTGCTGCTAGTTGTTGTAGACCATTCATTTCTATTGCCTTGCAAAATTTCATCATTTATCATTTTTCTCCATTCTTCTCTCATAGGACATCTGAATTGCTGCCAGGTGTTTGTTTTCTTTTTTGATACTATAATTTGTGATCCTTTGAATATATTTATTGTGTATTCATACATTTGTTATTGCTGTATTTATTAAAATGTGTAATGCTTTTAGTATAGTATTTCAATTTGAAATGAGTACAAGCCATATTGAACATTTTATTCTTTCTGGTACTAGATCTTTGGATGCAAAGTGGCAAATAATGTTAATGTATAAAATGAAACTTGTGGTTTCAATGTGTAATTGAATGTTTCTGAGTACAGACAACATTCAATAAATCTGCTGATTATTCTCCTAAGAACTTTGAGAGTTTTTAATCCTTAATGGGTCACGTGATAGAATAATTTCACCTTCACTTGGTAATGCTAATATCTTTTGGAAGGACCTATGCCATTTATCTTATGCATACATATAATTTCTATATTTGATGCTGGGATTGTTATTGTTGTTAAGTGCCATCAAGTTGGTTCCAACCCATAGCGACCCCTGTATAGGGTTTCCAAGGAGCGACTTGTGAGCTTGAACTACTGGCCTACCGGTTCAAAGCAACTTTGCTGTTCAGCGCATTAACACACAGTCACATCAGAACTCTTAGTGCTGTGATACTTCTTAATTTAACTTAATTTTTGCCAATGTAGAAGGTGGAATATGGTGTTGTTGTTGTTGTTGTTAGGTGCCATCGAGTCAGTACTGACTCATAACGACCCTAGGCACTACAGAACGAAACACTGCAGGGTCCTGGGCCAACCTCACAAGTGTTGCCGTGCTTGAGCCCATTGATGGTGCCACTTTGCCAATCCATGTCGCTAGGGGTTTTCCTCTGACCCCCCACCTTACCAAACATGATATCCTTCTCCAGTGACAGGTGCCTCATGACAATATGTCCGAAGTATGAGAGATGAAGTATGGCCACCCTGGCCTCCAAGGAGCACTCTGGCTGTACTTCTTCCAACACAGAGCTGTTGGTTCTTTTGGAAGCCCACGGTACTTTCAATATTCCTCTCCAACACTGTAACTTAAAATGCATCAATTCTTCTACAACCTTCCTTACAGTAATATCATAATTTTCAATTTCTTTTAAATGTTGAGAATCAGAATTTTTTCATATGTTTATTGCCTTTTCTTGCTTGTACTTTGATAAAAGTTCTGTTCACTCCTTTTTTCCCTGTATTTAATTAACTCACAGTGCCACACCAGGACTCTCTCTCTCTCTCTCTTT
>NW_006408561.1:9494517-9518828 GCF_000296735.1 Chrysochloris asiatica | reverse complement strand
CTTGACATTTCTTAAAATTTTCATAATGTGTCAGCATTCTCATTATTTCCAATTTATTCTTTTTTATTTTTATTTCTTTTCCTGCCCCTTCCTACCTTCTCATCTTTACTTCTGGGGAAATGTTGATCTGTTTGATTCTGTAACATTGATTATTTAAGGAAGCACTTTTCTTGCTCATCATATTGTATATTTTATAAGTCAATGAATTATTTGGCTAAAAGAAAACCCATGAGAATACATCCAGTTCTAAATTAAATGGGTATGGTCTTGGAGGTTCCTCTAGTTTCTATAAGCCAGTAAGTCTACATTTTAAAAGGAATTTGAGATTTGTTCTACATTTGTCTCCCATTCTATCCAGAACCTTCTATTGGGTCCTTTGTCAGAATAGTTACTATTGTGGTAGCCAGGTATCATTTAATTCTTTTGGTCTCAAATAAAAGAGACTATGGGCTTTTTCTTTGAATCTTTGGTTTACTTTATTCTTTTTTATCAGATGGAAAAAGACCAATAGTAGTATCTTAGCTGCTCAAAAGCTTTTAAACTTCCAGACACTACTCACCAAACATGTAGAACATTGTCTTGATGAATTATGTTATGCAAATTCACTGACTTGTCTCTTGAGACAGTTTCCAAGCACTTTAACCCATTAAACCAGTCCCGTAAGATGTTTCCTATGTCTGAGAGGTCTGTACAACTGTGCTCCCTAAGTGCTTTATCACGCATACAAGTGGGCTTAAAAATTAAAAGACAATAGATTTTTTCCTATGGACTTTATAAAGCTCCCTTGTTTGAATATATATGTAGCACAACCAGATACGTAAATACTTCTGCCAACAAATATATCAGCATAAGCATATTCAAGTGTTCACATATGCCTCCTATGTACCCATAGCTAAAAAATCTACCTCTGCCACACCACACACATACACACATTTTGGTTGTTAAAATTGTTATTGCAAAATTTTATATCTGTCCTCTATTCTTGCATACCTCTCAGTGCCTTCTTTTATCTTGGTCAAGTTGTACTGACTTACCACTTGTTGTGTATTACCTTATCCATCATCAGAAATAACAAGTGTCAATATGGTGCTATAGGACAAACACTGAAATGCAAACCACAAGGCCCATAGTTTAAAGCCTGCAGTTACTCCTCGGAAACCCTGTACAGGGTCACTATGAGTCAGAAACTACTCGCTGTCACTTAACAAAAGCAACAACAAACTATCTTGCAAGTGATTTCTCCCTTACTCTCCCATACAGATAATCATCAAAGAATGTTGGTTGTTTTTAGTGTGTATGAAACTAACTCAGAAAGTATTGCAGCACAATTATGGTGGTGGTGGTGATGTGCCATGGAGTCGGTCTGACTCATAGTGACCTTGTATAGGGATTCTGAGGCTGAAATCTTTATGGGAGCAGAAAGCTTCATCTTTCTCTTGCAGAACAGCTGGTAGTTTCGAACTGCTGACCTTAAGGTTCTCAGCCCAATTCGTAACCACTACACTACACAATTATAGAAACTTTTATTAAACAAAAATATAAAAATGTGAAGCTACTGTTTTGTTTTGTTTTTCTTTTGTTTTGTTTTTGGCATATTCTCTTTCTAGGTTGATATACTCATGAAGGCAGTATTTCCAGCTCTATAAACCTGGCACTGTAGAATAATGCACTGGATCATAAGTTTGGTTTGAACTGCAAGGTTGGTGGTTCAAACTCACCAGCCACTCCTCCAAAACCCTATAAGGGTCACTATGAGTTGGAACTGACTTGATAGCTCTTAACAACAACAGCAACAAACTTTCTTCAAAGAATTCTGATGGACAGTGAATTATCTATGTCTCTTCTAGCCATATATTGTTCCATTCTGTTATGTATTGTAAATTCTAGCCTCTGTGCCTGTGATTATGTATCCACTTTGAAATGAATTGTTAATGAGGCAGGATTAAGGTAGACCTATGAATTAAGGAATCCTGGAGTGGAGTGGTAGGATTATGCACTGGACCTCAAGGTCAGTTTGAACCCAAGGTGGTATTCAAACTCACCAGCTGCTCCTTAGAAGCCCTACTAAACATGTTTGCTATGAGTCAAAACCAACTCTACAGCACTTGACAACAATGGATTAAGGTGGGACTAAAATGGAATATTGTACTACTGGTATGGCTCTATAGGTTAATATGCTGGACTGCAAAGTCAGCTTGAACAGTAAGGTCAGCAGTTCCAGCTTACCAGTCACTCCTTGGAAAACCTACATAGGGTCGCTATGGATCAGAACCCACCCAACAGCACTTAATAACAACAACAACAACAACAAGGAGTCCTGGTGTAGCATTGTAGGTTAGTTATCAACCACCAGGTCAGTTTGAATTAACTTGACAGCACGTAATAACAACAAAGATGGAATAGGAATTAAGGTGGGATTAAGGAGTAAGGATGTGGAATGAGGGATATCAGTGCTGGAGATCTCACTGAAAGCAAAGAATACCAAAAATGTTTACTTGTACTTTATTTGCTATGCAAAGGCATTCTACTAAATGCTATAGGAAAAAATGTAGAGAATGGGTCTCCCAGAACACTTAGTTGTGTTCATAAGGAACTGCAAATAGAAAAACAAACAAACAAACAACAACAACATTTATTCAAATAGAGCAAGTTGATTCTGAATGACTTAAAGTCAGGATTGTACCCTTTCACTATACTCAATTCAGTCCATACAATCAGCAAATAATCTATAAAGCTGGACTATATGAGAAAGAAGTTTTGAGGAAGACTCATTAATAACCTACAATATGCAATGACACAATCTTTATTGCTGAATATGAAGAGAACTTGAAAAACTTACTGATGAAAATCAAAGACTACAGTCTTCAGTATGGATTGCACCTTGGTGCAAAGAAAAATGAAAATCCTCACAACAGGACCAATAAATAACATCAAAGTAAGTGGAGAAAATATTGAAATTGTCAAATACTTAATTTTGCTTGGATCAACTATCAACACTCATGGAAGCAGCAGTTAAGAAATCAAAAGATGTATTGCGTTAGGCAAATCTGCTGCAAAAGACCTCTTTAAGTGTTTAAAATCAAACATATCAGTTTGAGGACTAAGGTACATGTGATTCTAATCTGTTACCTCATTTGTATATGAAAGTTGGATAGTGATAAGGAAGATGACAGTAGGATCAATGCATTTGAATTATTATGATGGAAAAGAATATTGAAAGTACTATACTGCCAGTGTTAAAGAGCAAAGATAATCAGTTTGAAAACTAAGGTGTGCCTGACCAAAGTTGTGGTATTTTCTATTGCCCCATATGCATGTGAATGTTGAACAATGAATTAAAAAAGAATAGATACATTTCAATTATGGTACTGGGGAAGAATATTAAAACTACCATAGATTTCCAGAAGAACAAACAAATCTGTAATGGAAGAAGTACAGCTAGAATGCTCCTTCAAAGTTAAGATGGTGAGACTTTATCTTTCATACTTTGGACCTTTTATCTGGAAGGACCAGTCCTTGCAGAAGGACATCACGCTTGTTAAACTGGAGGGTCAGCTAGAAAGAGAAAGACTTCCAATGAAATGGATTGACACAGAGGCAGCAGCCAATGTTCACTATGTAACAATTGTGAAGTTGTAGCAGAAAGTGGTGTGTTCTGTTATGCATAAGTTTGATATGACTTAGAACCAAGTCAGTGGTGCCTAACAACAGCAACAACATGTACAGCTAGAAGAGTAAGCCGTTCTATTTTAGAAGAACTATAGGTAGAATGTTCCTTAGAAGACAGGATGAGGAGACTTTGTCTTTCAAATTTTGAACATATTATTAAAAGATACCAGTTTCTAGAAAAGGGCATCATGCTTAGAAAAAAAAAAAAAGGAAATGAACTAACATAGTAGCAGCAACAATGGCCTCAGAATTAATGTGAGGATAGTACAGGATTATGCAGTGTTTCCTTCTGTTGTTCATAAGAGAGTTGGGTGGTGACACCTAACAACAATAAGAAGTAAAGATAAAGGTGGAACTAAGGATTAAGGAGTCCTGATATGGCACTGTAAAATAAGAACTGGACTGATGACCACAAGGTTAGTGCTTCAAATCCAACAGTTGTCTCTTGGAAACCATATACAGGATTACTATGAGTTGGAGCCAACTATACAACACATAACAACAACAACAGCAAGAAGGATTAAGGATGCCCCACATTACTAGGAATCCTGGTGTGACACCAAAAAAGCACTGGACTGTTAACCATAGACAAGGTTGGCGGTTAAAATCTACCAGTTGATGCTCTACATGGTCATTATGAGTCAGAACCAACTCAATGGCATTTAACAACAACACCTTAAAAAAAGGTGTGACTCAAGTCACCTGCCTTAGTTTTCCTTGAAGGCGTGTCCTGAGTCCAGGTTATAGAACTGCTCTGGCAAAATGCACTCCTTCATTCTGGCATTTGGCTCATTATGTCTGACCTCTAGTTCTTGGGACTTGCAACCATTTCCTTTAACCTCTAGTTAACCTCTAGTTCTTGGGACTTGCAACCATTTCCTTGTGAGTTCTGTGAGACACTGTATGTAGCACGTTGCAAAATGCTGGGGAGTGAGGGAAGGGAGAAGTGGTGATTGAAATAAAAAATTATTGAGCAGTATAACATGTTGGAAAAGTTGGACATTTGGGATATCTGTAACATTCACCTCAAAGGGACCAGACTGTGTTGAACTTTCTAAGTGGAATCAGTCATTCACATCAACTAGCCACTCAAATAATTTTCCTTTTAAATATTCTTTGTGTTTTGGGCACAAAAGACATCTGAAGTGGCAAAGTCAGGGCTGTAGTATATATGGAGTAAAGTTAGCCAGTGAAATTCTCATAGAACAGCCCTTTCTGTCTATGAATAATTAGCAGGTGCATTGTCAGGATGGACAATAAAGAATTCTTCATACAATTTTTCTGATGTTTTCTCACCAATAAAGATTTTTCTTAAAATTTCTTCCCATCAATCTCCCATGATAGTGTCCTTCAAGAAAACCTATAAAGATGACCTCTTTGGATTCCCACCAAAAACAGATAACCTTCTGAGCTAACCTCTTTACCTTGAATTGAGTTGGCCCAGCAGATACCCTTGGAAGCTACTGTTTTGATTGGATTTTTCTTTCTGAAGACACCCCAAGGAGACAATAATGAGTATAAAAGTTTTACTGAGAAAACTTGTCTGCACCCATTCACTCATCACAGAGACATGTTTAAACATATTTTCTTTGGAATAAATCTTTACAAGTATTAATTAAATTCCTAGTAGCAATATTTTTTTTATTTACCCACATGTGCCTATATATTTTATAAAACTGAGTCTATGTGATATTTAGTAGTCCTGGTGTGGTTCTGTGGATTTATGCAGTGGACTGCAAGGTCACTTTGAGCTGCAAAGTCAGTGGTTCAAACTCACCAGCCACTGCTCAGAAACCCTATACAGGGTCACTATGAGTAGGTACCGACTTGATCACACTTAACAACAACATCATAGGATATTTTGCCCTTTGTGATTGACATTTCACTTAACATATTGTCCTCTAGAGTCATACATGTTACAAGATTTTCTGTGGATTTGCCATTATTCTTTATAGTAGTTTTCCAATGTATGGAATTTGTTTCATGTATTCCAATGTATAAAATGTGTTTATCCATTCATCCTTTGATACGCACTTGCATTGTTTCCATCATTTGGCTATTGTGAATAATGCTGCAATGAACATGAGTGTGCATATGTCTATCCATGTGACTGTTTGATAAGTAGTATTAAATACTGTGGTTCTTTAGTTGATGAGAGTGTTTGTAACCACTATCCCTGAGAGTCAGAGCTTGCTATTATTTTAATAATTATATTCTGATTCCAGTCCATGTAACATGTTTTCAGAGTTCAGCTTTTCACACAATTTATCTACAAAGAAAGAAACTGCTCTGAACAAAATGATAAACAAATTTCCTCAGAAATAATTGCTTTTCTGTATTACAGGTTAGAAAATTGGCATTTTGGTTATAATTTGACTTTCCATTGGAAAAAAGTTAAATGAATAAATGTTCATTCCAGCTTATAAACACTTATCCTTTGTTTTTAATATTGCAAAGGTGAGAATAGTAGACAAAGTTAACGCCTTTGTTCCAAAATATTAGATTTCCGAACTTGCTAGACTGGATGAGTATGAGACACTGGGATCTGGTGATTTAAAAAGAAAAATCTATCTTGTCATACCTTGTTTCTGAATTCAGTTGTCCTAATTCAGGGAAATACAAATGGAACAATTTCCTATAACCTGCCTTTGTCACTTAGTGATTTGAATGCTTTGGGGAATTGAGAAACACATTCACTTTGGTGGTTGAAATGTTGCTATCTCCTCCCATATTTTATTTTTCTCCCATGCTCATTCATTAGAATAAGAGCATAATATATAAATCTGGATTTTGTATTTGAAATAATCAAAGACCTTAATGGAGGAATAATGAAAGCAGGGGCAAACCATAGAGAGAAAGGGTAGGATAACAAACACCGTTTCCCACCAGACAGAGTCTTCTTACATGCACTTGGATACTGGACTTAGGAATTTACAAAGGATCCTAGAAACCATTTTCTGCCCTTCTGTGTTACCTTTGCCCCTCAACCCTGCTCCCTATGAAATACTGAGTGAATGTGAATTTCAGCAAGAGTAGTAGAAGGCATAAATTCTATCTCTGGAATATGAGTTTTCTTGATGGAGGGTTTAAAGTACCAATGCTATAAGGAAGAAAAACAATGTGGTATTTGGATACTAGATGAAAGAAGCTTTTTAATTAAGTTAAATACAAAATTCACTTACTTAAAATTTTCTTAATCCTAGCTGTGCTTTTTAATTTGTTTTCCTTAATGTAAAACAAAGTAGTCCAGCTCAGAATGTTCCTCTTTCAGACATTTCTCTACTTAGACCAACAAAGTGACATTAAAAGCAAGATGTAAACCAAGACACTGGGAATAAGTTCATTGTGTAACCTATCTTTGGAAATGCTGCTGGTATGCTTTATATCTATTATAAGATAAAAAAAATAATAATAAAACCAACCAACCAAACAAAAAACAAGTAGCTATAATTTATCTTCTATTTAGAGCTTAGTTTTATAAAGTCATAACAACTCCTATCACCATCTAGTTGATTCCAAATTATAGCAACATTGTGAAGGGTTTCTGATGCTGGAAATCTTTATGGCAGTCAAAAACCTCATAATTCTTCAGTGGAGGAGCTGGTGCATTTGAACTGCTAAACTTGTAGATATCGTACTGCTCATCTAATAGGCCAGTGCTTATTCTACAGTGCCATCAGAACTCCTCCTTAAAGTCTGCATATTGGTAAGAATTTTAAAGATCTTATAATTCATACCAATCATTTTTTTTCTGAAAGGGATCTGAGTAACACCTACGGTTATCATCTAGCTATAAATTTACAGTATCTTATCCTTATGACTAAAATCTAAAACCAGAATGGTCTGGAGTTAGTTTTTAATTACTCATCAGGTGACAATCATGTTAATGGACATGAAACAACTTGAACTCTTTTTTTATTTTATTTTTATTTTTCAAAGCTTATATTGTGATTTGAATGATAGTTTACATGGGAGAACATCAGTTTTACACTCATCCTGTTGTATTTTGTTTCATTGCAATGATTACAATCCCATTCGTGCATCATCATTCTACAGTATTTGCTTTTATTCTATTTTTGTTTGTTTGTTTGTTTTGCTGTACACAAAGACACTCAGGGATATGTAATCATTTAAACAACAAAAAGGCACATTTCTCATCAGCACACAGCCATTCTCTTCCCCTGAGTCTAGAGTCCTCAGCTGTTCTCTCTCTCCGTGTCCTCATCTCTGCCTCCATCTCTGGTGTCACTGCTTCTCTGGATAGCATTCTGCATTTTGCTTGTGCTCTTCTCCCTTGATTGTCCTAGAGTCCTCTGTTTCTGGACTGTAAGATTAACTACTCACCTATTTTTGTTATAAAACTTCTACCTTCACAGTTGTGACAACTGCAATTAGTCGTGATAATAATTACTCACTATTGAATCATAAGAATCTCCTTTCACCAGACCCATCTAGACAAGATGAAAACTATTCAGTGGGGAATCTACCTTGCCTTGCACACTCTGAAATCAAACTCCCTCTTGAAAACTTGCAAGCCAGTCACTTCGTGTCTTTATAGCTGCCCCCATTTTAGGTAGTCAATGTATAAATTGACCATCCCTATCAACCCTGTATACAGAGGGGATAGGATTCATACTTGATGTGAAGACTCCTTCCCTCTCAGTTGGTATTTTGAGTGACTACATCCATAAGTATAGATCAAGTTCACCAAATTGTAGCAATTTACACTAGTTTCCTTTATCAAATTGTCTTATCTTCCTCTAGTTGAGTTCTGACCATCAAGCCATTGTCTCTAGGTCAAATGGGTACTATCTGCAAGTTTGGGCATTCTTGTGCATCTCCCCTCACTTCATATCAGCTGGGCGCTTTACTCTCAGCTCTAGCCCTCTGTGGCTATGTCCTTGTCCATGGGCTCAGGAATACCCAGGTCTTACCACACTTCGGACCAACCAGCTCTTCCTCTTCTCTTTCTCATCTCCAGGTCAACAGGAGTCCATCTTCCCTATCTTTTTAATGACATTTTATTTTCTTCATGTGTTATGTTCTTTCTTTCTTTTCTTTTCTTTTTTTTTTTTAATTTTTATGGTAAGGTTTACATGGGAGAATATCAGTTTTACAGTCATCCTATCGTATTTTCTTTCATTGCCATGATTATAATCCCCTCCATGCATCATCATATAACTCTAAAGGGTACACCACACAGGCCCACCCCACCTCCCAGCCACCCACACACAGCCCTTTTGCCTCCCTGAGTCCAGTGTCCCCAGTCACTCCATCTGTCCACATCTTCTTCTCTGTCTCCATCCCTGGCATCACTGCCTCTCTGGGTAGGGTCCCTGTTCTTCTCACTTGGATGGTCCCAGGGACCTCCGCTCCTGGGCTACAAAATAAATTACTCTCCTCTTTTTGTCAAAAAGCATCTACCTCTATATTTCCTATCCTCACAGTCAGACCTGATGACAATTATTCACTATTGTACAACAAGAGTCTTATCCCCATTTCCTTTCACCAGCCTGGTCCCAATGGATTAGAAATCATTCAGTGGTGATTCTATTTTCCCTCTCCCTGCCTGGAACTAGGCTCCCTGTTGAAAGCTTGTAAGCCAGTCACTTCTTGCCTTTATAGCCCTCCCTCCCCCATTTTGTGTAGCCAATGTCTATGTTACCCAACCCTGTCAACCCTGTGTACCACAAAGCTGTGTAACCACAGCTATCCTGTGTCTATTCCTTACCCTGTGCTCTATCTTCTCCTTCTCTCTCCCCTCCCTCCCCTACTCTCATCCCATACATCCTGGTAGCCAGCATATGTATATATATTTCCCCCCTTTTAGTGTGGGTTCTTTTTCTTATTCTTTTACTATAATTGTCCTATGCAGTATTTCTCCTTTTGTGACTGACTAATTTCACTCAGCATAATGTCTTCAAGGTTCACCTATGTTATGCAGTGATTTGCAGCTTCCTTGTTGTTCTTCAAGGTAGCATAGTATTCCATTGTATGCATATACCACAGTTTATCCATTCTTCCATTGATAGGCACTTAGGCTGTCACCATCTTTTTGCTATTGTAAATAGTGCTGCTATGAACATTGGTGTACATATATCTACTCATGTTATGGCTCGTATTCCTTGTGGGTAAATGCACTCGTTTAAAAAAGGAGAAAAATTACAAATATTATATGCTTTTCTGCTGAAATATTTATGTGTTAGATTTGGGGGAGCTGCTACTTCCCTTTTGAGGTGTTATGTAACATATAATATATCGCACCATACAATATCATAAGGTTCAGTGGAGTCATTTTCAACTCATAGTGATCCTATGCACAACAGAAACACTGCCTTGTCCTGAGCCATCCTCATTGTTGCTATACTTGAGCTCATTGCTGCTGCCACTGTATCAGTCCATCTCCTTTGGGGTTTTCCCATTATTCACTGACCTTCTACTTTACCAAGCATAATGTTCTTTTCCAGGAATTGGTTCCTCCTGATAACATGCCAAAGATATGAGAGACAAAGTCTGGCCATCCTGGCTTCCAAGGAAATTTCTGGCTGTACTTCTTCCAACAGAGATTTGTTCTGGCAGTTCTTGGTACTTTTAATATTGTCCTCCAACACCATAATTCTAATATATCAATTCTTCTTTGGTCTTACATAGTCATTGCTCAATTTTCAAATGCATATGAGACAATTGAAAATACCACGGTAGGTGTCAGGCACACCTTTGTCTTCAGATTGATATTTTTGCTTTGGAACACTTTACAGAGGTCTTGTGAATCAGATTTGTCTAACGTAATAACACATCTTTTGATTTCTTAACTGCTTCTTTCATGATATCCAAGCAAAATGATGTTTTTAACAACTTTAAACTCTTCTCCATTTATCATGATTTTATTTATTGGTCTACTTTTAAGGATTTTCATTTTCTTTATATTGAAGTGCAATACACTGAAGAAGTGGTCTTTGACATTCAGTAAGTATTTTAAGTTCTCTTTGCTTTCAGCAAGCAAGGTTGCATCATCTGTATATGGCAAGTCTTCCTGAAATCCCTATGTTATATCCTATTTTCAGATGATCCAGCTTCTAGGATTATTTGCTCAGCATACAATCTGGATATGTATGATGAAAGAATATAAACATGGCACACCATTTCTTGATTGTAACCATTTTAATGTTAAAAGGAAATATGAATTTGAAGCACATTACCATTACAAGTTATGAACAAAGGGTTGTGAGTATGTTGTAAAGGGACTTGTTGTTTTCAGTTGCTGTTGAGTTGATTCTGATTCATGGCGGTCCCAGATGTACAGAGCAGAACTGCCTTCCATAAGGTTTTCAAGGCTGTGATCTTTCACATGAAGGTCGTCATACCTATTTTGGAAGCAACTTTGGGTGCATTCAAGTAGTCAATCATTTGGCTAATTGTTGAGCACCTATTTTCTGCATTTTGCATTTCATCAGTCTACTTATTATCCAAAATATATCAAGTTATTATGCTGCAACTTATACATGGGTGACTGGAAAAAATAAATCAGTAAAGTCAACTCTATTATCATGGTCATGGGACTTTTCAATTCTAAAGATTAATTTAAGTAATTCATACTAACATTTTCTATTTCTCTTTGCTAATTATTTAAGAATGGCAGAATGGATCATTTATTTATTTATTGACAATTAAAAATGAAGGAACGTATTCTGGTTGTCTTCTTGGAAATTTTTCCCTACCCTAAAACAGACACAGAATGAATGAATTCTTTGCTGCATTTCAAAAGTATCTTGTCAGTCAGGGTATGATACCTATGAATGATCAGCAAGTGGCTGAGGAAATTTGTCTAAGGACAAAGCCAAAGGAAAAACGATGGCAGAGAAGAAACAAGGTAGGAAAACAGAGTCTGTATCTTTGGTGACATCACTGATTCACCAAAGGAGCTAGCTTTGGAATATAAACATAACCTTAGACTTCATGTCAACTGAGATAATAGATATTGCAGTTTATGCCAACTTACATCATGATTTTTGGTTACTTGTAAGTGAAATCATTTTAACTTACATAATGATTTGAATGTCAATATATGTATTTTTACCAGCATCTTACACAGCATGGGTCTACGCCTAGTTGACTGCATGTAAAAAAAAATAAGACTGAGTAAATTAAGGAATGGAATATGTTTACAAATTCTATATTGGAAAATATACATTTTCCACTGTTTTACTTTATCTTATTGACATACTCAGTACTATTGTGAAATTCAAAGAACTAAGTCATGAAAACTTATGAATGTCTGAAGAAAAAAAAAAAGGTTGTTTTAGGACAAGCACAAGTAATTCACTGGCTACTATTCAAAGTAATTGAGTCTTTTAAGGCTATAATTACTTTAATTACTTAATGTTAGTATTACAAATTTTTGATAAAGATAAGCATTAAGAGCCTATAAAGTATCTGAGCAAATTACATGTCAAGTTTTAAAAATGCAATTTTAGCAGCCTGTACTCATTTCCACTTCTTAACAAAATTGTTACATATATATATATGTGTGTGTGTGTGTGTGTGTGTGTGTATCTTCGGAATCAAACAATTAAAAGGATTAGTAATCATTTAGTATGCAACAAACCAGACCAAACCTTTTGCCATCAAGTAGATTCAGATGCATAGTGACCCTGTATAGTGCTTCTATGAGAGCAGAAATCCTCATCTTTCTATCTAGAAGCAATTGGCAGATTTGAACTGCCAACCTTGCAGTTAGAAATCCAATGCTTATCTTATATATATACAAGCACATTAAATGTCTAGAGAGTTAAGGAAGTATATATATATCAATGAAGTAAATTAGAATGCATGTCCCATTTAAAGGAAGAAATTTCTAAGAAGTTTAAGCAAAAATTCCAGTTTTCCCAAAGACTTTCTGTAGACTGTCACTTTGGTGACTCAGACTTAAACATACTTTGTGTTATCCATGTTATTATGAAATCCCCTGCCACAATTATTCTGGAGTTTGTTAAGAGACTAGTTGTGACTAACGGTATATGTACAAGTGTGATGCAAGTGGAGCCATGGTAAGTGACAAATGTTTGCACTTTGGGGCTTATTCTTTTGCAGTGCTTCCTTTTAGAATTCTACCACCATGATATTAAAACAAACAAACAAAAAACAACTATTTAGTTGATTCCAACTCATAGCAATGTTATATAGGGTTTCTGAGACTATAAATCTTGATGTTGTTGTTGTTATGTGCCGTGGAATTGTCACTCATAGTGACCCTGTACAGGGTTTCTGAGGCTGTAAATCTTTATGGGAGCAGAAAGCCTCATCTTTCTCCTGCGAAACAGCTGGTAGTTTCTAACTGCTGACCTTGCGGTTTGTAGCCCAATTCATAACCATTGTGCTACCAGAGAAATCTTGATAGGAAGCAGAAAATTCATCTTTCTCCCTCAAAATGGCTAATATGTGTGAACTGCTGACCTTTTGGTTAGTAGACAAATTCCTTATACACAGTACCACCTGGGATCTTTATCACCATGCTAGGTTGTTTTTGTTAAGTGCCATCAAGTCAGTTCTAACTCATAGTGACACTTTATAGGATTTCCAAGGTACTGCTGGTGGGTTGAACTGCCTATCTTGTGGTTTCCAGTCAAGTGATTGTCTATAGCTTGTCTACAGCTCCAGGAGTCCAAACTTATAAGGCAGTCTCAACAGCCAAACAGAGAGTATTATGTATAGGAAAACCAAGGAGTCTGAACTTTTATTCCACTTTATAACTACTTCCTCTATTGTTGCCTCTCATCCAATACCACATAGGAAGAATATGCACCTATGAGGTACAGAATTATAACAAATAATAAACTGTTTTAATTCATCATACTGTTGTCTTAATTCACTAAGCAGTGGACTAGTTTGCTGTATAGAAAGAATGAGTCATTCCTCTGATTGGATTCTATGAAACTTCACTTAAGAATGATAAAGTGTTTCATTCTAATACAACAGGGGGAGGGGGAGAAGCCAAAATATGACTATAAGGAATTTGCAATCTCTAATCCTGTTGTGGAATCCTGGTGTGGTACCATAGGATGAGCACTGAACCAGAAATGTGGTTTAAGCCTCAAGATCAGTTTAAACTCACCAATCGCTCCTTGGAATTCCTATACAGGGTAGCTATGAGTCAGATCCAACTTGGTGCTACTCAACAACAACAACAATCCTGTTGTGGGACTGTATGATAAGCACTGGACTGCTAACTTCCTGGTTGGTGGCTCAAACCCACCAAATGTTCTCAGAATCCCTACACCATATGAGTCTGAACTGACTCAATGGCACTTAAAATCAAGAACAATCTAATACAAAAATGCCCTGTGGTATAGTGGGCTAAGGTTTGGACTACCTGATAGGCTGGTGGTTTGAATCTACCAGGCACTCCATGGGAGAAAGATGAAGTTATCTGCTCCCATAGAGATTTATAGCCTCAGAAGCCCTATTCAGGGTCACTATGAGTCTTGGTGTGGCACTGTAGGATAAGCACTGGACTATAAGGTCAGTTTGAACCACAATATCAACAGTTCAAATTCATCAACCTCTGCTATGAAATCCTGAACAGGGACCAACTCAATGACACTAAGGAACAAGTCAGATTTAGAGCCAACTCAACATGCCTGCAAAAAACAAACCCTATAAAGCAGTTCTACCCTGTTCTGTTATTGTTGTTAAGTGCTGTCGAGTCGATTCTGACCCATAGTGACCCTGTATAAGGTTTCCAAGGAGTGACTGGTGAGCTTGAAATGCTGATATTGTGATGCAAATGACTTTGCAGTATAGTGCGTTACTGCAATGCTGCACCCTGTTCTGTAGGATCACTATTAGTTGAAATCAATTTGATGGCAGTGAGTTTGGTTTTTGGTTTGGGGAATGAATACAAACTGACATTTTGCTGAAAGAGATAATGTCCAGGAAGTCAAGTGATGTGCTCTGTAATTACTTGTAGCTCCAGTCTACAGTACTAATCTCAACTCTGCAAATATCAGGTGAATCAAATGTTAGAAACAGTAATTAGGCTTGTTAAATGCATAAGCAGTCACAGACTGATCCTTCAAGGAACTCTGGTGATTTGACAACTATTAAAATAGAAAATTATGGTGTTCTATGATATGTACCACATAAAACTGTTTTTCTGTATTTTCCTATTATCGAAGGTCCATGGGTGGTGAAAATTTTTTTGCTTGATTTCTAATCTAATGGGTGGCATTTTTGTGGAGTAAAGGCTTAGGGAACTGTAAAGATTATAACCAAGATAACCCTATGAAACAGTTTTACTCTGTAACACATGAGGTTCCCATGAGTCAGAATCAACTTGACAGCAATAGATTTTCGTTAGATAGGTTTCCCATCATCCATTTTGTCTATGGAAGAGGACTGTTTCTTCAACTTGTTTTAGAAAAGAAAATGTGGCTGGTAGAATGCTAGAGTAGAAGGATTCTTTCTTTAAGTTAAGATTAAAAAAAAAGAAAATTTTGTGAAAACATACAGGTTTCATTTAATTTAGGACCCATTCATTTTGCTGTGTGAAGTATATTGCATTTTGTTCCTTAAGTACTAAAAAGAAATTCTATATGTGTGCAAGTTTTGAAGGAAAAATCAAAAGTCTTTCCGAATACCAATACAAAGCATATCTTACCATTTTTACATACATATGTTTTATTTATAATATTCTTCTTGTCAACTAGATGTAAATAATTCTAAATCTTTTCCCCTCTTACTGCATCATGAGTAGCAGCTCAAGTAGTCTGACAGTCAGCAAGAACTGTTAGAAAAGCCAATGCTATGAGATATATAGGAGATTAAAACACACTCCTGTCAGTATGCAGCTTGCATGTTGCTCATAGGTGGTTATTCTCTTTTCAGAGCAATGAAGTTGGCAGTAAAATCAGTAGAAGTAAAAGGCAGAGGCAAGGGGCAGGCTGAGAGATGCAACCCCTGTGGAGAGGCTGTCTACAGATGACATAATAATAACCACAGGAGCTGAGCAGTTACTGCATGGCTATTGGCTTCACTGGAGAAACTAATCAAGTGCTAAGAATCAAATTTAAGATTTCACAAATAGGTGTTTGGTTGCTTAGTGTATAAAGAGGGTGATTTTAGACAGGATTTTCAATGAAATGTTAAGATATGTGCAACTGAGCACAAATGATTACAGATGGGCAACTGAGCACAAATTTCTCTATGAGACAGAGAACAATTCTCACATACAAAACAAACCACAAAATACTCTTTTTACTATTGACATTGATTATGGAAAAAATGGAAACGGATTTTTCCCCCCTCCTCATTCATGAAAAGATGCAATGGTGACCTTTAGGTCTTTTGTCCTTCACTTGAATTATTACCTCAGGCATTTCAGTAAATTATTTTAATTTATTTATTTTATTATATTATTTCAGTTAGCATTGTTTTGAAATAGCCTATATCTAAGTATTTTCATATGAATTAAAGATAACTTGATTGAGACCATTAGCCACCAAATACAGCTCCCTACTCACATAGACCTATTTGTTGTTGTTGTTAAATGCCATTGAGTCCATTCCAACCCATAGTGACCCTGTATAGGGTTTCCTAGGAGCATCTGGTGAGCTTGAACCACTGACCGAGAGGTTCAAACCAACTTTGCAGTCCAATGCATTAACCCACAGTACCATACCATAACAGTCGTTGGAGAAGGATATCATGCTTGGTAAGATGGAGGGTCAGAGAAAAAGAGGAAGACCCCCAAAGAGGTGGATAGGCCAAGTGGCCGCATTGATGGACTCAAGTGTGGCAGCGGTAGTAAGGTTGGCCCAGGATTGCACATTGTTTCGTTCTGCTGGGGTCGCTATGAGTTGGTTCTGACTCGATGGCACCTAACAACCTAACAACAACAACAACCATACCAGGAGTCTGTAACAATGAAATGTAATGCTTCAGTATGTGTATTTGGACCCTACAGAACTGATTAAAAGGTCTAAGGCTCTATTTACTATCATTATGTTTAATTTGCCAAAGAGTTAGCACTTTCACTTTCTAACACCTTGGGATAATAAGTAATATGGCATTTTAGAGATGATGTATTTTTCAAAATGTAATTAATTAAAATTTAAATTAAAAATTGAGATTTTAATTTAATCTCATTTACCTTTTTAGCTGTTTAGTCTGCTATATTATGGTAATTCATTTTTCAGTTGTAACAATATATAAAGAGAATAATGCATTATGAGCAAGTGAGGTTTATCCATGAAATGCACATCTGGCTAAACATGTGCAAAGTAATTTAATATAATTCCCCATATCATCAGAAGTCTCTAGAAAAACCACATGAGGATATCAATAAACTCAAAAAATGCATTTTAGAAAATTTAACATTCGTTTAAAATAAACATTCTCAACAAAGTAAAAATAAAAGGAAACTTCCATAATCTAATATAGGGTGTCTACAAAATTTCTGGTGTGACACTGTAGGATCAGCACTGGTCTGTGAACCAAAGGGTCAGTAGTTCAAACTCACCAGCTGCTCTTCCAAAATCCTATATGGGGTCACTATGAGTTGGAACTGATTTGACAGCACATAACCAA
Source organism: Chrysochloris asiatica (assembly GCF_000296735.1). Classification (NCBI taxonomy): domain Eukaryota; kingdom Metazoa; phylum Chordata; class Mammalia; order Afrosoricida; family Chrysochloridae; genus Chrysochloris; species Chrysochloris asiatica. The sequence continues at coordinate 9,501,575 of NW_006408561.1, read as the reverse complement.
ACCATCAGCTAACAGCATATGTAATGGCGACAAACTTAATGTTCTCCTTTTTAAAATTGTGTCTAAACAAGATTTAAAATCTCACTACTTATATTGAAAATTATTGAACTGATTTGTTGTAAATGTGTATAGCATTTCCAAGGAGCGGCTGGTGAGTTTGAACTCCCAAGCCTGTGGTTCAAATCGACCTTTTGGTCCAGTGCTTATCCCACAATGCAACACCAGGACTCCATTTATTAAATGTAGTAAGTTAAAAAACATACATATAAGGAAGGTATCTCTACTGTGAAATAAGTAAAATTCTTTATTTGGAGATGACAAAAATAATCAGTCTAAAAAAATCTAAGGGTATCCACAGGTAAAACTAGAAATAGTATGCGAATTTATCAGTGTTTCAGGATACAAGATCAATATATAAAGCCCAATTGTGTTTCTTTATCTTAGAGATGAAAAATTGGAAATTGAAAGCACAGGACCTCATGTTCGGTTTAAACCCTAACGTTGGTGGTTCAAACTCACCAGCAACTCTTTGGAAATCCTATATAGTGTCACTAAGAATAGGAACAAACTCAAAGGCACTTAACAACAATGTGTATAAAAACAATGAAATCTCTCATTGCTACTGCTATTATACATTGTTATTGTTGTTAAGTGCCATCCAGTAGGTACCGACTCATGGCAACCTTATGCAAAACAGAACCAAACACTGCCCAGGCCTGCACCAACTTCAAAGCCTTTGCTGGACTTGAGGCCATTGCTACTGCCGATATGTCAATTCATCTCTTTGGAAGTCTTCCTCCCTTTCTTTGTCCCTCCACTTTACTAAACATGATGTCCTTCTCCATCATGGTAATATGTCCAAAGCATGAGACATGAAGTCTGGACATTCTGGCTTCTAAGGAGCATTCTGGCTGTACTTCTTCCAACACAGATTGGTTTGTTCTTTGGGTAGTGTGTAATACATTTAATATTCTCCTCCAACACTGTAACTCAAATGCACAAATTCTTCTATGGTCTTCCTTATTCATTGTCCAGTTTTCACATGCATGTAAGGTTATTGGAAACACTGTGGCTCAGGTCAGATGCAGTTTAGTCTTCAGACTGAACACCTTTGGTCTTGAACACTTCAAATAGGTCGTGTACAGCAGATTTGATTTATTGATTTATTGATGGATGTTTCCATGAGTGTTGATGGTTGATTTGAGAAAAATCAAGTGTTTGACAACTTCAATCTTTCCTCCATTCATATTATCCATTTGTTCAATGGTGAGGATTTTTGTTTTCTTTACATTGCGGTTCATCAGTAAGTATTTTAAGTCCTCTTCATGTTCAGCAAGCAAGGTTGTATCATCTGCATAGCAAAAGTTGTTAATGATTCTTCCTCCAATACTTATGCCACATTCTTCTTCATATAATTCAGCTTCTCAGATTATTTGCTCAGCATACGGGTTGAATAAGTATGGTGAAAAACAAAACAAAACAAAACCCTAGCACACACCTCTTCTAATTTTAAGCCATTCAATGTTCTGTTCAAATGACTGTCTCTTGGTCTGTGTACTGTTTCCTCATGAGCACAATTAAGTATTCTGGAATACTCATCTTCTGCAATGTTGTTTATATTTTGTCATGATCCACAGAGCTGAGAGCCTTTGCATAGTCAATAAAGCACAGGTAAACATCTTTTTTTGTTATTCTCTGCTTTTAGTCAAGAACCACTGGACATCAGCAATGATATCCCTGATTTCACATCCTCTTCCTAATCTGACCTGAGTTCCTGGCAGCTCCTTACCAAAGTACTACAGTTGTTTTTTAATTATCCTCAACAAAATATTACTTGCGTGTTATATTAATGATATTTTTCATTATTATCATTCTTTGGTTTACTTTTCTAGGAATAAACACAAATACAGATATATTCTAAACTGTTGGCCTATCTTCCACATTTCTTGAAATAGATGTGTGAACACCTTAAGTGCTCTGTGGGTTTGTTGAAACATTTCAAATTGTATTCTGGGAATTGCCGGAGGCTTGTTTTTTGCCATTGCCATCAGTGCCTATTGGATTTCTTCTTTCAAACACAGCCATTCTTGATTACATGGTACCTATTGAAATAAATGAACATTTTTTCATTCGTCTTGGTAATGTGACTCTGTGTATTCCTTCCATCTTATTTTGATGATTCCAGTGCCATGCAATATTTTGTGCATAAAATCCTTCAATATTGGAACCTGAGGCTTTAAGTTTTTCTTCAGCTTTTTCAGTTTCATAAATGCTGACTGTGCCTTTCCCTATGGCTTTCTAACTCCAGGTCTTTGCACATTTCACTGTAATATTTAATTTTGTCTTCTCCAGCTGCCCTGTGAAATTTCCTGTTCAGTTTCTTTCCTTCATCATCTCTTCTAACAGTATTACCTTCTCTGTGCTCAAGAGCAAGTGTCAGAGCCTCTTGTGACATCCTCTGTGGCACACAGGAAGTTGATAATGACCAACAGAACTTTTGTAACTTTTGTGTTTTGACCTAGTTCAGGATGGCCAGGAACGAGGTGATCTGGCCTTGAGCAGTCAAAGATTAGGATATGTCATGGGATTGGCTGGAGATAGAAGAGTGAGGAAGTGAAGTTTGAACCCACTTCCAGGTGAGAACTGAATTCATACTTATTCTTACCAAGCAGTTAGCAATTAAAGTGTATTGCCTACCATGGTCTTTTAGTAGTGTAATTGACACAGGGATAAATGTACCAAATTGCATAAAATACTTTTAACTGAAAATAAAACACTATAAGAATATTTAAAGAGTAAAACAAAAGTTGATGAGGTCAGAAAATATAAAACCAAACTCAAAGCCAGTGAGTTTATTCCAACTTATGGAAGCCTTATAGGACAGAGTAGAACTGCTCCTTAGGCTTTTCAAAGCACAGAGTCTTTACTGAAGCAGAAATCCTTATTTTTTTTTTCCTTCAGAGCAAATGGTGGGTTTGAACCACCAATCCAGATTCAGAAGAGTATGTGATGACTATATCATTGATGATGTCAACTGGATCTTGGCTGAAAGCAGAGAATATCAGAAAGATTTTTATCTGTGCTTTATTGACTACACAGAGACTTTTGATTACGTGACTCATGATAAACTATAGACAGCGTTGTGGAGGATTACTGTTTCTGGACACTTAATTGTGCTCATGAGGATCCTGTACACAGACCAAGAGGTGGTTTTACAAACAGAACAAGGGAACACTGAATGGTTTAAAATTAGGAAAGGGGTGTTTTATGGTTGTGTTCTTTCACCATACTTATTCAATCTATATGTTGAGCAAATAATCCAAGAAGATGGATTTAATGGAGAAAAACATGGCATCAGGTTGGAGGAAGACTCATTAGCAATATGCAGCTGACACAAGCTTGCTTATTGAAAATGAAGAAGACTTAAAATACTTACTGATGAAGATCAAAGACAATAGCCTTTGGTATGGCTTGGACCTCAATGTAAAGAAAAAAATTCTCACCACTGGACCAATAAGCAACATCCATATAAACAGAAGTGTTGCTCTGAGTCAGAACTGACTGGATAGCACTTAACAACAACAATATAAATGGAGAAAAGATTGAAGTCGTCAAAGACTTCGTTTTGCTCAAATCAAGCATCAACACTCATGGAAACAGCAGTCTAGAAATCAAATAGCATAGTACATCAGATAAATCTGCTACAGAAAACCTCTTGAAACTGTTTAAGAGCAAGGGTGTCATTTTGAGGACTAAGGTGCACCTGATGCAAGCCATGGTATTTTCAGTAGCCTCATATGCATGTGAAAGTTGGACAGTAAATAAGAAAGACCATAGAAGAATCAATGCATTTGAGTTAAGGTGTTGAAGGAGGATATTAAAAGTGCCATGAACTGTGAAAAGAACAAACCAATATGTGTTGGAAGAAGCACAGCCAGAATGCTCCTTGGGAGCCATGATGGCCAGACTTCGTCTCTAATACTTCAGACACATTATCAGGAGGGACCAGGCACTGGAGAAGGATATCATGTTTGCTAAAGTGGAGGGTCAGAGAAAGAAGGAAGGGTCCCGAGGAGATGGATGGGCACAGTAGCAGCAGCAATGGGCTGAAACATAGCAACAATTGTGCTTTTGGTGCAAGACTGGACAGTGTTCATTCCATTGTGTATAGGGTCACTATGAGTCAGTACTGATTCAATTGCACCTAAGGTTTAGATAGTTATTTTATAAAAAAAAAATACATTTGAATAGCTATCAAGAACATGAAAAAATGTGGAGATAGCACACTCAAGAATATTTAAAATAAAAAAAAAAGGATTAACCATAGCATGCCCAAAAGACTAACCATAGTAACCAAACCTAGTGTTGGTGAAAATGTGGAGCAATTGGAAATTTCATATGCTCTTAGTGGGAAAATAAAGTGTATGGTCAACTTGAAATACAATTTTATTGCTTCTTTACCAGTGATACATATACCTATCATATAACCCAGTCTATAATCCAGTCTTGTGTGGCATTTCAGGTTAATACACTGGACTGCAAGGTCAGTTTGAACTGCAAGGTCAGCGGTTCAGACTCACCAACTGCTCCTCAGAAACCCTACAAAGTGTGGTTATTATGAGTTGGAACCGACTGTACGGTACTTAACAACAATAGTACATTAATGTTTGGCAGCTTAATTTCTTGTAGATAAAACACCTAAATGCCCATGAATAAGTAAATAAGCAAACTTTGGTACAAAGTAACAAGTTGAAGGTGGCCAACAGAACTAAGAATCTGAGAATTTAGAGCAATGCAAACTTTGTTTTTGTTTGGATACTTTAGATGGACCACTTTGCAAAGTAGGCTGTATCACCTTCAGCTATCCATCACTAGGCACAAAAGAATATTTTACCCAAGAGAAATTATTTTTAGTATAAAAAATGTGTGATAGCACTCATTTTAGCTTTATTCATGATAGGTAAAATCTAGAAACAACATTATGGCTAAAATTAGGATATATGACTTAGATCCATCTTAAAGCAAACACTTGCTGTCCAACTTTCAAGATTCTCAGCTATTTGGATGATGTCATACCCTGACATAGGGTAGCCCTTCATAACTGATTGAGCAAAGTGGTGGTATCAGAGGGCCTACTTTGGGTAGCTTCCAATCAATAATTTACAATACTGTTATTTTTTGAGGTCATGCTTATTTGGGGACAAACCTCAACCAAAGAATGACTAAGGTCTAGCAAATTTCTTGGCAATGTAGTTTCTTCTAATGGGAAATCTTTGTTTTAACATGGCAGAGACTTTGATAAGTCTGTATCACAATCTGATGACTAGCCTGCCCAGGATTCTTTCCTTCCCTTTATCTCCAGTTCTCAGCAATATAGCTTGGGCACATCTAACTCTGTCTCAGCTCCTGCTTCCCTGAGAACACTATAATAACAAAGTTATGCATCAATTAGTAAATGATAAATAAACCCAAACACCAACCTTAATGCCTTTGAGTCAATTCTGATTCATAGCAACTGTATATAGGGTTTCCAGAACCATAAATCTCAAGAGCAACAGTAAATCTTATCTTTCTCTTGTATAACAGCTAGTGATTTTGAACCACTGATCTTGTGATTAGCAGCCCAGTGTCTGTTGTTAGGTGCTGTAGAGTCGGTTCTGAATCCTAGCGACCCTAGGCACAACAGAATAAAACACTGTCTAGTCCTGTGCCAAAATCAGAATAATTGTTTAACTTGAGCCCATTGCAAATATCACAGTGCCAATCCATCTCTCTGGGGGTCTTCACTTTTTTTTGCTGATGCTCCACTTTACCAGGCATAATGACCTTCTCCAGTGACTGGACCCCTCCTGGTAACATGTCTGAAGTCTGAAAGGTAATGAGCTATCATCTTGACTTCAAAGGAACATTCTGGCAGTACTTCTTCCAAAACAGATTTGCTTGTTCTTTTGGAAGGGAATTCTTCTCCAATACCATAACTCAAATGCATCAATGTTTCAATTGTCTATCTTTGTCATTGCCCAATTTTCACATGCATGTGAGACAATAGAAATACCATGGCTTGGGTCAGGCACACCTTAGTCCTCAAACTGATATTTTTGTTCTTAAATACTTTAAAGAGGTATAGTGAAACAGATTTGCCTAGTGCCATGTGTCATTTTATTTTTTGACTATTGCTTCCATAAGTACTGATCATGAATCTAAGCAAACTGAAGTCTTTGGCAACTTGAATTTTTTCTCCATTTACATGATGTTAGTTTTGGGTCCAATTGTGAGGATTTTGTTTTCTATTTTGAGGAGTATTATATACTTAAGGATATATGCACTCTTTGATCTTCATCAGTAAGTAATTCAAGTTCTCTTTGCTTCCAGCAAGCAACATTTTATCATCTACATATCACAGATTATTAATGAGTCTTCATCCAATCCTGATGCCATGTTCTTCTTTATACAATGCAGCTCCTAGGACTATTTGCTCAGCATCCAAAGTGAATAGGAAGGGTAAAAGAATACAGCCATGGCACACAATTTATAAATGATTTAAACCATTTAGTAACCTTTATTCCTTGTGAATGACTCCTTTTTAGTCTATGTGTAGGTTCCTCATGAATACAATCAAGTGTTCTGGAATACCCATTCTTTACAATATTATCCATTGCTTGTCATGATCCACATAGTTAAAAGCCTTTGTGTAGTCAACAAAGCACAGGTAAACATCTTTCTGGTATTACCTGCTTTCAGCCAAGTTCCATCTGATATCCATAATGATATCCCTCAGTACAAATCCTCAACAGAGTCTGCTTTGAGCCTCTGAAAGTTCACTACAGGTGTACTGTTGCAGCTATTTTTGAAGTGTCTTCAGCAACCCTGTATAGGGTTTATTAGGAGAGACTAGTGCATTTGAATCAAAGATATTTTGGATAGTTGTTGTTGTTGTTGTCAGGTGCCATCGAGTCGGAACCAACTCATAGTGACCCCATGCACAGCAGAACAAAACAATGTCCGATCCTGGGCCAACCTCACTACCACTGCTACACTTGAGTCCATCATTGATGCCA
>NW_006408561.1:9492090-9494032 GCF_000296735.1 Chrysochloris asiatica | reverse complement strand
CCATTGATAAAAATGTTGTTTATTGGTCCAGTGGTGAGGATTTTTGTTTTCTTGACATTGAGATGCAATCCATACCAAAGGCTGTGCTCTTTCAGCTTCAATTTTTTTGGATAGTAGTACAGTGTTTATCATACAGCACCACCCCAGGACTTCATAACACACTCCTTGCTGTTGTGTGCCATCAAGTCAGTTCTGATTCATGGTGACTCTGTATAGAGTTTCTGATCAATGCAATTAGTGAGTTTGGATTGTCATCCTTATGGTTAGCAGTTCAGTGCTTATCCTATAGTGTCACACCAGTACATACTCCTTACCAGTCTATGCATTTGTCTGCCATTTCAAAGATAAAACAGAATTGATAATATGGCCAATTTCAGCAACTTGTTTAGCAAAATTAAGTAATAACTCTTGTCCTATTATGTAGTTCTCTTGTGATTGTTAAATTCCATAGCATGTACTTGGTCTATAGGAAGTAATGCATCTTTGTCTTTCAATAAAGACATTTTTTTTAATTAACTGATTTCTTTGTATTTAGCTCTGCCATCACTAGTAACCCTTCTGATTTTTTTTTTAATGTGAATTATGTGATAGTTTACATGGGAGAATATTAGCTTTACATTCATCCTATTGTATATTATTTCATTGCCATGGTTACAATCCCCTCCATGCATCATCAACCAACCAAAGGGTATACCCTGCAAGCCTGCCCCCCAGTCATCAGCACACAGTTCTTCTACCTCTCTGGGTCTAAAGTTCCCAGCTGCTCCATCTCTCCACGTCATTGTCTCTGCCTCCATCTCTGGGGTCACTGCTTCTCTGGGTAGGCTCTCACCTCCTGCTCTTCTCCCTTGAGGGTTCCAGGGACCTCACTTTATGGACTGCATAGTCAATTACTCCCCTCCTTTTACTACAAAACATCAACCTTTTACAGTTCCAACCTTCGCAGTCAGTCCTGGTAATAATTATTCACCATTATTCACAAGGGACCTATCCCCATTTCCTTTCATCAGCCCCGCCTAGACAGATTGGATGCTACTCAGTGGAGATTCTACCTTCCTCCGCACCCTCTGGATCTAGGATCCCTGTTGAAAGCTTGTAAGCCACTCACTTCTTCCCTTTGTATCCCCCACATTTTGGTTAGTCAATGTCCAAGTTGCCCATCCCTGTCTACTCTGTACATGGAGGGGGTGGGTATGATGATTGCTGTAAAGATTTGTTCCCTCTTTTGAGCTATTGCATCAATAGGTATAGGTCAAGTTCATCAAATTATATCAGATTACTCTTTTTTTTCCCCTCTTCTTTCTTCTTATAGTTGAGTTCTGATCATCCAGTCATTGAAGCCAGGTCGAGTGGGTATTATCTGCAAGTGTGAATGTTCTTATGCATATGCCCTCTCTTCTTATCAGCTGGATTCTTCACTCTCCACTCTAGGCCTCTGTAGCTATGTCACTGACTCTGGGCCGAAGAGTCACCAGATATTGCCACATTGCTGGCCAACCAGGTCTCCACCTGGGCTTATAGGAGTCTATTGAACATTGTAGGGCTTTGCTTGTAGCGTCATTGATGTTTTCCCCTTACTTCCCCTTATCAGTGATGAACGTGGTCACCAATCAGAGCACATGTCTGCTTGTGTATTCCCATTGAGTCTTAGTCTTGGAAGGAGGTTTGCCTGAGTGGACCTGAACACTTGCCTTGATGTCTCCTGGGTGAGCAACTTGCTTGTTGTTTTAGTAATCAGTTGGACTGCCATTATTGTTTTGTATTTTTCCTGTCCGTCTTTCTTTCAAAAAGTATCTTCTGCTCTTCTAGTTGCTCTAGGCTGGTCTGCTTGTCCTTACAAGTGGAAATTTCCCACCTCAGAAGATTCCAGGTGAAGTTCAGGATTCCACCTATGGTCTTATGTAATACAGAGGCTCCACAGGAAGCCTCCTTCACTGTGCAC
>NW_006408561.1:9476096-9490285 GCF_000296735.1 Chrysochloris asiatica | reverse complement strand
GTGTAAATTGCTTTGGGTAGTATTGACATTCTCATAATGTTAAGTATTCTTATCCAGGAGCATGGTACATTCTTTCATTTTTGTAGTTCTCTTTTGGTTTCTTGTAGTAGTATTTTGTAGTCTTGTTTGTATAGGATTTTTTGTTTCTCTGGTTACATTTATTCCTAGATATTTCATCTTTTGGGTGGCTACTGTAAATGGTATTTCTTTCCTAATGTCCTTTACAGTGCTGTCTTTTTGATATATAGGAATCCAACTGATTTTATTTTTTTTTAATTGATTTTATATGCTGCCACTTTGCTGAATCTTCCAATGAGGTCTAATAGCTTTTTTACTGAGTCTTTGGGGTTTCCTCTATATAGGATAATATCATATGCAAATAGTGAGAGTTTTACTTCCTCTTTGTCAATTTGGATGCATTTGATATCCTTGCCTTGCTGTATAGTTCTTGCTAAGGCTTCCAGCACAATATTGAATAGGAGTGGAGACAAAGGGCATCCTTGTCTGGTTCCTGTTCACAGAGGGAAGGCTTTCAGTTTCTCTCTATTGAGAGTAATGTAGGCTGTTGGATTTGTATATATACTCTTAATTATGCTGAGGAATTTCCCTTCAATTCCTACTTTGTTGAGTGTTTTTATCAGGAATGGAAGTTAGATTCTGTCAAATACCTTTTCTGCATCAATCAATATGATCATGTGCTTCTTTTGTTTTTCTTATTTATATGGTGGATTACGTTGATAATTTTTCTAATGTTGAACCATCCTTGCATCCCTTATATTGTCATTTTCATGTGGTGCTGGATTCTATTGGCTAGGATTTTTTTTGTTGTTGTTGTTAAGAATTTTTGCATTTATGTTCCTGAGGGATATTGGTCTATAATTTTCTTTCTTAGTGATGTCCTTTCCTGGTTTTGGTATGAGGTTTATGCTTGGTTTATAAAATGTAGTAGGAAGTTTTTCATTCTGCTCTATATTATGAAATATTTGAATAGAATTGGTGATGCTCTTCCCTGAATGTTGGTAGAAATCACCAGTGAAGCCATCGGGGCCTGGACTTCTTTTGGTTGGGAGTTTTTTGATAACCTGATCAATTTCTTCTTTTGTTATGGGTCTGTTCAGGTTTTCTACTTCACTCTGTAACTTTAGGTAGGTCTTGTTTTTCTAAAACTGTATCCATCTCTCCTAAGTATTCAAATTTGTTGGAGTACAACTTTTCATAGTATTCTGTTATTACCCTTTTGATTTCCTTTGGTTCCATGGTGACATCACACATGTGGTTTCTAATGCGTGTTATTTGTGTCTTCTCCCTCTTTTCTTTTGTTAAGTTTGCCAATGGTCTGTCAATTCTGTTAATCCTTTCATAGATTCTTTCGATAGTTTTTCTGTTTTCTATCTCATTTATCTCTGGTCTAATCTTTATTATTTATTTTCTTTTGATGGCTATTGGTTCCCTCTGTTTTTCTGTTTCCTATTGTTGTAGATGCTGTGTTAATGTATTAATTTTGTTTTTTTTCTTCTTTGTGGATGTGTGCGATTTTGCAATAAATTGTCCTTTCAGCACCGCTTTCTGTGCATCCCAAAGATTTTGGTATGTTGTGTTTTTGTTTTCATTTGTTTCTAGGAAATTTGTGAGTTAACATTTAATTTCTTCTACTACCAGGTCACTTTTCAGCAGGGTGTTATTCAGTTTCCATGTATTTGGCTTTATTTCCTTGGTCTTTCTATTGTTGATTTCTAATTTGATAGCATTGTTTTCTGAGAAGATTCTTTGTATATTTGATATTTGTAAATTTATTGAGATTTGTTTTGTAGCCTAACACATGGTCTATTCTGGAGAATGTTCCATGTGCACTAGAAAAGAATGCATTTTGTGCTGTTGTTGGGTTGAATGCTCTGTACACATCTATGAGGTCCAGTTGGCTGATTGTGTTGTTTAGTTCTTCTGAGTGTTTGTCAAGTTTCTTTCTGGTCGTTCTATTCAATTTTGAAAGTGGTGTATTAAAATTGCCCATGATTATTGTAGATTCATCAATTCCTTTCTTCACACATGTTAACCTTGACTTCTGACCTACATAACTGTGAGAAAATAAATTTATCTTTATTAGCACCACTTAGTACCAGTAAATTTGTAGTACTTATTTATAGAAGCAATAGAACACTTATAAACTCTTGCTTCAAGCATTAAACAGAGGCCAACTTTTCAAAGCAACAGTATAACTTGGAAAAAAGAATGCACAATCAGTGATCACAATAGATTATAGTTGGTGATAAATTTCTTCTTCAACAGGCACAATTTAAGCCTCCAAGATTGTTATGCGATCCTTAAGAATTAGGAGATGTCCCTAATAAGCACTGATATTTAATTTATTGACTTCCAGGGAAGAGCTGAACTTGTATTTAAAGGAAACTAGGAAATGTAATATTCTCTAATCTTGAGTTTATGTATTAAGATTTATTTGCATTGCTCCAAGACAACTATGAATTTTAACTTATTCAGTAGCATTCATATATCAAGAAAATTTATATTTATATTTATATTATATGATCCACAAAATACACTCTATTTCATCAAGCCCATTTCTTGAACCTCTTGGATTTTTTTTTTTTTTTTGGTCTCAGAGAAATGTTTCATGCTTTGAATATCACCAGTAATAATCATGTAAATTATGTCTGGTATTTTTCAAATAAGTCCAACTAATATATTTTGAACAGTTACCGTGTGAGATAAGTTGTTCAGTGTGATATTTGTTTCATTCATCCAACAATCAAAGTTTCTTATCTCTAATTTATACATCAATAAACTTAAGTCCATCAAAGAAAAGAGAGAAAAAGAGAAATCTTTCTTAGGATGTTATGATCAGTAAATGTTGAGCAGATATTAAAATTTATGTCTGCTTGTCCACCATTATTTTTAAGATACAGCTGTTCATTCAAGTATAAATTGGAAAGAAACTATTTAACAAATAACTCTATGGAGAAAATAATTATGGCTAAACAGTTCATTACCCTTATCTCTAATCTTTTCACGTTAACAAAGGATAATGTCTTCAGCCAAAGGAATAAAATTCCAAGGATGGAAAATCCATATAGCTGAATGGAAGTACGCTAGGAGAAGTACTACTTAATCATTATCTTAATCCTCACACTAAGCCATAAAATTATTGTATTTAGAGAAATGGACTAGAATTCATTTTATTTGATGTCTTCTTTCTAGCGCATAATACTACTGTGACTTGGATTCACATTGTTATTACTAGACATCCAACCACCATGTTTTCTTCACCTCTCATTCTGCTCTATGCACGTCAATTTTTCTAGCCTTTATGCATAAGCAGATGGAAGATCAGCCCATCCACCTCAATGAATGGTTATTATTTACTGTCTGCTTTGCAAGTATTAGCTTTGGGTTAAGTCTGGTCTGATTATTGTGTGCTAGCCCTGAGACACTTGGTGTCACAATTATCAGGTTTTTTTCTCTGAAATAATAATAAAGAAAATTTTTATGGTTGAAAACTAACACTATAGCTTGATTTTAAACATGTTAATATTCTTGACCAATTTAAAATGATAATTTCAATAAACTTCATTAACAACAAGTAGCCTATGCTTTTAGTTGGAATCATTGTTGAATAAAGCTTCTACTGCATCATATCATCAAGAATTACTGGAGTGACTTCAAAATTTTTTATAAAAGTTGGAATTCTTATTGCCAAAGTGAAAACTTACTCAAATTCCAAAACTTTAAAGCTAAATAAACTGTTTTTAAGAAAATAGTGGAAAATATTTAGTTATAAAACTGAATGAAATAGAGCTTTAGAAGAACAAAGTGATAAAGACATAGATAACCCTTTCCTTAAATTTGACATGTTGCAAAACCATATGTCTTTTAAGTTGACATTATTTTAATATTAACTGTAGTGAGTTCACTATTGTACTCTTTATTCCCAAAGTTATTTGGGGTATATCTAGGAAGAAAATATTTTAAACAGCCTTGGTTCTGCATAGTTACAAAAGCTAGTGCCCTCTGATGATCAAAGTATGTCCTTTAAAGGACATTAGTTCCCAGCTGGTAATTTTCCTATAAGAGTTCTAGCAGTGTGAAATCCTCAGAGAATGATTCGATATATCATTAGACATTGGGAACCATTACTTCTTTATAGAACATTTGAAGCCAAACTTTTTTCATCAGAAAACTCCATCAGAACATTTAAAGAAATATTAGGCTGTGATGGTCTATAACTTTTTTTTTTTTTTTTTTTTTGATCTACTAAATACACTAATATTTGAAGATAGAAATTTGGGGAAAAATGTATATTAAGTCTTTCTCTCAAACCTCCAAGTTTTTAAGCTATAAAAATTTTTAAAAGGTTAACTATTGTCTTATTTAAGCACTCAATAGAACAGAAGGACCTTATTCTGTCTTCTAATTTAAACTATTTTTAAATGTAATTACTAAAAGTTTTAGTAAAGATATCATTCTAATTCCATTACTACAGCTACTTAAATGTGGCTTATCTCAATAAATGTGCTCAGATGATTGAGCTTATCTTAGATGACCTCCTTAATTCCTATCATTAACTAGTTTTCTTGCATATATTCCTTTGTCTCTTGTTACTTACTCTCCAAAAGTCAAAATTTAATTTAGAAACTCTATGTAGTCTTGACTGAGATAGAGAATATCAGAAATATGTTTACTTATGTTTTGTTGACTATACAAAGGCATTTGGTTGTACAGATCATAACAAACTATGAGTAACATTGTGAAGAATGGGTATTCCAGATCACTTAATTGTGTTAATGAGGAACTTTTACACAGAACAACATGCAGATGTTAGAATAGAATAAGAGGATATTGAATGGTTTAAAATCAGGAAAGGCATATGCCAGGGTTGTAGTGCATTTGTGCCCATTCCAAATAGAGGTGACCCAATGGAATGTAGAAACCATCAGAAAATATCTTTGATATCTCAATGTGAGTAAGGTTTTACTAAAGGTAATACAGAAATGATGGCAACCATACATTGACAGAGAACTTCCAGAGGTTCAAGATGGATTCAGAAGGGGGTGTGGAATGAGGCTATATCATTGCTGATGTCCAATGGATCTTGGCTGGAAGCATAGAATATCAGAAAGACGTTTACCTGTGCTTTATTGACTACACAAAGGCTTTCAATTGTGTGGATCATGACAAGCTATGGACAACATTGCGAAGTATGAGTATTCCTGAACACTTAATTATGTTCATGAGGAATCTACATAGACCAAGAGGCAGTTTATTAGAACAGAACATGGGAACACTGAATGGTTTACAATTTAAAAAAGGTGTGCAATGGGTTGTATTCTCTCACCATACTTATTCAACCTGTATCCTGATCAAACCATCTAAGAAGATGGGTTCTATGAAGAAAAACTGGCATCAGGATTGGAGGATGACTCATTAATAGCCTGCAATATACAGATGATAACAATCTTGGTTGTTGAAAGTGAAGAGGACTTAAAATATGTGCTGATGAAGAGCAAAGACCATATCTTTGGTATGCCTTGCATCTAAGTGTAAAGAAAACAAAAATCCTCACCACTGGACTAATAAACAACATTCTTATCAATGGAAAAAAGATTGAATTTGTCAAGGACTTCATTCTTGAATCAACCATCAACACTTATGGAAGCAGCAGTCAAGAAATCAAACAACGTATTGCATTAGGCAAATCTGCTGCACAAGACCTTCTTAAAGTATTGAAGAGCACAGATGTCAGCTTGAGGACTAAGGTGCACCTGACCCAAGCCATGGTGTTTTCAATAACCTCATTTGATGTCTTTGAGTTGTGGTGTTGGAGGAGAATACTGAAAGTGCCATGGACTGCCAAAAGAACCAATAAATCTGTTTTGGAGGAAGTGCAGCCAGAGTGCTCCTTGGAGGCCAGGATGGCTAAAATTCGTCTCTCCTACTTTGGACATATTGTGAGAAGGATGTCATGCTGGGTAGGGTGGAGGGTCGGAGAAAAAGAGGAAGACCCCCAATGAGATGGATCAGCCAGGTGGCATCATTGATGGACTCGGGTGTGGCAGCGGTAGTGAGGTTGGCCCAGGATCGGACATTGTTTCGTTCTGCTGTGCATGGGGTCGCTATGAGTCGGTTCCGACTCGATGGCAACTGACAACAACAACAACAACAACATATGCATGCAAAAGCTGGACAGTAAATAAAGAAGACCATAGAAGAATTGATGCTTTTGAGTTATGGTGTTGGAGGAGAATATTGAAAGTGTCATGGGCTGCCAAAAAAAACCAACAGATCTGTGTTGGAAGAAGTGTAATTAGAGTGCTCTTTGGAGGCCAGGATGGCCAAACTTTGTTTCTCATACTTCGGACATATTGTCAAGAGTGACCAGTCACTGGAGAAGGATATCATGTTTTATAAGGTGAAGGGTCAGATAAAAAAAAGGAAGACCTCCAACAAGATGGATTGGCAAGGTGGCAGTTTCAATGGGCTCAATTGTGGCAACAACTGTAAGGTTGGCCCAGGACCAGGCAGTCAGTGTTTCATTCTTTTGTGCATAGGGGCGCTATGAGTTGGTACCGACTTGATGGCACCTAACAACAACAACTTAGGAACCCTACAACTTAGAAACCCTGTATAAGGTTTCTGTGGAGCAGCTAGGAAGGTTGAACCACCAACCTTGTTGTTCGAACCTACTTTGTAGTCCAGAACATTAACCCACAGTGCCACACCAGAATGGATGCTTTTAAATTATGGTGTTGCCTAAAAATATTGAAAGTACCATGGACTGTCAGAAGAACAAACAAATCTGTCTTGGAAGAAGTACAGCCAGAATGCTCCTCTGGACTGACGAGCATGAAACTTCATCTTTTGCATGTTGGAAATGTTGTTGGAAGGACCAGTCCCTGAAGAAGGACATCATGCCTGGTAAAATGTAGGGTCACTGAGAAGTAGGAAAACTCTCAGGAAGATAGATTGACACAGTAGTAACACCATAACAATTGTGAGTACAGTACAGTATTGGGCCATGTTTCGTTCTGCTATCCATAGGGTCACTATAAGTCAGAGTTGACTGGTTAACACCTAACAATAGCAACAGTAACAGCCCAAATAACACTGTTTCCCAGTTAAAATATTTGTTAGTATTGCTTGTATTTTTAAATAGTGTCCTGGGTCTCTTTAACTTCATTTTCTAGGTTCTATATGTTTATGTCTCTGCCATCTTTTGAAACTTCATCTTATAACACTGACCCCTTTTCTTTCCTATATTTAAGTTAAAGTTCATGTTTCTCAAATGTCCTAAGCTTGTTCTAAATTTAGTATTTCAACTTGCCAACCCTTGCACCTCATAAATCTTGCTCTTGCTTCAGATTTTAGCATGACAATATCTTTCTTCTCATTAAGGTCTGAGTTCAAATGACACATTTGCATAAGTCCTTTCCTTACCTACCCACTGTTATCCCAGCTTGATTCTTAATCATATTATTCTATTAACATTATGCTTTTTTGTTTTTTAATTGAAAGAAACCATGGTGTACTGGTACTGGTGTGGCACAGTAGGATAAGTACTAGACTTTAAGTTCAGTATGAACCACAAGGTCAGTGGTTCCAATTTACCAGCTGCTCCTTGGAACTATACTGGGTAGCTATAAGTTGGAACTGACTCAACAACACTTACCAAAGCCACAACCTGGTGACACCATTGGACTGCTAACCAAAAAGTTTGTGATTGGAACCCAGCAGCCACTTTGCAGAAGAACAATGAGGCAGTGTGTTTCCATAAGGATTTGTTGTTGTTAAGTGTGGTTGAATTGGTTCCTACTCAGCGACCCTGTATAGAGTTTCTGAGGAGCAGCTTGTGGGTTTATACTGCTGACCTTGTGGTTCACAGTCCAATGCTGATCTATAGCACCACACCATTATTACATACCAGAAGGAGTCCTGCTGTGGTGCTCTGGGTTAATGCACCAGACTGCAAAGCCATTTGAACTGTAAGGTCAGTGGTTCAAGCTCACCAGCTGCTGCTCAGAAACCTATACAGGGTCGCTATGAGTCAGAACCAACTAAATGGCACTTAACAACAACAACAACAACAATATACCAGAAACAATTTGGGGTATTAGAAATTTAGTTGTTAACACGAAAAATAGTTATCTACTACATGAGGTGCAAAATGAATGAATGAATTAGTTAGTCAATTAATTAACCCAAACCAAACCAATTCCTACCCATTTCCATTGAGTCAATTTTGACTCACAGTGACCATACAGGACTGAGTAAAACTGCTTCCTAGGGTTTCTAAGACTGATGTGATGCTGTAGAGCAGTGCTGGACTGTGAACCACAAGGTCAACAGTACAAACCCACCAGCTGCTCCTCAGAAACACTATACAGAGTCGCTATGAGTAGGAACCAACTCCACCATACTTAACAACAACAAATCCTTATGGACACAGACTGCCTCATTGTTCTGCAAAGTGGCTGCTGAGTTCCAATCACAAACCTTTTGGTTAGCAGTCCAATGGTTAACTCACTGTGTCACCAGGTTGTAGCTTTGGTAAGTGGCTTTGAGTTAATTCCAACTCATAGTTACCCTGTATGCATTTAATAGATACTTGATGATTGAATGATAATATGGATGAATGCATGAGTGACAGTAATTACAAGGCTTCATTATTTCAAAGTAATATTTAAATTTCAGAATCTAAAATATTGTCAAGCAAATTCTATAAGAAACATACAATATTTGACTTCAAAAAATAAGTGCACATCTTTTTTCTGGAAAAAAAAAATCAATGAGAACTGACAACTGATTAAATGTTTTACAAGTCAGAAACAAGTCTTATATCAATACACACATAAAATAGATTATTTGATTTAAATGAGTGAATAATTAGAGAAAAATGATTCAACATAGGCTAAAAATACAAGGTACAAAGTAAACTTTATGGCAAGTAACAGTGGTTCTGCCTATAATTTCCTATGCAAGACAATATTATATATATTATCTTATTTTTATGTTATCTAGGTAGAAAGCTATATACCTGTTATCTGAAATTTTGGCTTAACTTTTCTTTGTAAAACAATTTTGTTAAGATATATATTAAGAGGAACTAAAGTGATACAAATCCTTTGAAGAATAAATAATTTGTTTATTTGAATACTGGATATTTTTAATGCAATTTATTGTGATCACCAAGAGTAATACAATGGTTTCGTTTTTGGCTGCTAACCAGAAGGTAGAGATTTGGACCCCCAGCACCCAGTGGCTCAGACACACCAATGGCTCCAGAGAAGAAAGACATGATAATCTGTTCCCCTAAAATTTTCAGCCTGAGAAATCCTGTGGGACAATTGTACTGTGTCCAGTTGGATAGCTATGAATCTGAATGAACTTGATGGCACACAACAATTACATTATGATCATTAATATAAATAATAATTTCACAAATCATTGCTATTTATGTTCTTTCAAGCAATGTTTGAATCTTGAATGAATCAAAGCAATACCACAATTTATTTGTGTGATTTTAAGCTTAATAGTTCCTTTTATTTGTGAGCAGAAGATGTATTGACCTTTTAACAGCCAACCTCATTATCCATGTATAAACATTTCTATGGGTATAGTTCCTCACTAGTAGTGACTTAGGTGCTTAGAAAGCCTATTAACTCTAAACCAATAGGGTACCACTTAATGAACTGCAGCAATAACACTCCAAGTTGTTCCCTTGTGGACTGAAGCGATTTGCTGCCCCAGATACCTAAATACTACCAGAAAGAGATTTAGACACTCTGAAAAAGAACACCATGGAAACCGAAACTGCACAAACAATGCAAAGTCAAGTCTTAAGGCATTTTCCCAGATCATTCAGAGTTGAGAAAAGTGTTTAGACAACATAATTAAGTAATTGAGGCAAACAGAATTTCTCATTATGAATTCCTTGTGAAGTTTTTCTGTGACTTTTATTCTCCTAGTGAAATGCACTATGCAACTCATAGTAGGATCTCAATATAAATGTGTTGAATAAATGTCTGATTTGAATGTTATCATACATCATCCACTTCAAATGACTTCTGTAGATCAAGCCTTGCTTAATTTTTTTTAATAACAAAAACTAATAAGGATGTAATAACTTTTGTGCATTATGTATTTAATTTTCTAAATCAGTAAAACATGACAATTTGTACATATATTATACATAATGCTGTATAATTTAACCTTAGTTCACTTTTTCTATGAATGTTTTATGGAAGGTTTTTACAGTGAAGAGTGAAATAGATTAAGTTTTCTTTGAAAACTACAATTCCACCAGAGCCAATTTATATCTTTTTTTTTTAACAACCTAGTGTTTTATGTTTACTAGGCATAATAAGTATATTTGAGATAAAAATTGCTGGGTTTTTTTCTATTTTTTTTTTTACAAAAAAAGGAAAAAAAGCTTTGTTATTTTAATTTTCAAAATCTTTTGCAGTCAAGGAATTTTTTTCCAATTCTTGAGATTAGATATTTGGGAAGCCAAGTCAAAGTCATGCCATTGTTCTTATTTGTATGTTACGTTTTTGTGTGTAATTTTATTTTAAACTTCCTTGGTCTTTATCATGCTAGAATGAAGAGATAGAATGAATAAACTTCTTATGTAGCTTTTCTGTTGACTTCATTATTTAATCTATTTTCTTCTTTGCATATTTTAAATTGAGTGGGAAAATGCTGGGTTAAATTATTATAATCCTGTGCAAAATCTACCATAGATTTTGTTTTAAAATATTTTCACCATATTTAGTAATTAATTATTAATTAGGTTGCTTTAGCCTAAGAATTACAGTAAATTTTGAAACAGCTAGTGATTAACTTGGGCTTTTGTCTAGTAGCATAATTTAAAAGATTATTTCATTCTATAAATGTAATTTGGATTATTGTTTTCATAAATAATTTATCTTAATGAACTAATGTGAGAATCATGTTCACTTTGAGGAACTTCAGAGTTGTTTATTTTTTGAATTTTGTGTTCTAATTTCATACCTAAAATGAGCATAATATCATCCCCAAGTCTTATTTCAGGGTGTTTTTGCAAATACTAAGTGATTTGCTTGAAAGCATGTACTTTGGCATAAAAATTTTGTACATTACTTTTAACTTTAAACAATTTGACTATCAATGGAAATACAAGGTACAAGGCCTGACTCATTGGAATTATTATTATAAAACAAAATGTTTTAGGATAATTAGATTGAACACCTTTCTAAAAATATTAATATTCTAAGTACATTTCCTGTAATGTAAGTTCTTTGTTTAAATTTTTATTAACAGTCTAGAAGACATTTAGCAAATTATTCAGCTAGGTTGTTACAATTTTAGAAAATATGCTCTCTCTACATTGGTATTGATGCTAAGCTCATTTAAGAATATACAACTCAAGAAGGGATTGAGGCTGGGCTCAAAAGAATTTCTTTAGTCATTAACTTTCTACACCAACTTTCTAACAAGCTTATTTTACACTAATCATCCACCAGAGTCAAAAATTACCACCTGAGATTTGTTGAAACAGGATGTGACCTGCAGAGCATTCTCAGAAGCCTCAACCATGTTTCTAAAATGACCTTATGAAGTATCCTCCACTGGGGCACCAATTTTGTTAGTTAGTTTGTTTGTTTATGGGCTGTGTAATGGAGATATCTGCACTCACCCTGCCCTTGAAATTGGTGTGCATTAGAATTCTGAAAATTTATATGATTATGTTTAACTTCTTTGTTCTATAATCCTATAAGAACTATAACCTCACAAAGAGTTGGGGAGTCAGATTTGGGCTTGCCTCCTTGCATTGCCACTCTGCAAATAATGACTTTATTTCCTCTTAAATCCAGTGTCCTGCTAGCTAGGCTTTTAACTTTGCATGCCAGGCAGGTGACCCACTTGGTTACAATAGATAAATGTTGCTGCTGCTGTTAGGTGTCATGCAGTCCATTCCAACTCATAGAGACCCTATGGATAACAGAACAAAACATTGCCTTGTATTGTACCATCCTCACAATCCTCAATAAATATAAACCCATTGTTATAGCCATTAAAGAAGCTCTGGTATCATAGTGGTTATGAATCAGGCTGTGAATTGCAAGGTCAGCATTTTGAAACTACCAGCTGCTCTGCAGGAGAAAGAGGAGGCTTTCAGCTCCCATAAAGATTTACAGCCTCGGAAACCCTGTTCAGGGTCGCTATGGGTCGGAACCGACTCAATGGCACTTAACACCATCATCATAGCCATTCTATCAGTTCATCTTCTTTAGAGTATTCCTCCTTTCCATTGACCTCCACGTTAGCAAGCACAATATCCTTCTCCAGATATTGTTCCCTCCTGGTAATGCATACAAAGTGAGTGAGACAAAGCCTTGCCACCCTCCCTTCTAAGGAGTCTTCTGACTGTACTTCTTCAAGTACATAGCTGTTCGTTCTTCTTATAATCCACAGTGTATACAGTATTCTTTGCCCAAACCATAAATTAAAGAAAGATCCTTTTTGAGCTTTCTTATTTATGACTCAGCTTTCACATGCATATGAGTGGTTTATAATACAATGAAGGAGCCCCAGTGGTCTCCTAGTAGTAAGCATTGGGCTAATAATGACTGTGAAATTAGCAGTTTAAACCCACCTGCCATTCCTTGGTTAAAAGACGTCTGCTTCCTTAATGATTTACAGTCAAGGATATCTTATGAATCAATTCTTGTTGTTGTTATTGGTGAGTGCCATCAATTAGGTTACAACTCATAGCCGTCCTGTATAGGGTTTCTGAGCAGCAACTAAGGAGCCGTAACTATTAACCTGTGGTTCACAGTCCAGTACTGAACTTACAGCACCACACCAACTCTATCCAATAGCCATATAAGTCAGAATCAACTCAATGGCAATGGGAAAGGGTTTATAATACCAAGGCTTGGTTCAAACACACCTAAATACTCTGGGTGAGATCTTTGCTATTTACCACTTTAAAGTGATTTTTTGCAGAAAGTTTTCCAAATTAAATACTGGTATGTAAGTATCATGCCTCCCCATCTCCATCCTATACCAGCCAGTTACTACTGCCAGCATCTGTTCCTCAATAGTCAAGACGACAAAAGGAGTCCTGGTGTGGAGCTGTAGGATAAGCACTGGACAACTAACTGCAAGGCTGATGGTTCAAACCTACCAGCTGTGCCTCAGAAGCCCTCTATTTGATCACTATGAGTGGAAACCAACTGACAGCATTTAACAACATGAATAATGTCTCCTCAGAAGCCTTATACAGGGCTGCTTATTGTTAAGTGCTGTTGAGTTGCTTTTGACTCATAGCAACCCTCTATAGGTTTTCAGTGGAACAGCTAGTGGGTTAGAGCTGCCAATTTTATGGATAACAGTCCAGTGCTTACCCTACAGCATTGAACCAAGACTCCAATTCTGCACTTTGTTATTGTTGGTAAGTATCACCATGTTGAATCAGGTCCAACTCATAATGATCCTGTTTACAAGGACGGGCTGGTGAGTTTGAGCCACCGACCTAATAGCTCAAACAGACATTGTAGTCTAGTGCTTTGAGAAGATACGAAAATGCATTTATTTTACAGTTACAAGGATACATAGTGGGATAGCTTAAGCCAGCCAATTTGCTGAAATGAAGTTGCACATATATTATCAACTTGCACATACAGAACTACCACTATGATCCTTTTTTGAAAATTTCAGAACTTGGTAGAGGTGATGTATTGGTTAACTTGTTGTTGTTGTTAGGCGCCATCGAGTCAGAACTGACTCATAGCAACCCCATGCACAGCAGAATGAAACAATGTCCAATCCTGGGCCAACCTCACTACCGCCGCCACACTTAAATCCGTCAATGCTGCCACCTGGCCAATCCATCTCGTTGGGGGTCGTCCTCTTTTTCTCTGACCCTTACCATACATGATATCCATACTGTTGCCTCCTGACAATATGTCCAAAGTATGAGAGACGAAGTTTGGCCATCTTGGCCTCCAAGGAGCACTCTGGCTGCACCTCTTCCAAAAACAGATCTATTGGTTCTTTTGACAGCCCATGGCACTTTTAGTATTCTCCTCCAACACCATAATTCAATTCTCCTACGATCTTCCTTATTCACTGTCCAGCTTTCGCATCCATATGAGGTTATTGAAAATACCATGGCTTGGGTCAGGTGCACCTTAGTC
>NW_006408561.1:9452612-9473741 GCF_000296735.1 Chrysochloris asiatica | reverse complement strand
CCCCAGTCGCATTTTGAGTGCCTTCCAACCTGAGGGGCTCATTTTCTGGCACTGTATCTGACAGTGTTTCTCTGCTATTCATAAGGTTTTCAGTGACTAACAGTTCAGAAGTAGTTTGCCACTCTTTCTTCCTAGTCTGTCTTTGTCTGGAAGCTCATCTGAAACCTGTCCACTATGGGTGACCCTGCTGGTTACTTAAAATACTGGTGGCATAGCCTCAGAATCAAAGCAACTCAAGCCACCACAACATGAAAGACAGACGAGTGGTGGCCATTTGGTTTTATGTCAAAACTGTCACTTTAAATTTTTATATCAATCCTCATACAATCAAGATGTTCTCTCCCAAGATGGTGGCTCTGGTAATAGCTGAGTGTCTTGAATTAGAAAGCAGTGGATTTCTTGATTCTCCTACAAATTCCCCTAGCTGTAAGCCCTCCAATTCTCCAAATATTCCTTTATATGTGTTTCAGAGTTCCAGCACCATCCCCTGAGCCTGCTTGGCCTAGTATTCCACATTGTTATTGATGGAACTCCTCACTGCAAGTCTACCCAATCCACCATCTTGATTAGTTAACCAGTGCTATTATTATAGATAACACCTGTTATAACATGGGGATGGCTTTAACAGAAATTTATTCTCTTACAGTTTAGGATGCTAGATACCTTTATTTAGAGTAGCAGCTCTAGGGAAGGCTTTCTGTCTTGTCAGCTCTGGAGAAATATCCTTGTCTTCTTCCAGCATCTGTAGTCCGTGGAGATTTCCATGCAACTTGACATCAATGTTCCATTGCATCTAGGAGCTACAAAGTACAAGGATGTCAGGTCCAAAGGAGTCTATTCCCATCTCTTCTTTCATGCTAGTAGTAGATTTGTCTAAGCTCTGCTTGCTTGTTTTGTTGTTGCTATGTACTGTCAAGTTGGTTCTCATAGTCAGCCCATGCCCAACAGATTGAAACCTAGCCCAGTCCTGCACTATCCTCACAACTGTGGTTACACTTGAGTCCATTGCTGCTGCCACTGTGCCAATCTATGTTAGAGGGAATCTTCTTCCTTTCACTGATCTCCCACTTTATCAAGCATGATGTCCTTCTCCAGGGACTGTCCCTTTCTGCCAAAATGTCTGAAGTATGAGATACAAAGTCTTGCCATACTAACTTCTAAGGAGCATTCTGGCTTTCATTCTAATTGTCAGATTCAAAATGGCCATTTCAAATCACTAATGCCTAGGATATAGATCTTTATGTTTTACTTCATTTTTAACAACTTCTAATTTTCTTAGAATCATACTTTGTAATTTAATGTTCCAATTATTAGTGAATCTTTACAGTGTTTCTTCTCATTTTGAGTTTGGTCCACCAGCAAATAATGTTCTGAAAGTTTTATTCTATTCATGCCATCATGAACAGCTCTACTTTGAGGAGGCATCTCTTCCCTAGTTGTATTTTGAGTATCTTCCAACCTGAGGGATTCATCTTCAGGCTCTCTATATATGACAATATTCTGGCACCATTCATAATGTTTTCATCTTCTGTCACTAAATCTGAGGAGGTTCTGCTGCTATTCACAAGGTTTTCTGTAGCTAAGCATTCAGAAATATTTTGCCTCTTATTCTTCCCAGTTTGTCTTAGTCTGAAAGCTCAGCTGAAGCCTGTTGGTATTTAAAATACTGGTGGCAAAGTTTCCAGCATCACAGCAACACACAAGTAACCACAGACTGACAGATGAGGGAGTGGTAGCTTGCTTGTTTTACATCTTGGACATTTTAAAAGAGATGGACTCAAGATACCACCTAATCCTTTAGATTATATGTGGTCCCATTAACATCATGAAACTGAGGATTTATGTCACATAGCATAATTAGATGAGAGTATCACAGCTGGTATTCGAATATGAGACGATCCCTTGTGTTTTGATTTAAAATGGACTGGCAAGTTTAGATTCACAGAGAAGTTTCTTTGAAATACTTTCGTGGTTCCTCAATACATAGGCAGATGTGTAATAACAGGTAGCACAACAATATGGTGTATGATCCTTTTTATATAAAATAAACTGTTATAAGAAATATTTGTAAAAGATGACAAAGTGATTTGAATTTTACAAAACCTTTGTACAATGATAAGGTAAGGTGAGAACTGACTGTAAAAACACAGTTGTGATATTCATATTAATTGTAGTATTGTATTGCTGTATTGTAAAACTTACATGTATTGTTGGGACGAGACAAGCAATTTTGCTTATAAGTAAATGCATTTTTGCTAACATAATCTAATTCAAGACTTTCTATGTTTAAACATTCATGGACATATGATGGGGCTTCAAAAGTTTGTGGAAAATTTCCATTATCTTTAAATTCCATTTTTCCATGAACTTTTTTAAGTCCCTCATATATCAATATTTAAAATTCTTTAAATAGCACAAAGGCCAAAATTACTGGTCTCTGACATTTACTCTTAAAGTCTTCCTAAGCTCTAAACTATCTTTACTTTAGAATCCCGTAGCCATAGTGATGCGTCACACAAGTTTGGACACAAAGAGTTTAAGACAATTTCATTTTGTTAGAATTAGAGAATTACTTAAAATGTAGCTGGAATCTAGAAACTGTTTGATAACTCAGTACTCTTATAACTCATTAAAATGATGCAACTGATAATTAAGTTGTTAATACAAGAGCTGGATCTAGCTTTAGGTGGTGTTGATTTCAAGTTGAATAATTTTTTTCTAAAATTGATACTATTATGCTAACGTATAACTTAAAGGAGTGTTATGACCTTTTGTAGGGTAAAATGTAAAATTCATTGTTAGGGTAATCTCTGATTTGGATTCCTGGTGTGGTATCATTGAATAAGTACTGGACTGAAAGGTCAGTTTGAACCACACAATAAATGGTTCAAACTCACCAACCACTACTCAGGAACCCTACACAGGTGGCTATGCATCAGACCCAACTCTATGGCATTTAAAACAACAACAATCTCTGATTTGGATAAAATTACATTTTTTTGTAATATCACATGTGACATTTTGCTTTGGATATTTTAAAGAACAAAATTTTAAGCTAAATTATAATGAAGATGCATTTTGTTAGTATTTAACATTGAGATCTGACAATCTGGATCAATTTACTGTCATATCATTTTTCTTAACTGCATATAGCTATCTGTCCGAACACACACACACACAACCAATCAACAAAACAAACAAAAAATGCATTCTGTGTCAGGTGAGTGAAACTAAAAGCACTCATATTTTCAAGAACCCCTTTTCCTGCTCCAGAATGCCTTTGGGGATACTGGCAGGCTCAGAAGAAAAGCAGCTTCATTACCTTTAAAAATATCAGGAGACAATCAAATAATGTGAGTAGATGTTTTCAGATGACAATTGGTGAATTTGGATGACGAGAGAGCATTTTGCAAAATAAATGATACCTTCCATACAGTAACATCATATTTACTTGCTCAAAATAAATTTTTTTGTAAAGTTACTTGCTTTTAATTTCAGTTATTTTCCTTTCTTTAATAAGACAAATCTATTACTGTTAAGTGTATATATATGTAAGATGTGTGAAATATAAACAATAAAGTTTGAAACAACTGATTATTGCAGTGTTCAACAAATCTAGGCTCCATGTTGAAATCTAGATTTTTGTTTTTTTATCTCTCTCTTTTTCTGTCTGCCAAGCCTTAATTTCCTGGACTGTAAATGTTTAATGCATGCTCTTTTCTTTCTAGGAGAAAGGCCATTCCTAGGAACATTCTTAGAATAATGTATGATATAATGCTAATTTTCAAAGATGCTTTTCTTTTGAATTGCATATGCTTACTTTGAGAATTTTTCCATTTTTTCATTATTAAAACCTCTCAAGAGAGGCAAAATAACAAAGAGCTTACTGGCAGTGTGAATAAATTATGAAGAAGGAAGATAAATGTAATGCAAGTTTAAAGAAAACTGTAAAATATAATTTTACCCCAATTCTAAGCATTGCAATGCAATTGCACTGAAGAACATTTTATGTATACATCCATTAAAGTTCAAGGAGAATTGTAATTAGAATTATAAGAAATAGGGCTTAAACTTCTGTTCTCAATGATCATATAAATTTCATTTTTCTTACAAACCTCTAAATAATTTTTACCTTAGAAATTTTCAAAAGTCATGAATTTTGGGTAAATAATGAAAATCTAGTTAGCTTATCATTTGCATATGCCTAAATGTTCATTGCTTAAAATATTAAAAGTAATATCTCATACTTGCCTGCTACAACTCTCAAAAATGTAACCCTTGAAGAAAATCTATTCAGAAAGTTTCTTTGAACTTCATAAGTGAATGATTTCTTATATAACTGCAATAAAACCTCTGGGAAAGAACCTATTATGAGTACTGTGTCAGCAATTTTAGCTTATTGCACACGACTTGTTTCCTTTTCCACATAACTATTTAATGAATTTAAATGTAAGAGTATATAATTCCATAGCAGATAGCAGCCTTAAGTCTTTTCTAGGCATTTAAAAATTAAGACTACTGGCCACTTAGGAAAGAAATTTAATGAAGAAAATAACTCTTAGATGATGTTGAGTGGTATTTGTCTCCTGTCATTTCCCTGGGACTACAACCAGATCATGTCTGTCCAAAATGTGCTTTTGATCACTAAAGTACACTTACTCAAGCTACAAGTATGCTTACAAGTGGTTGATCACGTAAATTCAGGACTATTAGTGAATGTATGCCAAGTATAAGAAATTGAACTACCGTATGGCCTCACATAGTATTCTGCATTGTTGCTGTCATACTGGATTGTTCTTGTCATCACTATTTCTAAGTAATCATCAAACTATGACCTTAAGGAAATCGAAGAAAGAACAGCCAATAATTGTGGCTGGTTGTAAGGATGTGCAGAAAGTGTTAATTGTCTTAGAGTGAGTATAAGTTTTTGTATAATTTTTATATAAAAATCAGCAAAACCGGTTCATTATGACTTATGGTGACCCAGGTGAGTGAAGCAAATGGTTGGTATGCTCAGCTATTAACGTAAAGTTTTGACGTTCAAATTCACCCATAGATGTCTCAGAAGAAATACCTTGGGATCTGCTACTGAAATACTAGTCATTGAAAGTCCTAAGGAGACTAGTTCTACTCTGACAAACATGAGGTCAAACATGAGTTTTATATCAGGATTCAACTTCTATGGATGCTTTGCAGAAGGAGATGGAAGTGGAACTAAGGGTTCAAAAGCACCTCATTCAATCATTTACCAGTTATGTGGTGTTTGACATGGAATTTCATTTCTGGAACTCTGCTGATTTGCTAAAATAGGAAAATAGCCACTTACTTTTCTCACAACATAGCTTTGATAATTAAAAGAAGCACCTGAGAATATACACAAGAATATTTTTTGTTGTCAACTGCCAGTCGAGTTGGTTCCAACTCAGCAACCCTCTTTGAAGGTGAAGAAAGCCTAAGTTTTCTTCTGAGGAGAGACTGGTGGGCTTGAATTGCCAATCTTGTGGTTTGTAGTCCATGCTTTATTGTACAGAGCCACCATGGTCCCCAAGAACATCCTTATGAGAACTTTATTGTGTACAAATTGCTATTAATTTCTAGCTATTTCAAGATCAAATTTGGAAAATACCAGATATTTTTCCACATTTAATTCAGGCACAGCTGAGATAGAATTAGCAAATCTATTATTTTTTAAATTTATCTAGTGTGTTTAGGAGTCCTGGTGCAGCACTGTAGGATAAGTACTAGACTGCTAACAAAGTTGGTGGTTCAAATCCATGAGCTGTTCCTTAGAAATCCTTTGCAGATTTGCTATGAGTTGGAACCAGTTGAAGGAACTTAAAAACAACAGGAAACTCCAATAGACCACTTTCTTTCAGTTGATTTATGTCATGAACTACTAAGAAATCACACTTATCCACTTTGGTCATCCTCTAATCCACGTCATACACTGATGTCAAACTGTTCTTTGAAAATCTAGTGATGTCATTCATCCTTTCTATGACTTTTAACAAAATGTTATGTAAATGGGTCCCTACTTCCTTCTGGAGCTTCATCCTGTAGATGCTGTTGTTGTTAAGTGTGGTTGAGTCATTTCTGACTCACAGGGACCCTGTATAGGGTTTCCAAGTAGCAGCTGGTGAGCTTGAATAGCCCACCCTGTAGTTCAAACTGACCTTGCAGTTCAGCACATTAACCCACAGCTCCAGACCAGGACTCCATTGTGTAGTACTCTCTCCTATATTTAGTGGACTGTAGCTCAGTGACATATTGTTTTATTTTCACAAACTTAGCATGTGCTGTTCCCTTTGTCAAGAAGGCAATTTCCACACCAGCACTATTTCCAACACTGTTGTTGTTAAGTGCCATTGAGTCGGTTCCCACCCACAGCAACTCTGTATAGGGTTTCCTAGGAGCAGCTGATGAACTTGAACTGCCGACCTTGAAGTTCAAATGGCTTTGCAGTCTGGTGTATTAACCCAGAGCACCATACCAGGACTCCACTCCCAGCATTAGTTCCACTTAAATCTTCATATAGTACCTACTAGTACTATTTTGCTCAAAAGTCACTTACTAAGAAAGCTTCTCTGATCCTTTTATATATATATATTTTAATTCTTTATATATGCAATCAATGAAACTGGTGATTGTCTTCCAGACCTCCAGACACCTCCCCACCCTTTTTTTAAGCCTCATTGTGTAGTGGATAAATGCACAGCTACTAATTGATTGGTGGTTTGAACCCAAACTCATTTGTCAGTTTGTTGTACTGAGGTATGTGGTGGCTTGTGTGTTGATTTGTGAGGCTGGAAGAACTCCACTGGTATTTTAAATATCAGCAGGGTCATCCATGGTGGACACATTTCAGCTGAACTTCCAGACTAAAGCAGAATAGGAAGAAGAGGAGGACTACTTCTAAGTGTTTAGCCCCAGAAATGCCCATGAAAAGCAGTGGAACACTGTCAGATAGCAGCAAAATACTGAATACTGAAGCATAATGAATAGCACCAGAATATTGTCAGATACAGTGTCAGAAGATGAGCCTCTCAGTTTGGAAGGCATTCAAATATAAATGGGGAAGATCTGCCTCAAATAAGATTTGACCATGATGAAAAGAGTAAACTAGAACTTTCGGGACATTCATTTACTAATGGGTCACAACTCAAAATGAGGATAAACAGCTCTAAACATCCATTAATAATTGGAATATGAAATGTATGAAGTATGAATCTAGGAAATTTGGAAGTTGTCAAAAATGAAATGTAACGCATTTCTAATACCTAAGATCTTAGGTATTAGTGAGCTGAAATGGACTGGTACTGGGCATTTTTAATCTGACAGTCATATGTTTTTAATGCTTGGAATGACAAATTGAAGACTACCAAAAAGAACATTTTAAAATCTATCTTGAAGCATAATGTTGGTCATGATAGGATAACATTTATACACTTAAAAGAAAGGCCAGTTAATACCACTATTACACAAACTTATGTAGCAACCACTAAAGTCAGTGAAGTTGAAATTGAATATTTCTCCCAATTTCTTTGGAGTCTTAGTATGGCATAATATAAGCACTGGTCCATTTGAACCACAAGGTCAGCAGTTCAAACTGGAAGCTCTCCAGAAACTATACGGGTCATTATAAGTAGGGATTGACTTGATGGCACTTGACAACAACTACCAACATGAAATCAAGATGCATTGATAATTACTGGTGATTGGAATGCAAAGGTTGGAAATGAAGACAAAGAATCAATAGGTGGAAAATATGGCCTGGGTGATAGAAATGATGCTGGAAATATATTTTTTTTCAAGTTGTTATTGCAAATTATTCATTGCAAATATGTTTTTTAAACAACATAAGAAATGACTATACACATGAACCTCATGAGAACTGCATACACAGAAATCAAATTGACTACATCTGTGGGTAGAGTTTTAGGAAAGCTCCATATCATAAGCTTAAACAAGTCCAGGATAGACTGTGAAACAGACCATCTATTGCTCATATGCAAACTCAGGCTGAAGCTGAAGAAAATTAAAACAAGTTCACAAGAGCCGAAATATAACCTTGAACATGTCCCACCTGTACATGTTCCTGAAATCTAAGGAACAGATTAGACACATTAGAAACTAATGACCAAGGGCCAGAAAAATTGTGGGATGAACTCAGGAACATCATACAGGAAGAATGCAAAAATGTTATAAAGAAGATAAGAAAGATGGAGAGACCAAAATGGAAGTCAGAAAAGACTCTGAAACTTGTTATTCCTTGTAAAGATGCTTAAGCAAATGGAAGAAATGAGAAGGTAAAAGAATTGAACAAATAAGTTCAAAGATCAGCTCAAGAAGACAGAGTCAAATATTATAATGAAACATGCAAAGACCTGGAGTTAGAAAACCAAAAGAGAAGAAGAAAAAATTCAACAATCAACTTGCAATAGTGAAGGATTCTACATCATGTTGAATGATGCAGAAAGTATCAAAAGAAGGTGGAAGGAATATACTGAGTCATTGTACCAAAAAGAAATGATTGGTGTTCAAACATTTAAAGAGACAGCATCTGATCAAGAGTCAGCAGTATTATAGGAATAAATCGAAATTGTACTGAAAACAATGAAAAAGAATAAAGCTTAAATGTGTCAACAAAGTGATGCAGAACAGGAAGAATTCACTCATCTAAATCCAGAACTTTGGATGACAGATTTCCAAAGGGAGGAAACCCAAAAGATAGCCCAAATCATAAGACAATATCATTAATATTACATGCAAGTACAGATTTTTTTAAGGTAATTCAAATATGACTGCAAAGGTACATAGATAGGGAACTGTCAGAAGTTCAAACAAAATTCAAATGATGACATGGAATGAAGGATATCATTGCTGACATCAGATGGATCCTGAATAAAAGCAGAGAATACCAGAAATGTGTTTACCTTTGCTTTATTGACTATACAAAGGCTTTCAATTGTGTGGATCATGACAAACTATAGATAACACTGTGAAAAATGGGTATTCCATCACATTTAATTGTGCTCAAGGAACCTGTACATAGACCAAGGTGCAGTTATTTGAACAAAATAAATGGAGACAGACTGTTTTAAAATCAGAAAAGGTATGTACCAGGGTTGTATTCTTTCATCATACATACTCAGTCTGTATGCTGAGCAAATGATATCAGAAACTGGATTATATGACGAATATGGCATCAGAATTAGGGAATGACTCATTAACAACCTGTTACATGCAGATGATATAGCTTTGATTTTGAAAGTGACAAGGACTTAAAATACTGATGAAGATCAAATATCACAGTCTTCAGTATGGGTTGCACCTCAGTGTAAAACAACAACAACAATGACAGCAAAAATTTTCACAACTGGGTCAATAAATAACATCATGATAAATGAAGATCAGATTGAAGTTGTCAAAGACTTCATTTTGGATCCACAATCAACACTCATGGATGTAGCAGTCAAGAATTTAAGTGACATACTACATTAGACAAATATACAGTACAAGACCTCTTAAAAGTGTGCAAGAGCAAAGATGTCAGTTTGACAACTAAGGTGCACCTGACTTAAGCCATGGTATTTTCAATAGTGTCATATGCATGTGAAAATTGAGCAATGAATAAGGAAGGCTGTAAAATAATTTATTCATTTGAGCTATGATGTTGGAGAAGAATATTAAAATGATCATGGAAATGCCAGAAGAACAAACAAATCTGTGTTGGAAGAAGTACAGCTAGAATGCTTCTTAGAAGCCAGTATGGGAAGACTTTGTCTCTCATACTTCAGACTTATTATTAGAAGTGAACAGTCCTTGAAGAATGACAAAGTTGAGGGTCAGTGAAAAAGACTCAAACCCCCAACAAAATGAATTGGCACAGTGGCTGCAGCAATGGGCTCAAGATAACAATTGTGAGGATGATGCAGGGTTGGGCAGTGTTTCATTCTTAGGTCACTAAGTCTGAATCAACTTGATAGCACCTAACACCTAAAAGTGGCTATGTGGAAGAAAAACCTGATTATCTATTCCCATAAATATTTATAGCCTGGAACACCCTATTACATAGGGTCACTATGAACCAAAACCAAGTCGACAATACTTCACAACAACATATATGTTATAGTTAGAAGTTATGAGAAGTTTGGTTATCAAGCATCAAGTATTGATCACTTCCACTGCATAATTTTTAAACTGGAGTCCTGGTGTGGTGCTGCAAGATAATTAGACTGCTCTGGTAGTGTAGTGGTTACAAATCGGGCTGCGAACCGCAAGGTTAGCAGTTCAAAACTACCAGCTGTTCCGCGGGAGAAGGATGAGGCTTTCTGCTCCCATAAAGATTTACAGCCTCGGAAATCCCGTTCAGGGTCGCTATGAGTCGGAACCGACTCCACGGTACACATCAACAACAACAATAACAAACACATGTTTGGAGGTTCAAATTCACCAGCCACTCTTTGGAAACCCTATACAGGGACACTATAAGACAAAACCAACTTGACAACACTTAGCAATTACAATATACCAAACTAAACCACATCAGAATGAAAACAGAATTTGAGTTTAAGTATCTATTTACTAAAAAAAAATTAAATGGATCATCATAATCCTTATTATAGAAGTTCTCTTTTAGAGTAATTTCTAGATATTCCATTCAACTTTTAAAAATCATAACAACCCACATAAGCTGCCTGAGGGCAGTCATCTTCTCAGCATTATCCTAAAGGATTTCAATAGTATCTAACAATATGCAGGTACTCATTATGTGATTGCTTAATGAGTACAAAATCCAATATATAGCTTTAATATTTCTTGCTTATTTTTTATTGTTGTTGGTTGTGTGCTTTTAAAATAATTTCCCTTCTATTACAGCAAAGGAGTCCTGGTGTGGCACTGGACCTCAATGTCATTTTGAACTCCAAGGCCAGTGATTTTAACTCACCAGTGGCTCCTTGGAAATCCTACACATGGCTGTTATGCATAAAAGCCAACTCATTGGTGCTTACCAGTAACAACATTACAGAAAACGAAACTGAGTGTTAAGCAGTTGAGGGTTATTTTGCTATTTGCAACAGGAGCAGAATTTGAATTATGTTAGTTAGCCTCAGTGTCTGGGTTGAACAGTACATTGAATTTGATTCCACTGATTCCACTGGAGTCCTGGTGTGGCATGTGGGTTAATGCACTGGACTGCAAGTCAGTTTGAACCGCAAGGTTGGCAGTTCAAGCTCACTACCTGCTCCTTGGAAACACTATACAACGTCTCTATGAGTCAAAATCGAATTCGTCACTTAATAACAATTCAATTGGAGATTGTTTCTGAATCAGAGCTACATTTTTATTGTTAAGTTTTTAATGTAAATTGAGTGATAGTTACATGGAAGAATATCAGTTTCACACTCATCCTATAGTATTTCATTTCATTGCAATGATTACAATCCCCTCCATGCATCACCATTCAACAGTATTTCCTTCTATTCCCTGTTCTTTTTTTGGGGGTGGTACACCAAAACACTCAGGAATATATAATCATTTAAACAACCGAAGGGCATATTCTGCAAACCTGCTTCTTGGCTTCCAGCACACAGCTTTTCTCTTTTTCTCTTTCCATGGGTCTAGAGTCTTCAGCTGCTCTATCTCTCAGTGTCCTCATCTCTGCCTCCATCTCTGGTGTTGCTACTTCTCTGGATAGGGTCCCACATTCCACTCATGCTCTTCTCCCTTGATGGTACAAGGGTCCTCTGTTCCTGGACCGTAAGATTAACTATGCCCCACTTTCTGTTACAAAACTTCTACCTTTATAGTTATGAAAATTGCAATTAGTCATGATAACAATTACTACTTGCTATTAATCATAAGAATCTTATCCCCTATCTTTTCACCAGACCTGACTAGATAAGTTGAAAACTGTTCAGAGGGGATTCTACATTCCCCTGTACACTCTGAAACTAAACTGTACACTCTGAAACTAAACTCCCTCTTGAAAACTTGTAAGCCAGTCACTTTATAACTCCCCTTCCCCCCATTTTAGATAGATAATGTCTATGTTTTCCATCCCTATGAACCCTGTGTACAAAGGGGATGGGAATGATCCTTACTCTGAAGAGTCCTTCCCTCTTGGTTGGTATTTTACGCTACGACATCCATAAGAATAGGTCAAGTTCATCAAATTGTAGTGATTTACACTTGTTTCCTTTATTATTATTATTTATCTTCCTCTAGTCGAGTTCTGATCATCCAGTCATTGAAGCTAGGTCAAATGGGTACTATCTGCAAGTTTGGGTGTTCTTGTGCATCTCTCCTCACTTCATATTAGCTGGATGCTTCACTCTCAGCCCTAGCCCTCTGTGGCTATGTCCTTGTCCCTGGGCACAGGAGTCCCCAGTTCTCATCATAATTTGGGCCAACCAGGTCTCATCATACTCCAGGTTGACAGGAGGCTAAGTAACATGGTTTGAACTCAGCCCACATCTTCATTGCTGCTTTCTTCCCACTTCCACTCACCAGTAGACGACCATAGTCTCCAGAAAGCTTAAATGCCTGCTCATGTATTCCCTTTGAGTTTCAGTCTTGAAAGGGGGTTTATCCTGAAGGGACATGATTGCTTGCCTTGATGGCACCCTGGTAAACAACTTGTTTGTTTTCATGGTAGCCAATCAGGCTGCCGTTTTTGTGATTTTATTTTTCCTGCTGGTCTTTCTTTCAAGCAGTATCTTCTGTCCCTCTAGCTGTTCCAAGCTGATCATTTCGAGTGGGAATTACTCACCTCAGAAGGTTCTTGATGGGGATCAGGATTCAGGCTAATTTTATACACTACAAAGGCTACACAAGAAGCTTCTTTCACTAGGCGAGTTCTAGCACCCCTTTTAGGTATCCCAATCAGTTATAGGCTGAAGATGGGCTTACAAGTTTTGTATAATCGTGTTTCTGGATTTTCTTTCTATCCCTCTCAAGTGTCTACTTTACAATAGTAGGCAAGGGAAATGAGTATTCATAAGACACTTAAGCATCTTAACATTATTTCCCCTCTTTTACCCATTCAGCCTATGACTTGATCCCTGTATCACAGAGAGCACTTTTGTTCCAAGGTTGAACATACATCATTGTTTACCTCTGTGCAATTTAGCCCATGCAAACCTGCCTAAATGTTCTCCAATCTACCTTGGTCTTCCACCTCCTCACCCCCTTCTTGTGTATTGCCCACCCCGACAACAGAACAATGATGTGTCTATCCCTTACCATGTGTTCTACCGTCCCCTCCCTCCCCCTGCCCAGTAACCAACAAAGAATGTTTTTTGTATTTTTGTGTGTTTTTTTTTTTCCTTTTAGTGTGGGTTTCTTTTCTTAAGGTTTTACAATAATGGTCTTATGCAATATTTGTCCTTTTGTGACTGACTAATTTCAATCATCATAATATCCTCAAGGTTCATCCATGTTATGTGGTGAATTACAGGGCCCTTATTACTCTTCAAGGTAGCATAATATTCCATTGTGTGTATGTACCAAAGTTTGTTTATCCATTCTTCCATTGATGGGCACTTAGGCTATCTCCATCTTTTTGCTATTGTGAATAGTGCTGCTATGAAAATTGGTGTGCATATATCTACTTGTGTTGTGGCTCATAATTCTTGTGGATATATACCAAGTAGAAGGATTGCTGGATCCTAAGGTATTTCTATTTCCAACTTTCTGAGGTTGGACCATTTTTCATTTTCACCAGCAATGTAGGAGTTTCCCAGTCTCTCCACATCTTCACCAACATTTATTGGCCTCTGCATTTTTTAGCTTCACTGTTACTGCTGGTATAAGGTGGTATCTCAAGTTGTTTTGATTTGCATCCCTCTAATGGCTAATGATCACGAACATTTCTTCATAAGTTTGTTGGCTGCCCAAATGTCTTCCTTGGTGAAGTGTTTGTTTATATCCTGTGTCCATTTTTTAATTCGATTATTGGTCTTTTTCTTGTAGAGGCTTTGTAGTTTCCTACAGATTTAAATAAATTAGTCCTTGTTTGATATGTCATTGCAAAAGATTTTTTTTTTTTCTCCCATTCTGTGGTGGACTCCTTTGATGCACATAAGTTTCTAATCTTTAGTATGTCCCAATAATCTAATTTGTCTTCATTTGTTTGTGCAATTTTCTCAATGTTTGGTAGTCTGTGTGTGCCCTGTATTAGAGCCCTTAAATTTGTCCTTTTTTTTTTTTTCCATTGATGGCCTTTATAATTCTGTAATTAACATTTAGGTCTTTAATCCATGCTGAGTTGGTTTTTGTTTATGGAGTGATGTAAAGGTCTTGTTTCAATCTTTTGCATATTGATTTCCAGTTCTGCCAGCAACATCTGTTGAAGAGACTATGTCTTCCACATTTAATGTACTTTGGTCCTTTGTCAAAGATCACTTCGCCGTATATGAATGGGTTGATTTCTGGATTCTCAATTCTGTTACATTGATCTATGTATCTTAAATTGTACCAGTAGGCTGTTTTGACCACTATAGCCATGTAGTAAATTTTGAATTCAGGGAGTGAGAGGCTTTCAACTTTGTTTTTCTTTTTAAGCTGTGCTTTGCTTATCCAGGGACTCTTTCTTTTCCATATAAAGTTTGTAATTGTTTTTCCATCTCTTTAAAGAATGCCATTAGAATCTGGATTGGGTTTGTGTTATATGTATAGATTATTTTGGGCAGTATTGACATTTTCACAATGTTAAGTTTTCTTATCTAGGAACACTGCATATTCTTCCATTTTTATAAGTCTCTTTTGGTTTATTGTAGTAGTGTTTTGTAGTTTCTTTGTATAGGTCCTTTGTTTCTCTGGTTACATTTATTCCTAACTAGTCCATCCTTTGGGTGGCTATTGTAAATGGTATTGCTTTTCTAATTGCTTT
The DNA here is from genome assembly GCF_000296735.1 of Chrysochloris asiatica. Lineage (NCBI taxonomy): Eukaryota > Metazoa > Chordata > Mammalia > Afrosoricida > Chrysochloridae > Chrysochloris > Chrysochloris asiatica. The sequence continues at coordinate 9,458,848 of NW_006408561.1, read as the reverse complement.
TTCATCAATATCATTATTAGTAATAAATGAATCCAACTAATTTTTGTATGTTGATCTTGTAGTCTGCCACTTTGCTGAATGTTCCAATGAGTAGTTTTTTTGGGTTTTTTTTGGCTGAGTCTTTGGGGTTTTCTAGGTATATGATCATATCATCTGCAAACAGAGAGAATTGTACTTCTTCTTGGACAATTTGGGTGCATTTAATTTCCCTATCGCGCTTTACAGGTTTGGCTAAGATTTCTAACACAGTAGTGAATAGGAGTTGTGATAAAGGGCATCCTTGTCTGCTTCCCATATTCAAAGGGAAGTTTTTCAGTTTCTCTCCATTGAGAGTGATGCTGGCTATTGGTTTTACATGTATACTCTTATGTTGAGGAACTTCTCTTCAATTCCTACTTTGTTGAATATTTTTATCAGGAATGGATATTGGATTTTGTCAAACGACTTCTGCATCAATTGCTATGATCATGTGGTTCTTTTCCTTTTATATATTTATATGGTGGATTATATTGATTGTTTTTCTAATATTGGCCATCCTTGCATCCCTGATATGAATCTCACTTGGACAACACTTTTGATATGTTGTTGAATACTATTTACTAGGATTTTGTTGAGAATTTTTGTCTCAATGTTCATGAGGGATATTGGTCTATAATATCCATTCTTAGTCATGTTCCCTGGTTTTGGTTGTTTCATAGAATGTATTAGAAAGTTTTCCATCCTTTTTTACAGTCTGGAGTAATTTGAGTGGAATTTGTGACAGCTCTTCCCTAAATGTTTGAAAAAACTCAGCAATGAAGCCATCTGGACCTGGACTTTTTTTGGTTGGAAGTTTTTTGATGAGCTGGTCAATTTCTTCCTTTGTTATAGATCTGTTCAAGTTTTCTACTTCACTCTTTTAATTTAGGTATGTCGTGCTTTTCTAAAAATGTATGCATCTCCTCTAGATTTTCAAATTTGTTGCAGTACAACTCTTCATAATTTTGTTATACTTTTTATTTTTATTGGTTCCATTGTGACATCACCAATGTGGTTTCTCATATGTGTTATTTGTGTCTTCTCCCTCTTTTCTTTTGTTAGGTTTGCCAATAGTTTGTCAATTTTATTAATGCTTTCAAAGAACCAGCTTCTTGTCCTGTTGATTCTTTCTATAGTTTTTTTCTGTTTTCTATCTAATTTATTTCTGCCCTAATTTTTATTGTTTATTTTCTTCAGTTGACTGTAGGTTTACTTTGCTGGTCTATTTCTTGTTGTTGGAGATGTTCTGTTAATGTGTTGATTTTGATTCTTTCTTCTTTTTGATTGTGTGCATTTACTCTCAGCAGTGCTTTTGCCATGTCCCAAAGATTTTGGTATGTTGTATTTTCATTCTCATTTTTTACTAGGAACTTTGTGAGTTCATGTTTAATTTCTTCTACTGCCCAGTAGCTTTTAAGTAGGCTGTTATTCTGTTTCCATGTATTTGACTTTATTTCCTTGGTCTTCTTATTGTTGATTTCTAACTTTACAGCATTGTGTTGAGAAGATGCTTTATATTATTTTGATGTTTGTACATTTATGAAGGTTTGATTTGTGGCTTAACACATAATCTATTCTGGAGAATGTTCCATGTGCACTGGAAAAGAATGTGTATTGTGCTTTTGTTGGGTTGAATGCTCTGTATACATCTATGAAGTCAAGTTGTCTGATTGTGTTGTTTAGTTCTTCTGTGTCTTTGTCAAGTTTCTTTCTGGTTGTTCTATCCTTTTTAAAAAATAGTGTATTAAAATATCCCACTATTATTGTAGATTTGTTTCTTTCTTTCTTCAAATCTATTAGAGTTTGCTTTATGTATTTTGGAGCTCTTTCATTGGGAGCGTAGATATTTATTTTGGTTTTGTCATCTTGTTCATGTTTATCTATTATGCTGAGTTTTGCCTTAAAGTTTATTTTATCAGATATTAGTATTGTCACACCTGCTTAATTTTTATTGCAATTCACTTGGTATATTTTTTTCCATCCTTTAACTTTTAGTCTTTTTTTTTTTTTTTTTTTTTCCTTTGTGTGTAAGGTGTGTCTATTGCAGAGATCATATTGAAGGATCTTGTTTTCTTATATATTCTGCTACTCTCTGTCTCTGAACTGGTGCATTTAATCCATTGACATTCAGTGAAATGGCTAATTACTGACATTACTCCTTTGCTCATTCAGTGTATTGTCCATTTCTGATATATTATTATTTGGACCCCTTTTTGCAGGTTTTGAACTGTTTCCAATGCCGTATCTTTCTTATTTGAGTGTTCCTGTAGCCCTTTCCTGACTTCTTCCTTAGGTTTCTCAACCCACTGTGAAGCATTTGGATGCATCTCAATGTCATTTTTCTGAATTCCTGAATTCAGGCAGTTCCAAAGTCTGCCCTCCTTCCAATGTGAGGTCTAGGTCTACCCTCATCTCATTTGTCTTGTTACTCTGTCTTTTTTCTGGACATGTGCTGATATGGTCAGCTAATTCTTGGGTATCTTAAATAATTAGGTGTGATTTCAATTAGATGAATATATGTTGGTGTAATATTATGCTTTCTGATTGCCTCCAGGTAGATGTGATCAGGAGATGGGTTTCCCTTTTCACCTTTCTTATTACTTTACTCAGAGTAACTGTAGTAGTTGTTGGCTGCCTATCTGGTACATAGCAGCTCATATTGGCTCTTGCCTGGATGGTGGGATTTTATAGGATGTGATTGTAGCTTGGCTATATGGCTGAAATTGCTGTCTCTTCTTTTGAGATAAAGAGCCCATTCTACTTTAAATGTGGGAGTGAAAAAAAAAGAAAAAAAGGAAAAATAAAACAAAACAAAAACATTGCAAGATAATCTAAGATTTTTCTCCTAGAGGAAGACAGTTCACAGCTGAGCAAATCTCTGTGTGCACACAGTAGAACCCTCCAGGAGTGAAACAGGTGAGGCACTCCCTCTGGTTACCCAAGTGGTGGTGTGCAGACAGAGAAAGGGAAATGGGCAAATGAAAAATTGTTTGCACCTTTATCTCTAAAGTTCAGTCAGGTCTCTGCAATGGGATTTCTGTATTTTGGCTGTATTCGCTGCCCTCTTTAGTGTGTTTTTAAAACGTGTTAGCTTTACACCCTGTTCTTGTATACAGTAGCTGGTGTTGGCTCTTGCCTTTTATGTTGGGATTTATAGGGTGAAAATATGGCTTACCTGTATGGCCAGAGCTGCTGTCCCTTGTTAGGTAAGGCAGGAATAAAAACCCCTACCCAAGTACGAAGGCTAACTTCAGGGCTAAATCCAAAAGTCAGACGTCATAAGCCTGACAGAGGAGGATTGGCCTCTTGAGTGGACTGGGACTTTCAGCATCGCCCTCTGTGTGCTGTGTAAAGATCCTTCCTCTGCGCAGCTCAGGGAAAAACAGTATCAATTTTACCCTGTGGGCACAATGAAATGGGCAGATGAAAAATTGTTTGCACCTTTATCTCTAAAGTTCAGTCAGGTCTCTGCAATGGGATTTCTGCACTTTGACAGAACACCAACTGATATGTTTCTAAATACTAATGCAGCGCTAGAAGCATTAGACAAATTGGCAGCAAAAGACCTACTAAAATGGCTGAAAAGTAAGGTGTCACCCAGAGGAATAAGGTTTTCCTGAGTCAATCAATAATATTTTCTGTATCCTCATATGCATGTGAATGCTGATGAATAAGAAAGACAGGAAAATAACTGATGCATTTGAATTATGATGTTGACAAAGAACATGGACTTCCAGAAGAATGAACAGGTCTGTCCTTGAAGTAGTACAGCCAGAATGCTTCTTTGAATTGAGGATGGCAATACTTTGTCTCATGTACTTTGTACACGTTATCAGGAGGGATCAATGCCTGGAGAAGGACATCATGCTTAGTTTCTTAGGCTGGGTTCAGTAGAGAAGCAAAACTGTGAAACTTGTATTTTTATATATATAAAGAGAAGTTTATGTCAAGGAAATGGACCATAATTGGATCAGATGAATCAAAGTTGACAGGCAGGTACAGCAGTCTGATTAGGCAAGTCTTGATGGCAGGTACAGCAGTCAGGCAGATAATAAAGCAGACCACGGCCTCAAGTGCAAAGAAGCAGAGGTTGGAGGATAAGACAGATGAAAAATCCAGATCCATCAGAAAGCAAGCAATCTTTGCCTGAGTGTTCATTATATTGGAAGCAGGCCACCCCACTCTGGAAACATCCTTTCAATTGATTGGCTGTTCATAGCCAGTCGTCATAGAGTTAACTGCACATATTCATGGACAACTCATCATAGAATTAACTACACTGCATTAGATCACACCTCTGGGATAACCATATCTCAAATGCCAAAAAACTGGGAATCTTGGACCAGTCAACTTGATACAAAACCTTAACTATAAAAAATGGTAAAATAGCCGAAAAGAAGAAGACCCTCACTGACATGGATTGACCCAAGTTTTTCAACAATGAGCTCAAAAAAGCAGCAGTTGTCAGGAAATGGCACATGATTGGGCAATGTTTCATTCTGATGTCTCTTTGAGTTGGAACGTAACAACTACATGTGATAAAAGTAGAAAATCAGACAGTCTTATTTCAGAAACTTCTACTTTGTCTGGAGTATCTTGGTGGTGCAAACATTTAATAAATTTGACTGCTAACTACTCAGAGATACCTTGGAAAAAAATTCTAGCAATGTACTTCTGAAAAGTCAGACATTTAAAATTCTTTGGAGAACAGTTGTACTCTGACATACATAAGTTGTCATTAATTGGAGTCAACCCACAGAAAGTATGTTTCATTGGAAGGAAAGAAGGTATGTGGCTGTGTTTCCATAAACAGTCTAGTTTGGGATGAAATTGTTATTGTTTGCAATTGAGTTGAATCCAACTCATAGATATCAATACTACAAGCACATTCAATTTTCAGGTGTTTGTTGGAATCACAGTTTTGAGTGCCTTCTACTAGGTTAAACTTAAGCATTGATATTGTTGTCTCTTTCTGAATTTATTTTTTTCTCCCCTTTTTGCATTAACTTGTTCTAGTTATTCTTCATTCTTCTAATTATTTATACATTTTTTAAAAAATAAAATATATTTCTTTATCTTTTATTTTGTACCAAGCACTATGTTAGTCACTGTAGTTATTGTTAAGTGTCATCAAGTCTGTTCCACTTATAGCAAGCCGGTGCATGGCTTCCAAGGAGCAGTTGGTGGGCTTTACCAACTGATTTCGTGATTAACATCTAGTGCTTAGATGTCAGTCACTAACTTTATGATAAAGGACAAAACAGAAAAATAGAAATAATAGTGGCTTCATGGACTTTCATGTCTGATGGAGGTAAATAAGAAAAAAATATTTAGGAAGGATAGAGAAAAGAATTTAAAGAGAGAATTTTTATTGGATCTCAAAGACCTTGGAAAAACTGTATAAGTATTGCTGTTGTTATTAAGTGCCATCAAGTCAGTTCTAATTCATGTTGTTGTTGTTAAGTGTCATCAAGTTGGTTCTGACTCATAGTGACTCTGTTTAGGGTTTTTGAGAAGCTACTGGTGAGTTTGAACTGCTGACCTTGTGGTTCAAACTGACCTTGCGGTTGAGTGCTTTATCCTACAGAGGTACACCAGAACTCCTTCTAACACACACAGTGACTCTTTATAGCGTTTCCTAAGATTGGCTGGAGAGTTTGAACCTCCTTCTGGTGAACAGGTTAGAACCACACCAGGACACAACATAAGTATACCACTTATTTTATATGATCTCTATGCAAAAATGAAGCCCTAGTGTGATGCTATAGATAAGCACTGAACTATTAACCACAAGGTTGTCTTTCAGATACACCAGCCTCTCTCAGAAACTCTAAAAAGGGTTTCTATGAGTTGGAACTGACTCCACAGCACACAACAACAATTCACAAAATAAGCTACATGATTGATGTACTCCATTAGTGCAGGTCATTTTGTTCGCAGATATCTCATACTATCCTAGATCTTATATTGTCATTTAAGTTTATGTTTTTGACCCTAAATATACTTTCATATAGACTTTAGACATTCGGGACAATTCTTGAGAACCTATGAAGTATCACTGTATGAATATTCAGGACTTACACTCCTGGTGTGGTGTTGTTGTTGTTGTTGTTGTCAGGTGCCATCTACTCAGAACCTACTCATAGAGACCCCATGCACAGCAGAATGAAAAAAATGTCTGATCCTGGGCCAACCTCACTACCGCTGCCACACTTGAC
>NW_006408561.1:9439999-9446249 GCF_000296735.1 Chrysochloris asiatica | reverse complement strand
AGAGAGAGAGAGAGAGAGAGAGAGAGAGAGAGAGAGAGTCGTTAAGTGCCATTGAGTTGATTCCAACCCTTAGTGACCCTGTTTAAGGTTTCCAAGGAGCAACTGGTGGGCTTGAACCGCCAACCTTGCAGTTCAAATGGCTTTGCAGTCAGGCTCATTAACCAACAGCACCACACCAGGACTCATATATATATATAACCACCATGCTACCACACTACCAGAGCAATCTCTCTAGATAGCTAGATAGATCGATAGATAGATAGACAGAGAGATTGCTCTGGTAGTCTGGTAGCATGGTGGTTATGAGTTGGGCTGCTTACCTCAAGGTCTTCAGTTCAAACCTGCCAGCCATTCTGCAGGAGAAAGATAAAGCTTTTTGCTCCTGTAAAGACTTACAGCCTCAGAAACCCTATGCAAGGTCGCTATGAGTCGGAACCAACTCTAAGGCACTCCACCACCACCACCAGAGAGAGAGAGAGAAGTTTATTATCAAGGAAATAGCTTACTATTGCTGAATCCTAAGTCCCCAGTGGAAGAGAGAGAGCCCCTCTTGGGTGTTCATTATATTGGAAGCAGGACACACCCCTAAGGAAGATCCCTTCAATTGATTGGCTACTCACAGCCACTCAGCATAGAATTAACTATGCCTGTATTAGGTTTTATCACCATGGGTATAAGCACATTTCAAATGCTAAACCTCTGAAAATCCTAGCCTAGATATGTTGACAGAGAACCCTAACAGTTACATCTTCCTAAATTTAAAACTATTTGTTTTATCTTAATGGTTCTGGTGTTGCACTCTAGACTAAACACTGGACTTCTAACTGCAAGTTCAGCAGTTCAAACCCACCAGCCACTCCTCAGAAACAATATACAAGGTAGATAAAAGTCAGCATTGACTCAACAGTACACAACAACAACACAAATCTTAATATTACTGTGACTTCCTCTCCTTTTGGAAGTTCTGCAACTACATCATCCCCATGCAAATGTACATGTTTTTGTGGTTATTAGGTGTCGCATGCACAACACAAAGAATTGTTGCCTGGTCGGGTGCCATTCTCACAATTCTTTTTACATTTTAACCTTTTGCTGTTGCCATTGTGTCAATCCATCTTGGTGGTGGTATTACACTTTTTGAATAACCCTCCACTGACTATTGCTGTGGTCAGGGTCTTGTGGTTAATGAGTCTGACGGTGGCCTCTGTGCTTGAACCTCTCCCCTGGACAGTGTCATGATGCTTCTGTAAGGATGCAGCATCTACAACACGACTAAGATCCATGAGGTCTCAGTGATCCTGGTCCTGAGACACTGGGACACTAATGAACAGCTCTCCCCCAACCACACAAAAGCATCACATTTGCATGAGGTTGATCACATCAAGGAGCAGCCTTTGGAGACAGAGACCAAAACATTTTGACAAAATCAACAAGGATTACACATGGCAGGATCACTCACCTGGCCAATCTCCTTGCAGTTTATCACGATGCCACTGTTTTCCCTGGGAGATCTGGAGCAGCTAAAAACTTGAGCATATTTTCCAGGGATGGGAAGGATTGCAAAGTCAGTAGAGTCTGGAGTGTGTGCTGAAGAAATTCCATGGCACTGGGAAACCTGTCATCTTGAGCTACATGATGTCTGTCCTTGCTATGAAAGTGCTGCAGGATGTGGAGGTCACCATGAGCTGTGAGCAAGAGAAAGGTGGCAAGTGACCATACACTGTGACTACAGAGACCATCAAAGCCCTGGGCACCAAGCACAACATGAAGGACATGACCGAAACTCACATAGACCAGAAAAACAAGGTGATCACTACATCCATGACAGGATAGGAACCTTGGTGTGGAATGTACTGAAACTTGCCTTATAGTGACAGCTCATACAGGAAGGACACCACTATTGCCTCAACCTGCCAGAGCTGGCTGCCTATTTCTATCATGAACATGGCAAGAACTTGTTTTGCTGCTTAAATATGTAGGTGTTAGAAAATACCTGAAGAAGGAGCTCTGTGATCATGCTTAAGAATAGATTCGTATGAGATAGTACTTTACAGCTTGGCTTCATCTGCTTTCAATTAGGAGAGGGTGGAAAAGTTTACTCTCTAAGAGTGCAGCTGGTCACTCACTCTCTGAGCTGTAAGGAGCCATCGTGATTCAACTAACTGTGTGCATCCAAAATTAAAAGTCTGAGCCAGTTTTTCTGGGAAAGTAATCAGGGAAAGAAATGCTATCCTACAATCTAAGGTTTAACTTGGTGCCTGACATTTCATGTTTGAAAGGAAATGACTTGAAGTCTGTAGGTCTAATAATCAGGAAATCAAAAATGCCAGTTTTGCTAGTATCCCGAGATCCTGTCAGTGATCTGGTGTTGTTGTTGTTGTTAAGTGCCATGGAGTTGGTTCCGACTCATAGCAAACCTGTATAGGGTTTCTGAAGAGTGGCTACTGAGCTTAAACTGCTGATCTACTGGTTCAAGCCAAGTTTGCAGTCTAAATCATTAGCCCACAGCACCGTGATCTGGTGTGGGTCTTAATGCAATGAGGAGATTTCTGCAGCAGACAGTGCCTTAGTCTGGTGAGTAAATTTCTTCCTCAAATGGAAACTTTCAGCTGCAACATTTCAGGTCTTCTGAAATTGGTAACTGAGGATTATAGTAAGGTTTCTTAATGTGATCTCCATTTTCTTAATTCTCAGGAAGACGGCATTTACAGATACTAACATCCATAGTTGCGCTACTCCCTAGTGATTGTAAAGTTAATCCCTGGCCAAGAAACAGCCTTATAGATGCCATAAGAAGAAGAAAGAATTAAAGTCTATCAGACTAGCAAAATGTAGAAAAAAAAAAGAATAGACCCTGGTTTGGGTCAGGTGCACCATAGTTCTCAAACTGGCATCTTTGCTGTTAAACATTTTAAAGAGGTTTTGTGCAGCAGATTTGCCTAAAGCAGTACATCAGTTGATTTCTTGGCTGGCTGCTGCTTTCATGAGTGCTAATTGGAGTTCTAAATAAATTGAAGTCTTTGACAGCTTCAACACTTTCTCCATTTATCATGACATTATTTACTGACCTAGTTGTGAGGGTTTTTGTTTTCTTTACATTGAGGTGCACGCAATCTATACTGAAGGCTGTGGTTTTTGATTTTTATTACTAACTATTTTAAGTCATTTTAGAGTACATCAAGCAAGGTTGTATTATTTGCATATCACAGTCTCTTAATGAGTCTTTCTCTAATCCTGATAACACTTTCTTCTTCATATAATCCAGCTTCTTGAACTATTTGCGTAGCATACATATTGAAAAAGTACGGTGAAAGGATACAACCCAGACATACACTTTTCCTCATTTTAAACCATTCAATTTCCTCTTATCCTGTTCTAATTATTGCCTCTGGATCTATGTGTAGTTTACTCATGAGCAAAATTAAGTGTTCTGGAATGCCTATTTTTCACAATGATATCAATAGTTTGTCATGATCGACACAGATGACAGTATTTGCATATTCAATAAATCATAACTAAACATCTTTCTGATATTCTCTACTTTCAGCTAAGATCCATCTAAGCATACCATAGCATCAGCAATGATATCATTAGCTCTACGCATCTTCTGAATCCAGCTTGAATTTCTGGCAGCTCTCTATAGATGTACTGTTGTAACATTTTTTTGCATTATCTCCAAAAAATTTTACTTGCATGTGATATTAGTGATATTGTTTAATAATGTCCACGTTCATTTGGGTCAACTCATTGATTCAGGCACAAACATATTGTTTAATCTTGGTCGGGTAGCTGTCTTCCAACTTTCTTGGCATAGATGAATGAGCACCTCCAGTGCAGCATCAGTTTGTTAAAATATTTCAATTTGTTTTCAGTCAGTTTCTAGAGTAATATTTATCACCAAGATCTTCAAAGTAGCTTGAATTTCTTCCTTCAATACCACTGGTTCTTATAACAAGCTACCTTTTTCAATGGTTGAACATCAACCATTTCTTTTTGGTACAATACCTCTGTGTATTTTGTCCGTCATTTTTTGACACTTTTGTACCTTCAGTATTTTATCCATGTCGATGTTGTTGTTAAGGTGCTGACAAGTCATTTCTGATCATAACAATATTATGCACATCAGAACGAAACACTGCCAAATCCTTCACCAATGTCACAATCATTGTTACTCTTGAGACTATCGCTGTTGCCACAGTGCCAATCCGTCTCTTGAATGTCTTCTTCTTTCTTGCTGACCTTCCGCTTTACCAAGCATGATGTCATTATTTTGGGACTAGTCCCTCCTGATAACATGTCCGAAGTATGAGAGATGAACTCTGGCCATCCTGGCTTCTATGGAGCATTCTGACTCTACTTCTTCCAACAGAGATTTCTTTGTTTTTCTGGCACTCCATGGTATTTTTTAATATTCTTTGTCAACACCATAATTCAAATGTATAACTTGTTCTACAATTTTCCTTTTTCATTGTCCAAATTTCTCATGCATATAAGGCTATTGAAAACACCATAGCTTGTGCCAGGAGCATCTTAGTCCTCAGATGACATCTTTGCTCTTCAACCTTTTAATGATGTCTTGTGCAATAGAATTGCTTAATGTAGTAAGCCGTTTTATTTCTTGACTGCTTCTTCCATGACAGTTAATGGTGGATCCAAACAAAATGAAGTCTTCAACAGCTTCAATCTTTTCTCCATTTATCATGATGATATTTATTGGTTCAGTGGTGAGGATTTTTTGTTTTCTTCACATTGAGGTGCAACCCATACTAAAGATTGTATTTTTTTTTTTATATATTCATCACTAAATATTTTAAGTCTTCTTCACTTTCAGAAAGCAAAGTTGTATCATCTGAATATCACAGATTGTTAAAGAGCCTTATTGCAATCCTGATGCCACATTCTTCTTCTTATAGTCCAGCATCTCAGACTGTTTGCTAAACACAGAGATTAAAATAAGTATGGTTAAAAAAAACCCCACCATAGCACATATCTTTCCTGCTTTAAACTATTCAGTGTTCCCTTGTTCTCTTCAAATTACTGCCTCTTGGTCTGTGTACAGGTTCCTCATGAGCAAAACTAAGTGTTCTAGACTACTCATGCTTGCCATAGATTGTCATTATTCACATGGTCAAAAGTCTTAGCATATATAATAAAGCACAAGTATCATCTTTCTGGTATTCTCTGATTTCAGACAAAATTCACTTGACATCAGCAATGATATCTCTCATTCCACGTACTTGTCTGAAACCATCAATATACTGTTGCAGCAGTTTTTGAATGACATTTAGCAACATTTTTACTTGAATGAGATATTAATAATATTGCTCAATGATTCTGCATTCTATTGGGTCACTTTTCTTTGGATTGGGCACAAATATACATTTCTTCCAATTAATTGGATAGGTAGCTGTCTTCCAAATTTCTTGGCATAAATGAGTGAGTGCATCCAGTACTGCATCACTTTGTTGAAAGATTTCAATTTGCATTCCATCATTTCTCAGAGATATGTTTGTTGCCAATACCTTCAGTGCACCTTGGATTTCTTGGTTCAGTACCATTCATTCTTAATCATATGCTACCTTTTGAAATGGTTGGACATCAATCATTTCTTTTTGACCCAGTGACTGTGTATTCCTTCCATATTCTTTTGATGTTTTTTGCATCATTCAATATTTTGCTCATAGAATCCTTCAGTATTTCAAGTAAAGATTTACATTTTTTCTTCAGTTCCTTAAGCTTGTGAAATTATGAATGTGCTCTTCCCTTTGGTTTTCTAACTCTGAGTCTTTGTACATTTTATTACATTTGGCTTTGTCTTCTTGAGCTGCCCTGTGTCTGTTGAACTCTTTATCTCCTCATTTCTTCTACTTGCTTTAGCAACTCTACACTGGGGAGCAAGTTTCAGAGTCTCTTTGGTTATCTATTTTGGTCTTTTCCTTCTTTGTCTTCTTAATGGCCTTTTTGCTTTCTTCCTGTATAATGTTTTTGAAGTCATCCCACAACTCTAGTAGTCTTTGGTAATTAGTGACTAATGCATTCAATCTGTTCTTGAGATGATCTCTAGTTTCCAGTGGGATATATTCAAGGTAATAGTTTCACCTTGGTGGACTTCTTTTAATTTCCTTCAGCTTCAGCCTAAAGTTCATATATGCAGTTAATGATTTGTTTTGTTTTTTTATTCACTATGTACCTGGATTTATTTTGACTGGTGATAGGGAGTTTTCCACCATTTCTTTTCATTGTTGTTGTT